>NW_022196913.1:64732132-64733284 GCF_008632895.1 Mastomys coucha
AAAAAAAAAAAAAGAAAAAAAAGAAAAAATATAATGGAGAAAGAAATTATGTTTTATTCATACAAAGGAATAGAATACAAACAACGCAAACTCCATGCAAGGCAGAGATAAACTCCAGAAGCACAGTAGTGAAGGAAGGCCAGACTGTTTCATTTGCAGGAAGCCTGAGAGGAGGCAACATAAAATTTTTTCCTCCACCTAGGTGGATTCCCAGGAAGGGTTGTGACTAGGAGAGAGCTGAGCGCTTGTGATGTGGTGCTGCATCCTGTAAGATCCGAGTAAACAGGGACATCTCAGAAAAACACCGAGAGGCCAGGAATTTCCTTAAAAAGATAAGCTCAGGAACTTTAGGAAGGTGGCGGAACTCTCTGGAAGGGAAAGGCTAGTTATCATTCCTCAGATCACAGGGTCAGAAACTGCCGGTAGGTGGGGACACATTCCTCAGGGTGGACTTTTGCTCCCCTTCAGACAAGGGAAGTCCTTGCCACCTCCTTCCCTAGAGACCAATCAGTTTAAAAAGTCACACTGTTTTGCCAATCACATTGCGTCTAGTGGTTGCTGCCCTGAAAATTGTATAAAAGCTCACTGAACAAGTTGTGCGGGGTCGCCTCCTTTCCTGAGGGTCAGGGATGGCCTCAGTGCACTGAAATAAAAATCCTCATGTTCTTTGCATCGATCAGGCTCCATGTGATTCATTCAGGGGGTCTCCAGTAAGCTAAGGCTCGACAGGGTCTTAGGAAGAGCAGTCAGTGCTCTTACTCGCTGAGCCATCTTGCCAGCCAGCCCCCCCCAGAGTCTTGCATACAACCTGATCTATGGGGGCACTTTTGCAATTGAGGCTCCTCCTCTCAGACGAGTTTAGCGTGTGTGAAGTTGACACAAAGACTAGCCAACACATCCTGCCCCTGACTCTGTTCAGTTAAGTCCCTGACGGTGGATTTGTAGGATCACTGGGTCCCTTTGTTTCTTTTCTGAGGGTGCTCACTTCGACTAACCTCCCCCCCTCCTACTTTTCGTGGCTAATTTGGCTCTTTTAAATGCCTTCTGAGCAACTGGTCTGGGCTACTGAGTCTCAAGATGAGCTGGAGCAACTTCAGTGAGTAACTTCTTTCATTTCACAGCAAAACCCGAGCAAATACACAATCATACCCC
>NW_022196913.1:64735930-64736794 GCF_008632895.1 Mastomys coucha
CTCAGTGCAAGTTCTTGTCTCAGGCCTTCCTTCCCATACAGGTGTTGGATACCTCAATCTCTTATGACCTTTGCCATCTTTTTGGTGCACATGTCTCCCACACAGTGACCTTAGGCTGAAGGAATGGGTCTTGCTCTGGCTGATGGCGTTAGAGCCCTTCCAGCCACAGCAGGCAGGTTCTGCAGGGCCCTTTTACCGTTGGTCCTTAGCTGGGAAATCCGCTTCTCTTTGCTCCCCTATTCAAGCGTGCAGTCAGGGTACAGATTTTGATGGCCTCTTATTAAGGTCCAGGTATCACAACAGAAGGGAAGCAAGGAATGTGTACTTAGGGCCCAAGCCCAGGCCCAACAGTGCAGCTTTCCTGAAGGGTCCTTTTGGCTGTCCTTGGGAAGCCTTGGTGAGCTCCCCTCACACCCCCCACCAAGGAATAACTGTTTGACACAGGAAAGGAAGGGGTACGTCTCCCTTACTCAGAGAAGCAGGAGGCCTGTGAGTCACCGCTCTGATTCAGCTCTGTGAAGCAATCCTCATTTTCAGTGCAAGGCTTCACTTCTTCCCCAAGAGATGGATTTAATTAGAAGTTCCCTCCTCCCCCCCTGAGAACTGCTGAGAGCCTGCTTGATTTATTTTCATGCAAGGCAGGGTATATTTTGGTGTTTTTCCTAAAATAAAGTAAGAGTTGCCAGAGGCAGCATTGATCTTCCACAAGATGATGGGTAGCTTCTCCGAGACAAAAAAACAAAAACAAAACCAAAAAAACCCAACACCCACCCCATCACCTTTCTGAAGCCCCCCGGCCATTGTTACCTCAGCCTTCTGCAACCTTCAAAAAGGCAACCAAATTTCCCCTTCAAGGAGATGCAC
>NW_022196913.1:64738565-64739090 GCF_008632895.1 Mastomys coucha
TCCTATCATAGGGTGTTAGTAACCGCAGAGACAAGACACTGTAGAGCCATGTGATGTGAGCACACACATACACATACATATATACACACACATTCACACACACCTATACACACAGACACACATCTATACACACATACACCTATATGCACATACATATACAGACACATACAAATATACACACAGATATACACACATACACAGCCACATACACATACATATATACACACACACATACACACAGTCATAGCGACATACACACACATACACACATATATACACACACACATACACACAGTCACAGCAACATACACATACATACACACATATATACACACACACATACATAGTCACAGCGACATACACACACATACACACATATACACACACAGACATACACATACACAGTCACAGCGACATACACACGCATACACACAGACATACACATAGACATACACACATATACACACACATATATCTATACATACACAGTCACAGTGACATACACACATACACACATATACACAT
>NW_022196913.1:64739101-64739807 GCF_008632895.1 Mastomys coucha
TAAATAACTCTTTAGACCAGAGTGAGCAGAGGTTCTGAATTCAAATTCCCAGCAACCACATGATGGCTCACAACCATTAGTACAGCTACAGTGTACTCATATACATTAAAAAAATCTTTAAAGCAAAACAAAAAACCAAAACACATATCACCCAGATGTTTCTGGCCTAAACTCCAGTGGTTTGCTTGCTCCTCACTGCTAGTCCACTCCCCATGCAGATAGGCCAAGATCTGCTCTTATAAAGCTGTATTCTAGCGCTTTGAGACCCCCAACTGGCTACCGTCTCAACTTGCAGGCCATGGTGGCACATGGAGTAGAGAACTCTAACCCTTCATCACTAGTCAAATCTGCCCCGGAAGTGGCAAAAGTCACTTTTGTCTTCACCCATTCACCGGAACTGGTCACCGCATCTCACCCAATGACCTGGCAGGCAGGAAGTCCAAGCTACCTTCCCCTGTAGTCTGGAGGAGTTGACAGTTATTCCCAACAGCAGCCACAGCATTCCGGATAAACATTTGTGGCTGGACAGCGCTTCCCCTCCTCCATCGCATCTGCATTCTTTTAGACTCTTCTTGAAACCTTGGGGATATTAAGGGTTTCTAGCAAAGCACATGCTATTATTCAATCCGTGACTGTCATCAATGTCACTTGCTTTGTGTTACTTCTATTCCCTGGGGACCTGATCCCATGTGTGTGTGTGTGTGTG
>NW_022196913.1:64740035-64740243 GCF_008632895.1 Mastomys coucha
TTGCATGTATATGTATATGTGTGTATGTGTTTGTGTGTGTCTATGTGTTTGTGTGTGTCTGTGTGTGTGTGTCTGTGTGTGTATGAATGTATGTGTGTGTCTCTGTGTGTCTGTATGAATGTGTATGTGTGTCTGTATGAATGTGCATGTGTGTGTGTGTGCATGTCTGTCTGTCTGTCCCTGTCTAGCTTTGAGGATACACTGAAGA
>NW_022196913.1:64740981-64741268 GCF_008632895.1 Mastomys coucha
TCTCCTCTCTCCTGTCAGGGGCGAGGATCCTTTAACAAGATCAGCACAAAGGTTCCTCCACAGATATAAAAAGTGGTCAACATTTGTAAGACTGACCTCAAACTGAACATAATTCGCCCTCTGCAAAGGTGGGTTTTTTGATCTTTTGTTTTCCTCTGTGCCACAAGGTGGCAGTGAACACATTCTCAAACAACCGTCTGCCTCAGCTAAAAATGAAGCCACAAAGTGGCAAAGTTTGGTTTAACCCTTATCAGGAATGCAGGAATGGAAGCTATTGAGACCAGTGT
>NW_022196913.1:64741280-64741712 GCF_008632895.1 Mastomys coucha
TTCAGTGGAAGACTGGCAGGATTGCTATGGGAATGTTTCTCTCAGTAAGCTCCCTGAACCCTCAGGAGGGAGGATAAATGACCAATAGCCATGTGGATGGACTTCCGGCCATGAGGTTCTAAGTGTCCTCCACAGTGGAACCTCTGGCTGGGACCACAGAACTGGCTTATGTCCTGTGCTACGGTCCTGAGGTTGTGTCAGAGGTACATAAAGAACTTCCTTTGGCTTTTAAGGTTGGAAACACACGTGCTCCTAGAAGAAGAAATGTTTAAAAGATTCATAAGCACTGTGCTGAGAGCAAGGGGTCAGAGAGGCCCACACGCTAACTTTAGGCCATTTACTTTTGTACCTAGAAGGACAACTCCCCTGTGTGGCACCGAGTGCATCTGAATGGTTATATCAACACCTCTTACAATGTAGGCATTACATCTC
>NW_022196913.1:64742466-64742674 GCF_008632895.1 Mastomys coucha
ATGTCTTAAATTTCAAATAAGATGTTTCTGAGGCTTTGCTATGTAGCCTAGGCTGGCCTCAAGATGATAATCCTCCTAAGTATTGAGATTACAGATGTACACTACCATATCCTAACTCGTGAGGCCTTCCTGGAGTAAAAATGTTTACTAATTTTCCTTGCCAGGAATGATGAACCGTGTTTCTCCTCTGGCTGTAGAATAATTCATA
>NW_022196913.1:64742684-64742801 GCF_008632895.1 Mastomys coucha
AGCAAGGACCCTCTTCACACATGGAGAGGGAGGAGATTCTAACACTTGTTATTGATGTCAAGTATGGCCACTCCGTGAGGATTTTCTAGTCTCTTCAGTTTGCTCCTTACAAGGCGT
>NW_022196913.1:64742840-64743141 GCF_008632895.1 Mastomys coucha
AGGCAGTGACAAAGTAAGAGGCTCATCTGTTCTTGTGCTGAGCCTCAGTCTTCCTCTATTTTCCTGGGAACACTCGTGTGATATATAACTTGCAACTGGTGTAGCTTTGTTCTTTCTCTCACTGATCTCCTTTAGGATTGGGTGCATAGTGCTTAAATGAGTTGATAGGAATACTGGGTAATGGAGTGTGGTGGATACTTAAGTGTTCAATGAATGAATGGGACAGACATACCTTCATGCCTGGTCTCCCTGAACTGTCGCATCATGGTTGTGATTCCCACCACAGTATGTTCAGAGCAGA
>NW_022196913.1:64743151-64743370 GCF_008632895.1 Mastomys coucha
TCTGGGTAGTGACAGCTCCCACGGGACTGTGTCCTTTCCCAGAATGCTATGTTCTGTTGGCTGGAACAGCTCTCAGTCATTTTTCAGCCTCACGGCACCGACCATAGGTACCCTATAGGTGTGTGCCTGTTGGAGCCTGGCAAGGGGAAGCCAGTAACCGTTGTCCTCCATGCACTGAGCATCTTAAAGGGGAGGCACGTGATGGCAATGCCCACAGTA
>NW_022196913.1:64743421-64743659 GCF_008632895.1 Mastomys coucha
TTCTGATTGAGACATTTAAGGAGACTGTCTCTCTCTCACTCTCTTTCAGCCGGACTCGGGGACGTTGTTAGTAAAGAGTGAGAGATGATGTATCTCAGGAAGAATGGAGGGAGTCAAGCCTGAGAAGTCCCCCTTCCAGTTATCTGAGACGGAAAGCAGTCTATTTCCTTCTGAATTTTCCAGAGCAGCAGGTTCGTTAGGCAGGGCCTGTCATGATAGGCTCCTGCTTCATCTATAG
>NW_022196913.1:64743803-64745141 GCF_008632895.1 Mastomys coucha
TTTGCTCCCTCAGCAGAGCCTGCAGCTCATTCCTGTCCCCACCCCTCCAGTTCTCATCCTCCTTGGGTGGCTGGAGGGTCATGTCCAGCTACTCTAAGCCACTCAAACAAACATGTTCTCTCACCTACAGTTCTCTATGTTAACTTAAAAACAATCTCCCTTTCTTTAATTATTAGAGATGTGTATTTATTGTCTGTTTAGAGGGAGGTGAGCGAACAGGTGGGACCCTGCCCCACCAGGAACTCCCCCAGCAGTCAAGCAGCAAGTGTGGCCTCCTGTGCCCTGGCTTCTGAATTCTCACACGCAGCACTTTTACTGCATGGATGGCTGCCTCGCTGATCAATGGATCCTGGCAGCTATAAAAATTTTATGGCTGTCTGTGACAATATGACTCCTAGGCCCCTAGAGGAGTCTATGCAGACAGGGCCTTCGGAGGACGAGGGGTTTTACTCCCGGGGGAGGGGTGCAGCTCCCAGAGGGCAGATCAAAACCAGGTGAGGGGCTGAGTTACTCACACAGGGGCCTCCCACTGTAGAAGACAGAAAGGTGCCTGATGCCCAGCGGTGTTCCCAGGCTGAGGGTGTTTATTTGTTCTCAGTTGTTTCAGGGACACTGAGGGAAAGGTTAGTGGCTTGCCTATCTCCTGCTCCCTCTCCGTGCCTGAGAAACTAGCCCTTGGACTCCGATCAGTTGACACATGATATGTGAGGCTGATGACCCCCACAGAAAAGCAAGACCCAGCTGTGCCTTTATTTTGTTAGAAACCCTGATTCCTTTCTGACTGGCCCCTATGAACATTTGAGGTGTGTACTCATTTTTGCTCTGAATTGAAAAAGAGTGAGGGCTTCGTAATGTGGGGTTTTAGTGCGCTGTCACAACTGGAGGACAGGGTTGTGCGTGCAGAAGAACCCCAGGAAGGAGTGAAAGGTGTGAGTTCGAGAGGCACACTGAGCCTTGCGTCATGTGAGCTTGCTGCATTTTCTCTTGGAAACCACAGAGAGACCTTCGAAAGTTAATCACTGAGCCATAAAGGGGCGGCTGATGTCATGAGTTTCCAGTGGCCAGTTAGCATTGCCACAGGCACAGACATTTCTTTCTTTTTTTTGGTGGGGGTGGGGGCTTACAACCCAACAACTCACAAGCCATGTGTTCTCGGGTTTTCTCTTTGTTCTATGAAACTCAAGAGTAGAAGATGGAGAAGGAGAAGTGTCCTGCTCAGGATTAGGCATTGTCATTGTTGAGACAGCTAGCCTGTAGTCATTATATAACCCAGGCTGGTCCTGATCTCAGGATCTTCCTGTGTCAGCATCTCAAGTCCTGGTATTACAGGTGTGAACT
>NW_022196913.1:64746045-64746745 GCF_008632895.1 Mastomys coucha
TGTGTGTGTGTGTGTGTGTGTGTGTGTGTGTGTGAAAGACATCTTGTGGGAATCAGTTTTTTCCTTTCATCATGTGGGCCAAAGACTGAACTCAGGTTGTCAGGCTTGGCAGCAAACATCTTCATCAGCTGAGACCTCTCTCATCAGCTGAAGAACTTTTAATACTCAAAGATTGTGGGGTGTAATGTTGGGGACAATTAAAATATTTTACCTTTGTTGACACATTTGATCTTTGTAATAATCCCTGTAGTAATTTTGTTCTAATCTCTGTCTTTTAGGTGGGGACGCTGACTATATTTGGAGGCTGGGTGGATTGTCTACATCAGTGACAGAAAGAATCAGACAGAGTCACTCTGCTTGCTTGTTCATCTCCTTGTTATTCTAACCGTCTAGCACTGTGTGTGCACTGTGTGTGCCTTTAACTGCGTCCCCCAAATACTTTCGAAGTTTGATACTGTCAACACACATCTCATTGCCTACTCAAAGGGAGAGTTACAGGTAGAAAGCAATTCATTTAAAAAAGTAGGCTTCTATGGAAATCAGATAGCTCAGTGGTTAAGAGCATTGGCTGCTCTTGCAGAGGACCCTGGTTGGGATCCCACATGGCTGCTCAATACATTCTATAACTCCAGATCCAGAGGATCGTAGGCCATCTTCTGGTCTCTGCAGGCACTGCACACATGTTGTGCACTAACAGACA
>NW_022196913.1:64748761-64748954 GCF_008632895.1 Mastomys coucha
GTTCTAGTCCTAGGTTTTTCCACCTAAGCTTTGGAAGTAGTCTTTAAATTTCCCATTAACTTTAACTTTTTGATGTGAGCTGGGATTGCTCTGAATGCATAAAGCTAAGTCAGGAGAATCTTAGGTCTTAGCAATATTGTGTATTCTTCTCTGTGGACATGGATAATATCTTTCCACTTATTTCTTTGATACA
>NW_022196913.1:64749111-64749290 GCF_008632895.1 Mastomys coucha
CTCTGTCTCTCTCTGTCTTTGTCTCTCTGTCTCTCTGTGTCTGTCTGTCTCTCTGTCTCTGTCTGTGTCTGTCTGTGTCTGTCTGTGTCTCTCTCTGTCTCTCTCTGTATCTCTCTGTCTCTCTGTCTCTGTCTCTGTCTCTCTGTCTCTCTCTGTCTTTGTCTCTCTGTCTCTCTGTG
>NW_022196913.1:64752050-64752901 GCF_008632895.1 Mastomys coucha
GAGGGACAAGAGGGACAGTTGTGCCTCATCTTCTCAGTCCCTGTCATTACCTGACGTATTGACTTTAGCCTTCTCAGAAAGTGTGAAGTGTATCTGTCTATGCTTTCTGTTTACATCTCTTTAATGACTGAGATGCCTATTGATTCCTCACTGGCTGAGCATAGCCATTCCTGGAAAAAAAGCTGTTGCTCGTGTTTTAATTACAGCGTCATCTTTTAATTTTTTGAGCTGTGAGGGCTTACCTGTGAGTCCATCAGCAGGCACACACACCAGGCATATATACACACACCAGGCACACACACCAGGCACACACACCAGGCACACACACCAGACACACACATACACCAGGCACACACACCAGGCACACACACCAGGCACACACACCAGGCACATACACACACCAGGCACACACACCAGACACATACACACACTAGGCACACAAACCAGGCACACACATACACCAGGCACACACATACCAGGCACATACAAACACACATACACACACACACACACCAGACACAAACATCAGGTACACATACCAGGTACACATATACACACAAGGTATACACACACCAAGCACACACACACACACACATACCAGGCACATACACCAGGCACATACACACATCAGGCACACACACTAGACACATACACACACTAGGCACATACATATACCAGGCACACACATACCAGGCGCATACAAACACACACACACACACACACACACACACATGCACACACCAGGCACAAACATCAGGCACATATACCAGGCACACATACACACACAAGGCACACACATACCAAGCACACACACACATACACACACACACACACACACACACACACACACA
>NW_022196913.1:64754826-64755195 GCF_008632895.1 Mastomys coucha
CATCGCTAAGACTGTGCCTCTCTGTGGAGATCAAGTCTTATTTTGTCTTACAGGTTCAGTGCAAGGAACAAATATGATTTGTGCGCCTGTTTCTACTCCCAAAGCTGGACAGGTAGGCATTACCGCATGCTCCTCCCCTTTCCTGCTCTTCTCCCTTCCTGTCTTCACAGGCTCCTCCCCTTTCCTGCCATTCTCCCTCCTGCTCATCCCAGCAGACTGCGCTGGTGCCATCGAGGCCAGCTCTGCATCTGGACCCTGGGGATTCGCTCCCGTGGAGGGACAGAGAAAGGCCAGCATGAAGTAGAGCTTCTTTCTGGGTCTCACTAGCCTTTCGGGGGAACTGGATGCGATCCTACTCCCTAACTCTAC
>NW_022196913.1:64755731-64755961 GCF_008632895.1 Mastomys coucha
CAAATAAGTAGTAGCTGGAAAAAAGAGCCCCAGGGAAACTGACAGTGGGCTAATTAGGAGCACTTCCCCAGGATGCAGCTAGACATTTAACACAGCAGGCAGAGCCAACACCATCCACAAAGAATTGAATGAGAAGAAAGTAGAACAGAGAAATCTGTGTAAAAGGATTCAACTTACAAAATAGACATGGAACAATAAAATTGTGTGTGTGTGTGTGTGTGTGTGTGTGT
>NW_022196913.1:64756232-64756805 GCF_008632895.1 Mastomys coucha
TGTGTGAGAGTGTGCATGTGGTGTTTGGATGTTTAAGTGTGTGTGCATATGTGTGTATGTGAGTGTCTGTGATGATGCGAACAGTGACACACAAGGTAAACGGTGTCATAAAAAAAACAGGAAATAAGAACAAGCTAGACGTTTTCTCTGTCAAGCATGATATGATTTCATTTATGAAAATTAATGCATGTTGCCATTGTTGGAAACTCTTGCAAAGGGAAAAGAAGCAAGCCAATAGCTAACAAGGCTGAAAGGTGATTTATAAACCTATCAGAAGAGACATGGACTGCTGGCTCAAGGCTGGGGTCGGGGGTGGGGCAAGTTTAGTAATGTCAGATGTGATAGAGTGAGACTGAGGGTGAGCATGACAATCACTCAGCCTTGGCTCCAGCCCACTGCCCCAGCGCCTGTGGGACTCAGCAAGAGAAACCCAGCTCAGACAGGTTGCTCTGACCCTGGCTCTGCCTCACAACACTTACCTTTCGAGGCAGGTGGGGCCTGGCTGATCAAGGGCCTAGGCAAGGACGGTATGAGGTTTTCTTGTCTAGCACAGAAGATTGCTGAGACTGTCTC
>NW_022196913.1:64759956-64760110 GCF_008632895.1 Mastomys coucha
CACCTGTGCTAAGCCCTGTGTTGGTTGGCTTTTCATCACCATGGCAATGGTCTGAGATGAGAAAAAAATGCACATTGGGGTAAGACAGCATCTTCAGTAGCTGGTGTTAGTTAAACTGAATAGAGACATGCAGAAGAATGAAATTAAGATGTTC
>NW_022196913.1:64760142-64760296 GCF_008632895.1 Mastomys coucha
GTTAACATAAGACTGGATACCCTGAATCTGGTCAAGAAGAAAATAAGGAGTATGCATCAATTATAGGAGCAGAAAAAGAACTTTCTGGACAGGACCCCCATGATGCAGACATTTAGACCGACATCTGGCAAGTGGCACTTTATAGAACTGAGAA
>NW_022196913.1:64760551-64760691 GCF_008632895.1 Mastomys coucha
TACGTAGAAAAAAACGGTGCCTCAAGCAACAAGAGACCCCAAACAAATTACAACAGATGCTGGTGTGGGTGTGGAAAAGGGAAACACATTCATTGGTGGTGGAAGTGCAGACTGGTGCAGCTGCTGTGGAAATCAGTGTG
>NW_022196913.1:64760900-64761075 GCF_008632895.1 Mastomys coucha
AAGAAAAAGAGTATAATGAAATTTTCAGGAAAATGAGTGAGTGCCATCACTCTGAACCCAAAAAAACCCAATGCTAAGTATTCTCTCTCATATGTAATGCAGTCTTTGAATATTTACATGTGTATTTAAATAGGAGTGCCAACAGAAGGCAGAGAAGGGAGGGCAGGATGGAAGA
>NW_022196913.1:64763275-64763764 GCF_008632895.1 Mastomys coucha
ATCCAGGAGCTGACTTGTAAGGATTCCCACGATTCATTCAAAGATTGTATCATATAATCCTCTTCTGGACCAAAGAATAGCTGTGATTTGAGATTTGTGCTTCCCCACTTCTAGGACGGAGAGCTTGGAGTTGTCCTGGCTCCTGCTCTTACTGGTGTGTGACTCTGAGAACTCATTTAAAGCCCTGTTCATGGTGAGCTCCATATATTTAATGGGGACAACAGAAATACCCACCTTACAGAGTCATCATGAGGGTAGTGCGAAGGCTTGGGATGGCAGCTGGCACAGAGCATAAGCATCAGGCTTGGCTGTCATGAGTATCTGAGTAAGTGCACCTGTCTGTACTTGTGTATGGTTGAACACTGTGGAGAAAATGTCAGAGGATGCGCAGAAGCTCACAGCATTAACTACTTAGTGTCAAGTACAGGCAGGAAGCTTGAAACCTGGTAAGGGTGGGAGGGAAAAATGAGATGTGCTTCTGTAAGGTCA
>NW_022196913.1:64765089-64765311 GCF_008632895.1 Mastomys coucha
ATTACAGAGAATGTCCCAGTGTGAGGCCAAGGCCTGCAGGCACTGGCTCGGCAGGTTGCCTCTCGTTCTCTGTCCAGACAGATGGAGGCAGGAAGGATTAATTTTGATGGCACCCTCTACATATCTGAGTGATTTCTTCTGATGGCTGACAGTTTTGGGTGCAACCATTTGCAGTTCTGAAATTTTGGCAGGGATTTTGTTTTTGAAGCTTTAAGTAACCAA
>NW_022196913.1:64765321-64765679 GCF_008632895.1 Mastomys coucha
GAAGGCCCTTTTGTGCCTTGTTTAAATTAAGGTAGAGATTTTTGGAGAGTCATCCACCCAGAGGGGAGCTTAGAGTTTCAAAGAGTCCCTCCCTAGCAACAACAAAGAAAACAATACAAATGCGACCTTCCAATTAATTAGGGGAATAAGCCCTGTGGGTAGCTCTGGGTCCACAGTCTTAAGGAGCAGGTGCGGGGTGTAACTTTGTCTCCAATATTTCCCTCTAGCCCCACTTACTGTGGGCTGCCGGCTCTGCCCAGAGAACTCCTCAGAGTAGCGAGTCTAAAACATGCAAATACCCCCAGGAGAAGCTGAGTGAAGACAGCTATTAGACATCTGTACTGTGGAGAACAGAATG
>NW_022196913.1:64765703-64766490 GCF_008632895.1 Mastomys coucha
ATCTGAAGACAGAAGAGGGGACCACTGTAAGGGCAGGCGCTGGCTGGGAAAGAGATTAAGCCTGGAGTCTTGCCAGAGCAGACCATAAAAAGACACCAAGCCTCTGCAGTGACACACAAAAGGGTTTTATCAATCAGCTTCTCTTGGTTTCAAGTGACAGAACACCCAAGTCATTCAGACCAAAAGGAAGAGGAGACCCTAATGATTCCTAACTGAAAAGATTCATGGTAGATTGGGGTTGAGTTTCAGGCACGGCTTGCTCCAGGGGTCAAAAGACACTTTCAAACTTGATTTTCTCTGCATTCAGAAAATGGTTCTCAACTCGTCAATCATGGCCCCTTTGGTACACTTCTATCTCCAAAAATATTTATATTATGATTCATAATAGTATCAAAATGGCAGCTTTGAAGTAGAAACAAAAGTAATTTTACCGTTGGAAGTCAGTACAACCTGAGGAACTATTTTAAAGGGTCGCAGCATAGGAAGGTTGAGAACTGCTAGGTCATATGGACTTTTCTCTTTGGGGTCCTGTCTTAGGATTTATTCAGCTTATACTTCCATATTGCTGTTGATAACCAAATGAAATCAGGACTGGAACTCAAGCAGGTTAGGAAGCAGGAGCTGATGCAGAGGCCCTGGAGGGATGTTTCTTACTGGTTTGCTTCCCCTGGCTTGTTCAGCTTGCTTTCTTATAGAACCCAAGACTACCAGGCCAGGGATGGCACTACACACCAGGGGCCTTCCACCTTGATCACTAATTGAGAAATGAACTGGATCTCATGGAGGC
>NW_022196913.1:64768688-64769945 GCF_008632895.1 Mastomys coucha
GTGTGTGTGTGTGTGTGTGTGTGTGTAGATGTATATATGCATCTATATATTGGGGACAAGTGGACCATTCCACCAGACAGAAGAACTGTAAGGCTGAGTGAGCCCAAACCCTGTGAATTTCAGGGTTGAGAATGGTAGGAGTGGGACTCTAGAACATGCAACCGTGACCCCCCACTGAGAGGACCGGGACAATCATTCACACAGAGAAAACTCCTGGAGTCCCTCCCCATGCAAATAGAGCATCCCTAGCATCTCAAACTGAGCCAATGGGCAGAGTGTACCCCAGCATCCCACTGCCTCCCCTGCCTCCCCTGCCTCCCCTGCCACTACCACCACCGCCTACTGCTGTCCACCACCCTGCCACTGGCATTGGTGATGCCACAGTAATGGGTGAGCCCCAGGATCCCAGCTACTGGCCCTGAGCGTGCTTCCCTTCTGAGAGCTATAAAACTTTAGCCGTTTCTGGCTGGACCAGAGACTTGAGGAATGTATTTCCACAGAGGATGGCAATGTATGTGCATTTATATGTGTATATGTGCATGTGTGTGTGTGTGTGTGGTGTATATGTGTCTCCATCCATTTGTGCATGATACATGCTTATATGTGCACATACACATGTGTGTGTGCTGTATGTCTCCATGCATGTGCTTGTGGACGCTAAAGATCAAGGCCAGCTATCCCTCTTTGTCTTTGCTTCCAATCTTTGCTTTATTTATTCTGACGCTCACCATTTGGTTTTGCATGGACTTCCAGGCTAGACAGTCTCCCATCTCCTACAGAGCTGTGGTTGTAGACAAGTACAACCAGGCCTGGCTTCTGTATTGGCGCTGAGTATATGAATCGAGGTCTTCACGCTTGCACTGTGAGTACTTTACACACTGAGCCCTTCACCGAGTCCCAGTTTGTTAGCAGAACTCTGTCAGTCCTCATATAAAGTAGTTGGAAACATACTTGGTGGCAGAGTACTTGCAGAACATGCACAGGCTCTGGATCTGCTGCACAACACAAAACTCATGGTAAGAGAACAAAACAATAGCAAAACCCTAATCCAAACCAAGGACATGCATAGAGTCCAACCCAAACCAAGGACATGCATAGAGTCCAACCCAAACCAAGGACATGCATAGAGTCCAACCCAAACCAAGGACATGAATAGAGTCCAACCCAAACCAAAGTCATCCATGGAGTCCAACACTACGAGGTAGAGAAGGCGCTTTAGACATTCCAAAGAACCTCCTTGTTTTTTTTTTTTTTTAA
>NW_022196913.1:64771654-64772183 GCF_008632895.1 Mastomys coucha
CTCCGATAGAGATTTAGGGAGTTTGTGGCACAGGGTCGTCAAGGAAATCTGAGATCAGAGGTAATGATTGATCGTTGGGCTGGGTTTCCTGGCAGTTTCCCTCAGTAGAACATGGTGCGTGGGATATTTGTTACGGAGTGCCCTTGAGCTAGAAGAAGCCACAGGGAGGAACATAGTTGTTTCTACAGAGGCTTTGGGGATAAAAGGGTACTTCAGGCTGAGATGGAGTGATCACTAGCAGTGACTGCCTCAGGAAAGGCCTAGTCCGGGAGAAGATGGCCTCTGTAGCCGGGTCAGCCTGGAAAGCGGCTGGCAGTAGAGGCTTACGCTGGTAGTTACCCCAGTAGTGGAGTGGGGCGGCTTGAATGAGAATATGCTCCAGGGGTTCAAATGCTCGAGAAGGCACTGGCGAGGGTGTTGGTTGCGTAGCTTTAGGTGTGTGTGGCCTTGCTGGAGAATTTACTAGAGGCCAGCTTTGAGAATTTAAAGACTCACGCTATTCCCAATTTGTTGTTTCCTGCCTCTGGTT
>NW_022196913.1:64772194-64773407 GCF_008632895.1 Mastomys coucha
CTAGAGGCCAGCTTTGAGAATTTAAAGACTCACGCTATTCCCAATTTGTTGTTTCCTGCCTCTGGTTTGAGATGTGAGCGCCTGCCTCTCAGCGGTTCCTGCCATCATGGCTGCCACCTGCTGCTGTGATTCTCTTAACTCTCTTGGAGCCATTAAACCAGATACATTGTTTCTTTTGTGAGTTACCTCCATAGCGGGTCTTACCATAGCTGTATGAAAGTAACTAACGCGGCAGGACCCGCAGTCGGTCAGCAGAGGGACCTGACATCTTTGTATGTGCCGTAGTTGGTGTTTTATGGGCAACACACTCCTTCAAAAAGTGCATCATCACTGCCCAGTGTGGTACCCCCCTCCTGTTCTTCTCTTCCTTAGCTTGTAATTGTAGTCGGTCTTCATCCTTCCAAGGGTGTTCACCTCCAGCTTCTAGCAAAGAGAACACAGGATGCTCAGACCTATATCAGTATTTGGCAGTCTTACACACATGGGAGCTAGCTGGTTTGAGCACCAAGCAAACATGTACGCTCTTTCTTGTGGCCCTGGCAACACACACAGTGCTGGCGCCTCCCTGTGATAAAGACCCTTCACCCATTCTGTGTGGTTTTAGCCTTCTCCAAAAAGAACGATCAGAGGTAAGGTGAGTCACACAGGGGCCACATCATGACCTCTGAAGCCTGCCTAGCCTTTCTCCCTGGAGGCAGCCCCCGTACCTTTCAAGGGTCTTTTGAAGAACTGTTGTTCTTAGGGTGGAGAGTGCCTACCCATTAAGGGCCATGTGGCTGAACTCAAGGCCATGTACTGTTTGTCCAAGGCATATGAGGAAACATCTGTACTACCAGGACTTGTGGGTCTGTGGGAATGGTCTCTGGGCAGAGTGACTATGGCTGTGGCTGTGGCAGGGATGGGAGACTGCAGCTGCACTGTATTTGCTAAGGGTTAGTTGGAATTCATTGGAAATCAGATCCGATGGGGGGCTTGGTTCTGATGACGACACTAACTCTATCTGATCAGATTTCCTGTTGGTCTGGCTGGTTGCTAAACTCCTCGTTCTGCTGTTCCCCTCAGACCAATCCGAAGGGGGATGTTTCATGGCTAACCCTGGGACGTTAACCGGCTGTGTGCATAAAGGCCTTTCCATTGACTGTTTGCAGGGGGATTGTGAATGGTTCTGAGGTGATTTGTCAGGAATCAGGAAGAGCCCGCCTAAGACTTAAAC
>NW_022196913.1:64775152-64775472 GCF_008632895.1 Mastomys coucha
CTTTGGTGGTGGCTGTGGAGGCAGTTTTGGTGACAATGACAAGTTTGGTTGAGGAGGAAACTTCAGCGGTCATGGTGGTTTTGGTGGTAGCCGTGGTGATGGATATAGTGGTTGGGGGATGGGTATAATGGATTTGGTAGTGATGGAAGCAAGTTTGGAGGTGGTGGAAGCTATGGTGACTTTGGCAATTGCAACAAGCAGTCTTCAAACTTTGGATGGATGAAGGGAGGAAACTTTGGAGGCAGGAGCTCTGGCCCTTATGGTTGTGGAGGCCAGGACTTTGCTAAACTACAAAACCAAGGTGGCTATGGGGGTTCCCG
>NW_022196913.1:64775690-64775962 GCF_008632895.1 Mastomys coucha
TTCCATTTGGAATTTATTTATGGTTGCTTGAGTGGAGAAGCCATTGTCATCAAAAACCTTGGTATAGTTAAACTGCCAGTTACTATTGTAGCTTTAAAGAGGTTCACCGTCATGCAAGCAAGGTTACGATTTGATTACAAAATGGTTCTTGGCATACTGTATGTAACATCAAAATTGAATAATGGAAAAATGACAGGTGGGAATATAATTTGTGTATCATCTATTATATCATGTGTAATCAATAAACAATTTAACTCTTTTACCAAAAAAAT
>NW_022196913.1:64777286-64777593 GCF_008632895.1 Mastomys coucha
CTGAGACTGAAGCTGAGGCCTGGCTGTCTCTGCTAGGTGGTGTCACTGCTGTTGCTAACCTGACTCTACAAAACTGGACTGCTGGTGTATCCTCGAGTGGATGGACCTGCTGCTGCCTGCTAACCTGTGAACTGAACTGCTGATTTCCAGAAAACTCAGATGGGAGTTGCTCCAAAGAACCTTTCTAAACAGGTCCACTCCCTTCCAAATCCCCAGTTTCCTTTCTTTTCTACTATCTCTGATGGCTGGTGGGTTATAAGGAAAGTTAAAGCATTTAAGAACCATCATTAAAAATAAAATAAAAAAA
>NW_022196913.1:64777708-64778137 GCF_008632895.1 Mastomys coucha
TGGGTGATTGATAAAGAAAATAGCAAGTTCTGTGGGTTGGGAAAAGCAAGAGCAATAGTGTCAGTGCCCATCTGGCATCTGCTGAGGGTCTCTTGCTGTGTTGTTATACACAGAGGGTGCTGCAAAAGAGCTAGCATAGATCCCCCACCAAATTTTTAGTGTGTGTATATGTGTGCATGTGTGCGTATATGTGCCCATATCAGTCCCACGGGTGTAATCTTCAACCTCACCTGTCATAGCATCTTCTACAAAAGCAGAAAGAGTATATCAAAGTTGGTACTATTGATATACAGGGATCTCAGGTGTCACCTATGGAGTGGTGGAGTGTCTCTTGTTTAGGTCAGATATTTAAAATGTTATGAACTCCAAACCCCAGACTATGGTCAGATGATGACCCTCGACCCTGCAATCCCCTCTGAGAAGAAACTT
>NW_022196913.1:64780157-64780463 GCF_008632895.1 Mastomys coucha
GTAACATTCCCCATACCCATGGGTTGATACACATCCCCCTGATCATAAACGGGTGGTGGGAGTGGTTTCCATCTGCAGGAAAGGCACAGGATTTAAAGCTGTTTAGAAGGGACCAGGGCTTTGCATGATAGGCTGCTCCTCTGTGTGTGAGTGGTAAGCCTTTCTGAACCTCAGTTTCCTTGTCTGCAAACTGTCATTGATAATGGTGTCCATTCCCAGCTGTCATGGTGAACATAGTGCCCAGAGTCCACAGGTCAACTTTATTCCCAAATGTGTCTTCCATGCGTATGATGGTCTAGATGGCTG
>NW_022196913.1:64780484-64780649 GCF_008632895.1 Mastomys coucha
TTTTTTCTCTTTTATGGAAAAGCATAAAAGTCATTACCATGCCAGCCAGGAGTGTATTTCTCAGAGCGGAGCAAAGCCACAAACTAACAGAAACAAGTCGCTGGAATATACTCCATTTGTTCTCACCCAGAATCTCCCTCCCTATTCCTTTCATCAAGGTCAATA
>NW_022196913.1:64780659-64780766 GCF_008632895.1 Mastomys coucha
GTCCCTGTTGTAGGGCAGCTCCACTTAAATCCCTTTATCTATTTTAGAGTACTTAGGTGTTTTTCATATCAGTTTATAATTTTCATGTCAGTTGTCCCTCCCCACAC
>NW_022196913.1:64780831-64781081 GCF_008632895.1 Mastomys coucha
TTGAGCACCATATTCCTTCCTTCTTGTTCCGTTATTGCCATCTTTCCCCCCCACAGCACCTGTATTCTATCCCCTCTCCCTTGAACATCACTCCCAAGGCTGCATGTCAGAGTAGGGAATTTCAGTTGATTACCATTGCTCTTCCTTACAACACAGAATGGATACTAAGGCTCTTCTGGTGAAGACACCATGTACCCAAGCCACAAACATGGAAAAACCAAGCTGTTACCAATGTGAAAGCTTCATCTGC
>NW_022196913.1:64781091-64781339 GCF_008632895.1 Mastomys coucha
TTTCAGGGTGATTGAATGTGCTACTATGTGTCTTAGTTAGGTTTTTACCGCTGTGAACAGACACCATAACCAAGGCAAGTCTTATAAAGGACAACATTTAATTGGGGTTGAGGTTCAGTCCATTATCATCAAGGCAGGAGCAGGGCAGCATCCAGGCAGGCATGGTGCAGGAAGAGCTGAGAGTTCTACAGCTTCATTTGAAGGCTGCTAGCAGAACACTAACTTCTAGGCAACTAGGATGAGAGAGA
>NW_022196913.1:64781458-64781875 GCF_008632895.1 Mastomys coucha
GCTAAATGTATACAAACCATCACACTAGGGAAGAAAATTAGTCAATAAACAGTCTTGCCCAACTGTGAACCCGGAAACCTACAATAATCAACGGCCTAGTAATATAGATCCACAGGTGCAATAGTGCAATAGTGGCATGAATGTTCTGTGAGTAACCAATTGCTTTCTAAATTCAATTTAAAGCCTGTTTCACAAGACAGAACTCAGGCCAGGAAACAGAGAAGCAAGGTTGACCTCAGCTCCTGGGGAAAGAGATACAAGGCTTTAGTGTAAGATTTTATCTCAACTTTATGGACAAGCAATTCTTATATAGGCTTGTTAGAAATGACTGTAAATATGAAGTGTTAACCAGAAAAACAAGGCAAAACAAAACATCACACTGGGCTCAGTCCATCATTATTTCCAGGCATGGTGTCC
>NW_022196913.1:64784233-64784484 GCF_008632895.1 Mastomys coucha
CATGGCCCTTGCCAGCCTGTGAATGTGCCTTGTGCAGAGGAAGAAAGGATGCTGGTAGCATCTGGAGGGGAGCTGGTGCATCCTGGGAATAGTGCCTTCCTTGGCTTCGGGACGGGGCAGTGCAAATGGTATCCTTGTCCCATCACATCACCCTTGGGCTGAAACAGTGAGTCCCTGATCCTGCTTCTCCATATGGATGATCACGGCATCTTTACCCTCTCTCATCTTGCTGCTGCTAGCTCTTATGGCTC
>NW_022196913.1:64784494-64784624 GCF_008632895.1 Mastomys coucha
TTCCTTGCCCTCCTGGCCAGTAGGCCAGCCCTTGGAGCTGCACTAGCTGGTCTGCTGCAGACAGAGGGGCTCTGTAAATGCAGTCCCCAGCGGGCAGCTGGATGTTTTTCTATAGAGAGAAGTTGTCATT
>NW_022196913.1:64784912-64785535 GCF_008632895.1 Mastomys coucha
TTTGTCACTCCTGGCAGCAAGGAGAACAAAGGGGCTTCATAAAGTCCCCTTTCCCAACAGCCTGGGTCCAGGTCTCTATTTTCCTGACACCCCAGACAACCGCACTTCCCTTCTTTCCTTGCCTTCTCTCCAAATGTCAGCTGAGACCTGTGCAGAGCATGGGCACAGAAAGGTGATCCCTGGGGAGGTAGGACTGTCCCCGCCACAGGTGGAATGTGGGCTGGGCCCTTGATGAGGAAGAGGACCAATAGGTATGCAGAGGAGCTGTCACGCACCATGGCCTGAGGGAGAGGAGCCACTTTGCAGCCCATCTAAGCTTCTACAAGGCATTGAGAGTGACATTAGGTCTCTGTCCCCATGGAGGAAGAGAAGGGAAAGCCTTGGTGAAGATAGGGAGAAAAAGCCAAGCCTCAGTCAGTCCATGATGTGACTTTGCAAAGCTCTGGGAGACTGACCCTCTCTAGCCCCTCAGTGCTTGGTAAAGGAAGCCTTTCTAAATCCCCAACCTGATGCCCTTTCTGGATTCGTTTTCCCTCATAGCCCTTGATCAATTCCCAGTGCTTCATGTCACCTCCTCCTTGGTTGTTTTACTCTGCATCTCCCCTTGAGAGTGAAGGCAGCTC
>NW_022196913.1:64787169-64787379 GCF_008632895.1 Mastomys coucha
AAAGAGTGCTGGAGTACAAACATGAGCTACACAATCAGATTTACATGGGATGTGTGTGTGTGCATAAGTGTGTGTGTGCCTGTATGTGTGTATATGTGAGTATGTGCATGTGTGCCTGTAGGTGTTCATCCGAGTGCATGCGTGTATGTATGTGTGTGTGTCTCTTTCTGTCTGCATGTGCATGCATAACACAGCACTCATGTGTAGGTC
>NW_022196913.1:64793387-64794148 GCF_008632895.1 Mastomys coucha
GTGTAAGACACAGGGAATGAAACATGGAGGGCTCAGAAAGCTGATGCAGCTTATACCCTCCCCCAGCTTGAGAATCACAACCTTGCTCCTCAGGTTCAAACAGCAGTGGGCAGTGGCTCAGGAGAAGGATTCTTCATTGTGTAGAGAACACCAGGGTTATGGCTTGTGTGAGTCCTCGTAGGGGTGGTTCCTCTTCCCCAATTGGTTCTTGATTGATCAATAAAAATACCAGCGACCAATGACTGAGGACGGGGCAGGACGCTTAATATTGCTCAGGAGAACTGAGGAAGAAGCATGCAGTAGTGGAGGAGAAAAAGTCAACCAGCCATGTGAGTTTTCTGATGGAGCAGCCAATGGCCCCTCTATCCTATTATGTCTGGGATGTCAAGGGAAGTTTAGGAGTGTCCAGTCATTGAATTAGCAAAGGCATTTTAAGATTGATTGGTTGTGTGTGTGTGTGTGCACGCGTGTGCACACTCGAGTGTTGTTTTTTATCCATGGATCCGAGGCAATCTGGGTGGGGGCTGGTGGCATGCTCCACCTGGAGCTTAGCAGCAAGTCCTCACTGCGGCCATCTTTGTATACATGCTTCCACCTTACCCATATTCCTAGAAAAGACCCCGAAAAACCTTACAGTTTATTCCAAAGAGAGAAAGGAAGGGAAAACTTTGGAATTTCATAGAAGGCATGAAAGGAAAGTAAAAAAGCATAAAGAAAAACAGAGTGCATGTGAGGCCATCGCCGGGATTGGCAGTGAGAAG
>NW_022196913.1:64796077-64796274 GCF_008632895.1 Mastomys coucha
TTTTTTTTTTATGGTGAAAAACAAAAGTATATTTTAGAGTTAGCCATCTGGACTCAGTTTAGATGATCCCAATCTTGTTGATAGCATCTAGAGCATCATAACCCAGAGCCAAGTGAACATATGCCTTCCTCTCTCCATCGGGCCTTATCAGGGTATTGACTTTGGCCACATCAATGTCATAGAGTTTCTTCACGGCC
>NW_022196913.1:64796286-64796463 GCF_008632895.1 Mastomys coucha
GCTTGTTGACCTTGACATCCACAAGGAACACAAGAGCATTGCTTTCCTCTATTTTCTTCATGGCTGACTCAGTGGCCAGTGGGAATTTGATGATAGCATAGTGGTCAAGCTTGTTTCCCCTGGGTGCACTCTTTCCAGGATATTTTGGCTGCCTCTGGGTCTTGGGCCGCCGGAAGA
>NW_022196913.1:64798311-64798451 GCF_008632895.1 Mastomys coucha
ACAGCTCTCAATATTCTCTAGAATGCTGGAGCATCTGTCTTCAGCCTCCTGGCCCAGAATACCTGACAGACTTTTTGTGAAGCAGGAATTATGAAGGACTTGCTTACTCTGTCTTGGCAAAGTTTGGCAGTCAACTTCCC
>NW_022196913.1:64798611-64798724 GCF_008632895.1 Mastomys coucha
CATCTTTAAATGCCATATTCTCTGAGGTTTTGAAGACCATCTATCTACTTATCGCATATCTGAACAAGCAAATATTGCTTTTCTCCAGCTACCTATTATTTGTACAACCCAGG
>NW_022196913.1:64798734-64798996 GCF_008632895.1 Mastomys coucha
CTGTGATAATCCAGACTAGAATTTAACATGACGTGATTTTGACTGACTGGATAATAACTTGAATGGCTTAATTATCCTGAATAGTTTGTAATAGCAGCTATAAAGAAAAGACTGGGATTAAACATTGCACTTTTACCTGAGTTGCATAGGCACAATGCCTGTCTAAGAGTTGAAGCATACATCTATTATGTTGTAACAGAATTAATCTTAAATTTTGTCTCTATACTATTAGTATACAAGATTTATACTAATGAAAACCTTA
>NW_022196913.1:64800277-64800812 GCF_008632895.1 Mastomys coucha
TTTCTCCGAATCATTAGAGTCCTTTAAGTACCCAAGGCCCAGGAGTGGTGGGGTACCCAGCATTACAGTGCCCAACAGATGGACTTTTTCATCATTGGGAAAAACAGATGGGAGTTTCCAATGTCAGGAACCCTCAGGACAAGAAGGTTCCTCAGAGATCATTTGCTTCGATCCATTTTAGAAAATGTGGCCAATAAGAAAGCAGTGGTCAGGCTGGTGAGATGGCTCAGTGGTTAAGACTGCTCTTCCGAAAGTCCTGAGTTCAAATCCCAGCAACCACATGGTGGTTCACAACCATCAGTAACAAGATCTGACACCCTCTTCTGGAGAGTCTGAAGACAGCTACAGTGTACTTACATATAATAAATAAATAAATCTAAGAAAGAAAGCAGTGACCTGCCAGGTCATATGGCTACCCACTGACCTGGTGGCAATGGGAGACATTGGAAAATCACAGGGAACAGTTCAACTTTGGGGTTCACTCTTGGGTGAATGCAGTCGAGAAACATCTACGTTCATGGTAGTTTACGGGCAT
>NW_022196913.1:64800943-64801686 GCF_008632895.1 Mastomys coucha
TAGAAGGCTCCCAGGTGCACTTGGCACCAGGGCTTCTCCTCTTTGGCTCTTACTGCATCTAAGACAGATGAGGCAATTTTTTTTTTTTTAACAAAGGGTGCCCATGGCCTTGTTATACACAACCAAGAGCTCTGTAGACTACACTCTCTGGAAAGTTCTGCAAGGCAGAGCAGGAAAACAAAATAAAAACAAACAAAAAGCCACTGGCACTGCTGACTCTGACCGTGGAAGATCCTACTTCCACTGAGCTAAGGGTCTCAGTATAGAGAGGTGTTCTTATCCTCACTGGTCTCCCTGGGAAGTCATTGGCATTGCAGTGGGACCCCAGCCCTGTCACCCTCCAGGCAAAGATGTTCTAATCATTTCCTGAAGGTCCTAGGGCCAGAAGGTCTGTGTCAGGCCTGGCCCTTGTATGTTAGAAGGATGGAAATCTTAGCTGAGCCATGAGAGCCTCATGAGGTCCCCAATAGTCTCCTTCCCCATGTGCTTACTGCATTGTCCATAACAAGACACCTAAGGGTGAAGACGTTCCCTCTGATTAGTTATCCCAGGAAAGGAGACATCAGTTAGGCAAGCTAGTCTAAATGGAGGCTGGAAGGAGACAGGGTGGTAAGGCAAACTCTAGATCCAGGTGGCTGGGGTCCAGCCCACACTCTGTCACTCATTAGCTGTGTTACACAGTCTCTCTGGTTTAGTTTTCTTGGCTATTACATGGAGTATGGAAATAATATCTTCCTGTGTGG
>NW_022196913.1:64802962-64803209 GCF_008632895.1 Mastomys coucha
GGCACTCAATAAACATGTGGAGGGTGTATGGAACAGGAGGTGACTGGGGAGATGGTTAGGAAGAGATGCCATATGTGGAGTAAAAGGGCTGAGCAGGGGCTGTTAGGTGCGGTGTTGGGAGGTTCTGTGCTGGGTTGTAGCAACATTGCTGCCTGAGTTAGGAACAGGAAGGCAGATGGAGCAGCAGCGAGTCTTTGTGGGTCAGGGCCATGCCTAATGGACCAACGGAAGAGGGGGCGGGGCTAAA
>NW_022196913.1:64803219-64803752 GCF_008632895.1 Mastomys coucha
GGGAAACACTTGGGGCCACAGTGCTGAAATGTAGCGTGCTCTGGCAGTGAGGCTCTCAAACAGAATATGAGTGTCAACAGCAGCAACTCATTTCTCTTAATCGATTGATGTAACGTCTTTCAAAAAGACCTCGTGTGCTCTTGTTTTTCCTTTATAGTGTTTCTTCTTTGATGAAAGGAGAAATCCCACACGTAGTGAGAGGAAGCTCACAGAAAACAGAAGTTTTGTTTTAATAACGTTACACCTTCCATGAGTTCAGCACATGAATATTTGTTGAACTGAGTTGAGATACACATTCTATCATCCAAAAATATTCCTATATGCTTCAGGCTGGAAGTACTCTTTGCAAAGGGCCGACACAGCCTAACCGTTAGACCACGTATTCGTTTGCTGCATAGCAAGCTGTCTCCAAATTGAAAGGCTTGAAACAATAAGTATATAGTGTCTCATTGCTTCTTTGGGGTGAGCATAACAATTTAGCTGGGTTTGTCAGGAGCTGTCGCTAGGGCTGCAGGGTCCTGAGGATCTAAGTT
>NW_022196913.1:64804709-64805086 GCF_008632895.1 Mastomys coucha
GGACGTAGACATACCTTTGAGAGTGGTCTTTATGAACGATCTTGTTCAGAGTTCCTTCAAGAACGCCTCCACACTGTTTGAGGTGACTGAGTCACTACCCAGAGCTTTCTGTTGAGGAGGTACAGTGCGGCTACAAAGGACTGTCAGTCACAGCCCATGGGGGATCATGGGTGAGAGTGGGCCGGCCCCTTAGCCTCAGCTTTCTGTGGGAATTTATGAATGAAAAAGTAAAAGTTTCCCTGGCTTTACATTTTCTGTGGGTTGTGGAGATTATATGCTTGAACTATTTTATGCTGGGTTTACAATCTTTGTAATTTTAGGATGGATCTCATTTTGTATTAACCACAACTATCTATGCAAGGAAAAGAAAACAAAAC
>NW_022196913.1:64805209-64805645 GCF_008632895.1 Mastomys coucha
CCCCTCCGCTCACCCTCAGAAGACTTTGTGGTTACTCTTCATAAGCTGCCATAATTTCAAAGCCCACAGGGCTCATAATCAGCTTTGAGGAGGCTGCTCCCTTTGTAGGCTCGGCTGCCTGTCAGGAGATTTGTCCCTGAGAGAGTGGTGACTGACAGCAAAGGCGTCCCTTTTTCTCTCACTTGGGGATAATCCTTTGTTTAGCATTCCTGTTTTGTGGTAAAGGAAGTTGATTTAGCACCACTGCGCCAACTCAGCCGCTGCCCCACATCCTGGTCCCGGGAGCAGAACCACAGCCCTCCTTGCTGACAAGAGCAGAACGAAGGAGAGTTCAACTTGTCTGCACACATTTGTAGTTTGGGATCGATCTTTTTCTTGCTGGGCTGTTGGAGTTTGTCCTTCCACGTGTGACTCTGGAACCACGCAAATGGGACAT
>NW_022196913.1:64805754-64806329 GCF_008632895.1 Mastomys coucha
CAGATCACTGTGTGCCTTAGCATTAGTCAAACTAGTCTCCAGTTAGCAGCCTCCCCCATAGACTAGTAACTTCTTCCTCCGTGCTTTCTGTGTCTTTGAGGAAGTTCTTCCCTCTGGTCATGTGACTACTGCTTCAAGGTTTACTTTCGGTTACTCGATGCTTGGTTTTCAGTTTCAAATTCCTTGCTTCTCCTTAAATTCATACTCTCATAGAAGAATAAAATTCTACTCAATCACTACCCATATTTATGCTAGTTGCATTTCTAATGCTGCAATAAAGTACCAGGACCAACACAATTTATAGAGGGGAGGTTATAGAGATTAGGGCTCATAGTTCCAGAGGGTTAACAGTCTGTCTTGGCAGAAGAAAGGTGAGGGATCTCATCAGCCACAAGCAGGAAACAGAGGAGCTAGAAATAACTTGAGTCTTCAAACTCTCAAAACCTGCCTCAAGGGACATACTTCCTCCAGCAAGTCCACACTTCCCAAACCTCCAGAAAACTGCCACCAACTGGGGCCCAAGTGTTCAAATACATGAACCTGTGGGGGATATTCTCAATCAAACCACCATGTTT
>NW_022196913.1:64809192-64809433 GCF_008632895.1 Mastomys coucha
AGTAGGCATGGGTCAACAAGCTTGGGGATTCTAGATCCATAGTAATTGGTTTGGAAGCTGAGATAGGTGTGTGTGTTTGTGTGTGTGTGTGTGTGTGTGTGTTTATGGAGTACAACCCTATCAGTTAAATTATACACACACACACATATGTATATGAGAGCATTTACCTCTGTACATACACATATATAGATATGTATATATTTACCTGTGTGTATACCACATTGCATTTACTTCTAAATCA
>NW_022196913.1:64810763-64811783 GCF_008632895.1 Mastomys coucha
TGATGTCATCAACGACCTCGCAGCCTTCTACAAGGAAGCCTTCTGAGGGGCGTCTGAGCTCTCTTCTTGGGGTGCTGTTGTGAATTATGATAGAAAAATATTTGGGACTGGCAAGATGGCTCAGCAGGTAAGAACACTGACTGCTCTTCCAAAGGTCCTGAGTTCAAATCTCAGCAACCACATGGTGGCTCACAACCACCTGTGATGAGATCTGACGCCCTCTTCTGGCGTGTCTGAAGACAGCTACAGTGTACTTATGTATAATTATAAATAAATCTTAAAAAAATAAAGAAAAGAAAAACAATTGACATGCTAGAGAGAGGAATAGTGGGATAGGATTTTTCTAAGAATTTAAAAAATACTTTGTAATGGTATAAAGCTTTTTTTCTCTAATTAAAAAAACTCATCTAATTATAGAAACTGTAAAAGAATGGAAAATCCCCAAATAGTAACAGACTGGGGGCTGCCTGTGTCCTTGGACATTGTGTCAGTCCTCAGGAAGAGAATCAAATGCTTTTGTTGCTGATGTTTTCTTTCAAAGTAAGGACTGTCACTGTGTTTGTGCATGCGCATGCGTGTGTGTGTGTGTGTGTGTGTGTGTGTGTGTGTGTGTATGTGCGAGAGCAAGAGTAAGCATGCGAATGTGTGTGTGAGAGTGTATGCATGTGTGTGCATGTGTACGTATGTATGTGTGTGTGCACGTGTGAGCAAGAGTATGCATGCGAATGTGTATGTGAGAGTGTATGCATGTGTATGCATGTGTACGTATGTATGTGTGTGCATGTGTGTACATGCGTGTGTGTGTGCACACACGCGAGCAAGAGTATGCATGCGAGTGTGTATGTGTGAGAGTGTATGCATGTGTGTGCATGTGTACATATGTATGTGTGTGTGCATGTGTGTACATTCGTGTGTGTATGTACACATGGATTCTGAAAACAATGCTAGATGCCATTCTCAGAAATATTGTCCACATTATTAAAGATAGGGTTTTCTCACTGGTCTGGAGTGAACTGATTA
>NW_022196913.1:64814061-64814323 GCF_008632895.1 Mastomys coucha
TCCTTCAGGAAAGGGGGGTGCATAGATGCATGCAGACTGATTATGCCATCATCATACAGAATTATGATCAGAGATGATGGTTATGAGAACCACCTTGCAATCACAGACTGCAAAATGAAGGATTGTCACTCCTTTGGTACTAGCCGAGTTGCCTGCAGCACTGGGAAAGACAATTGGCAGTGACAAGCCCTGGAGTGTCAGTCAGGGTGGGTAGGCTCTGCCTCACCTGCAGCCACCTTTTACGGCATCCAGCATTGTTTTT
>NW_022196913.1:64814333-64814475 GCF_008632895.1 Mastomys coucha
TGCACACACACACACACACACACACACACATACAGGTTTCAATTCTGGCTTCTTTCCTGACTTTCAGTAAGTACACTAAGCTGGTTCCCAACTTTGGAACTTAACTGCTTCCTTTTCTGTACCCTGAAACTTTACTCCTCCC
>NW_022196913.1:64814486-64814936 GCF_008632895.1 Mastomys coucha
TGTGTGTGTGTGTGTGTGTGTGTGTGTGAGCAAGAGTAAGCATGCGAATGTGTGTGTGTGAGAGTGTATGCATATGTGTGCATGTGTACATATGTATGTGTGTGTGCATGTGTATACATTTGTGTGTGTGTGCACGTGCGAGCAAGAGTATGCATGCGAATGTGTGTGTGAGAGTATATGCATGTGTGTGCATGTGTACGTATGTATGTGTGTGTGCATGTGTATACATTCGTGTGTGTGTGTGCACGTGCGAGCAAGAGTATGCATGCGAATGTGTATGTGTGAGTGTATGCATGTGTGTGCATGTGTACGTATGTATGTGTGTGTACATGCGTGTGTGTGTGTGTATGTACACATGGATTCTGAAAACAATGCTGAATGTCATTCTCAGAAATATTGTCCACATTATTAAAGATAGGGTTTTCTCACTGGTCTGGAGTGAACTGATTA
>NW_022196913.1:64815056-64815226 GCF_008632895.1 Mastomys coucha
GCTGGAGAAGGGAGCAGCTGCAGACCTGGCTCCTGCCCTGTGTCCACCGACAGGAGGATGACCCTCACCGTTGCTAACGAGAACCCTCCGCTGACTTGAGCATAGCCGTGTGGCTGTGGCTCTCCTTTCTTCCCAAATCATCTCATGTGGCCATCCATTCTAGTTTGTGT
>NW_022196913.1:64817679-64818106 GCF_008632895.1 Mastomys coucha
GTAAGCCTGTATTGTAGACTTGAGCATCTCCATAGGTGTCACCGTTAACATTTTAAAGCACAGTGTGCAGTTTCTTCAACCCTGTCAAAGCTAAGCTTGATGTGTTAGCTTTTGGACCTGCTATAATTTCTATCAGCTGAGTTGAAGCTACACAGATGTGTCTCACTTGATCAACAGACACTATGACACTCACACAAAGGCATAAGCCCCCAAGAGTCTAAAAATGTTTTGAAAAGAACAAAGAGGAGAGCAACAGATGCTTTAGCGGGCATTGTGAACCCTGAGTGTTTCCACTGAAAGTATGAACCCAGCCATTTGAAAGTGGCTGGTAGGTTTGTTTTCTTTCTCACCTGGATCTCTGTGACTGGCAGATGCAGCGTAGACTCTGGTGGCCCTGCACATCCGCAGTCGAGCTGCTCTTGCCCGG
>NW_022196913.1:64826041-64826276 GCF_008632895.1 Mastomys coucha
ACGTAAAGAACAGCATTTTCAAAGCCATAGAGCTTTAAAGTGTATGGGATTGGACCCAGGGAACTCACCCAGGCCTGAGTTCTTAGCACTGTAAACCTCAAATGTGTGCTTTAGAGAGTGCTTAAACCACCAGTGGAGTGAGGTTAGAGCAAGGACTGGGGAGTGGCCTTGGCAAGAGATAATCTAACTGTGCCCCCCAAATTGCAAGCAGGCTATCTAGAAGTAGATAACTGTC
>NW_022196913.1:64828295-64828650 GCF_008632895.1 Mastomys coucha
CATCCTCCCATCACTGACAGAGGTATAGGAGAGCTACCTCAGGAGGAGATATGTGTTCAGCTTTTGGTAGCTTTACACAGAGCTACCAAACACACACTATGGTGAGGAGCCATAACCATCAAGTACAGAAGTCCTTATCTTGGTCTAAGTAATTGCCATGCCCAGGCTGGCTCTCAAGTTTGTGTTTCTTGGAGAGACCTCTGCCATCTGCTGTCACTTCTCAAGAAGCTGGATAGAGTTGGCTTCTCCCTCTGCTTCATGAGAACCCTGACCCTGCTTTCTGTCAGCCCAGGGTTCTCTGCATGGTCGCCTCCCAACCCCCAAATGTCATCTCTGGGGTGTCGACGTCCAAGCA
>NW_022196913.1:64828850-64829176 GCF_008632895.1 Mastomys coucha
TGTTTGTTTCTGTTTTTACTTTTGTAGTCTAAGGTCCATACCAGGGCCCCACACATACTAGGCTACCTCCAAGTTACATCCCTGGCCCCGGCTGATTGTTCAGAGAATCTGGGTCAGTTCCCAGCTCCCACATAGAGGCTCACAATTGTCTATAACTCCAGTTCTGAGGAATCTGAAGCCCTTTTCTGGCCTCTATGGATTTAGGCACACACAAAGCAAATACCACACACAAAAATAATTTTTAAAAATCACATATCTATCCAAATCATTTATTTCATCTATCATCTACTTATATTATCTATCTACCTATCCATCTATCCATTGTC
>NW_022196913.1:64836054-64837214 GCF_008632895.1 Mastomys coucha
ATTAGTGTCAGGAGTTTCTGCCTCAAACTCCACAAAGTTCAATGTCGTTGGTCTGTTTCCCATGGGTAGCAAAGACTGGAAAATTTATAAAGGAAAGAAATGTATCTTGGCTCATGATTCTGGAGGCTCAGGCTTCCTGTCATGGCAGAGGATGGAAGGACAAGTGACCACAGCACAAGAGAATATGAAATAGTGGTTGCCTTATTCATAACAGCCTGCTCCTTTGTTCCAGAATGGTGAGCGTGAGAGTCTCTACTTTAAAAGAAAGTTAGCCTGATCCCACCAGAGTGCCTCAGTCCTTAATGACCCAGACATCCATAAAAGGTGCTGCTTCTCCACACGTTATGGGAGACTTCAACATGCAGTTTAGAGGGGCTAGTCCACACAGACTATGGGAGTTATGAGTTTTAATCCAAACAGCTTTCTCTTTTAGGGCTCTGTCTGTTCACCCTCCTGCTCTAGCTATCTCTCTTTTACCAGAGACTGTACAGATCTGTGCAGTGCTGAGAAGTTTTCTGAGCTGATCATCCACAGGAGGATGCTGGGGAACACAACCTTTCAGAGAGCCTCTGCCTATTAAAGGGTCTGAACACAGTGAGCCAGTTTCCAGGTGAAACAGGTACAATGTCAAGGCTTAATTAAAGCTGCTTGGGTCATTGTATCAGAACTCTTTCCCCTCTGCTCATTTCCAATCTCCTGTTTTTCAAGGACACTTAGCTGAGAAATTAGATGTAAGTCAACACTGTCACTTGGCAATGTCACTGCTCTCTCTTCTCGGTTGGGTGGGATGCATTCCCCTTCCGGGCGCCTGTTTACTAGCAAACAAGAAAGGGTCAAGGAGAGCAAGCGATAGCTTGATGGTGAGGAAGCTTTGAGTCCATGGGCTTGCTTGAGGATGCTGAGAGGAGATGGGAGACTGGCTGGGGAGCACTGGGTGCAGTGGGTCATTAGTTAACCTTACTTAGGTGATCTTAAGTGGCTCTGAGTCCATGGGCTTGCTTGTGGATGCTGAGAGGAGATGGGAGACTGGCTGGGGACCCCTGGGTGCAGTGGGTCATTAGTTAACCTTACTTAGGTGGTCTTAAGTGGCTCTGAGTCCATGGGCTTGCTTGAGGATGCTGAGAGGAGATGGGAGACTGGCTGGGGACCACTGGGTGCAG
>NW_022196913.1:64840558-64841058 GCF_008632895.1 Mastomys coucha
CTGCTCTCCAACGACTCTCCCGTCACAGAGCAGTCCATGGTCTTCAATGTGGTCCTAGAGAGAAGCTGAGCTGACATTCATGCCATGCTCTGACCTCCAATATCATGGACCAAAATGAACCTCTTTATAAAATACGCAATCACAGGCATTCTATCATGACAACAAAGAACAGACTGAAATATACTTCTCTGCAAAAGCTCTGTGTGGCAAGGTTCCACACCACCCAGTCATACACAGTAGCATCAGGCCCACAGACCTGACAGAGACACACAAACTCCAACCACACAGAAGGGGAGCCAGTCTTCTCTGAGGATGGTCTGCATGCAGGCTGTGTATGGTAAAGCAGGCCAGCCCCAGGGCTCAGGAAAGGCTCGTTCCTAACCCCCTGGCTACTTTAGGTGTGCAAACAGCTCAGAGAAAGATCATCTTAAATGCCTTTAAAGTCCAATTTGTAAATAATCTAAGACCGAAGACAGTGCAAGTTAAATATTTATCTGAAG
>NW_022196913.1:64841445-64841590 GCF_008632895.1 Mastomys coucha
TAGCTGCCAGTCCTGGAAAGCAGAAAATCAGGGCTGCAACTCAACAGCTCTAATATCTAGAGTGCAGAGGATTGCTCTGGGCCCAGCTTTGTCTGGCCACAACTTTCTCCATGAGAAAACCAGCAATCCAGCCAATTCTGAGATA
>NW_022196913.1:64841764-64842092 GCF_008632895.1 Mastomys coucha
AAAATATATGGCAAATTCCAGAAATAATTTGTACATTTGAAATAACCTTTCCTGTAGTATATTGTCCCAATTCTTCTGTCTCATTATTAATTTTTTTTATTTATTTTTTGTTTGTTTGGTGGCTTGTTTAGGCCTGTTGTAGCCCAAGCTCAGGATCCTCCTGCCTCTGCCTCTCAAGCACTGGGATGATAGCTGTGTGCACTATGCCGGACCTTGTTGCTAATTTCTTACTGTGCCCAATTTATAAATTAAACTTTACTATAGGGATACATATCAAAAGTAGCAGGTAGGATTTATCCCTGTCTGGTTTGAAGAAAGTGTAAGGCAA
>NW_022196913.1:64842150-64843441 GCF_008632895.1 Mastomys coucha
TTATAAGGCAAGGAGGGAGGGCTGCCATACATAGAGAGAAACTTGAAGACTGCTGATTGTTTTTTAACTTTTTATTGATTCTTTGTGAGTTATACACCATACACTCCTTTTCTGCTCATCTTCCTATCCCTTCATATCTACCTTTCTCCCTTACAACCTCCTCTGCCAAAATAAAATACACACAAGCTACCACCACCAACAAAACCCACCAAAACCCAAAGCATAGAAAACATCTCATGGTGGAAGCTGTAGTGTGTCACAGTGTGTCCCACAGTCTATCCGTCTGTCCACACATCCTCACTTGCGAATGTTCATTGGTCTGGTTCAAGATCTCTGGCTTCTGTGACACCATCAGTGTTGGATCCTCACTGGGACTCCTCCTGGTTATCCTGTCGTTGCCCTGTGTCGTGGAGATCCTGCAGCTTTGGAAAGGCAGGACTGGCCCTTTCCTACTTCCCAACTGTTTGCAGGTGATGTAGGTTTTGGGGTGGGCTAACTCAGAGTCCTGGATGTGGGCCTGGATGGCAGCTGAACTGGACAATCCACAGGCTTTCCCTTATCTGCACCACGAGGGTGAATGCTCCAACACTGCTCTGGCTAGGTCACCCAGTGCTGTCATCAGCAGGGGACAGGGTCAGCCTTCCTGCTCTCAGGCCTTTGGGGCTGGCTACTGTAGCTGGCAAGGGGTGAGGGATGAGAAGGACATCACCCCCGCACCCAGGCCACCTCACACCAGAGAAGTGGTGAGGCCGGTTCTTCAAGCTCTCATAGTCATGGCAGCTCACCTGCGCTCCCTCTGCCAGGGCTAGCACTTGGGAGTGCTGTCCAGGTCAGGCCCAGGACCCACACTCCCAAGGGCTGCAGCTGGGGAGGGATAGGGACCGCTCATCTGCTTTCATGACCCCAGAGCTAGTTCTCCTGACTAGTAGTGTTTGTTCTTAATGAACAGAGGGAAAGTAATTCTTGGTCAGTCAATACCGTTTTCAAAGGAAAGTACAATACATACTGTCCTTTGCTTTGCTGGCATATCTTATCATATCATATCTGGGTTGGGGGCCTGTAGACCTGAACCCCCATTCCATTTCTCCAATAGACTATCATTGAAGTCTTCAGGAAATTCCTTGGGTCTTTGGGCTTCCTTTTTGAAATGAAGAGCTAAAAGCCAGACTTCCACCAACACAGACTCCAATTCTGCAGTCCTAGGCTGAGGCTGGGGACGTTACAATTCTAATAAAGGTCTCAATTGATGCTTAAGACTTGGAACAGAGAGAAACACCATCTTTACAGTACC
>NW_022196913.1:64843451-64843765 GCF_008632895.1 Mastomys coucha
GATATTTTAATATGGACATTCAAGGACACCCATGCCACCACCATGGTTCACTCTGGGAAACCCTGAAGAAGACTTAAAAGCTAGATTGTTCAATCAAGGAAATGAGCTACATTCCATGGTCTCAGATGCTCTCAGGTGCTTGCCATGAACGAGGGACAGTGGACATAAAGTGGGGCAGCTTCCCTTAGTGACAAACAGAACAGTGGCAGAATCAAGGGTGAAGCAGCTGTACCATGTCTACTATGTTGTGACAAGTGCGGAGAACAAGAAGAGTGGAGGGGGTGAGATGCCACTCTGCAGGTTGTAGGAGCACA
>NW_022196913.1:64843775-64843884 GCF_008632895.1 Mastomys coucha
AGCAGATGTGCTGCAGAGGGGTGAGAGTGTGGGCAATCCTCTGCTCCCCAGTCTTACCATCAGTGCTGTAAAGGAGCAGGGTGGGTGGGGTAGGCTGAGAACACGCAGA
>NW_022196913.1:64843894-64844027 GCF_008632895.1 Mastomys coucha
CTATCCTCCTTAGTTGGTACTCACCACTCTGGGATTCCACACACTTCCTATCTGGCTCCTGCCTGCGGCCCTTGCTCTTTGCCCATCTCTTCTCTCACACAGTAATATACTCAAAGCAAGAACACTTGCCCCT
>NW_022196913.1:64844037-64844291 GCF_008632895.1 Mastomys coucha
ACTCATTTCTCATGTGGTAGAAATGAGGGGGGCTCTCTTAGGCTCTACAAAGCTCTCTGTGTTGCCCCTCTTTCCTCTTGTTCTGTGGTCTGGATCCCCAGAGTTCTTGAGAGTTCTTGATAGACAGTTCAAGCTGTGGGTTCTAGTCTACTTATTGCCTCTAGCCTTAGAACTATGTCCTTTCTTTCTGTGCTTCTAATTCTGTGTTACCTTGTCTGCTAGTTTGCTTCTCAGTTCTCTCATCTTTTTTTTTT
>NW_022196913.1:64844366-64844600 GCF_008632895.1 Mastomys coucha
TGTCCAGGCTCTCAGGTTTCGTTGCTGTTCTCAACTCAAAGCCCCATCAGCATCAGTAGCATAGAAGAAGGGCCTGCTCAAATGCTGTCTGCAGACACTCCTATGAAATGTATAGTTTCTGTTTCCGCCCTCTGTGGGCTAAGACTGTGATAGTTCTGGGCATTGATTTCCAGTGCTCGGATCCCAAGTGTCATCAACAACTTTCTCCTCTCTCTATCCCTCCCACTCAGAGTC
>NW_022196913.1:64845267-64845464 GCF_008632895.1 Mastomys coucha
AAAAACAAACAAAAAAATAAGGTTTGAAAAAGTTAAAGTTCTACCGAGACTCATCTGTGCACCTGGGAAGGCAGGACTGCACACTCTCCACCATTCAGGCATACCTTGCATTCTCTACACTCACGATGTCCCTCCCTCCGCTCGCAAGGTTCATTCTGCTTTCTACCTAGCTTTCAGTCTAGAAAGCTGATTTGGTG
>NW_022196913.1:64845474-64845642 GCF_008632895.1 Mastomys coucha
CCTCAAACCTCTCTTAATCCTCCTATGTGGAACTAATCTCTCCTTCCCTGGTGTGTCTCGCACCTCTTTGTTCAGCTCTTTTGCTTTTTTACCACATCCTGCCTCCTAGGGCAGCCATGTTGCTTGTCATCCACTGACAGTGAGTTCTTTGGACATGATGCTAGTTCA
>NW_022196913.1:64845726-64846449 GCF_008632895.1 Mastomys coucha
TGATCTGCAGTACGGAAAGCTGGTGCACAGTGGGGACTGGATGGGCTCCCTGTCTGCAGTTGATGTATCCCACTTCTGTGATGGGATGCAATGCTTTCATTTGTACCTCTACATATTTAAATAGACCCAGCTATTTGTCTTGTCAGTCAAGTACACTGCTATTTCTTTTGGAGACTGTGTTTTCCCCTTTCAGTCTCTCAGGTATCAATGGATACAGTCTCGGAGGCTGATTTTCCCGTAAGGGTCATTTGGGTATGACAAGCATATTTTATTCAATAGCAAGGAGTTCAACAGCACAGATATCAGGAATTTCAACAGCTGGTAAGGAGCCAGGCCAAGCTCTGAACTTAGGTCTGCATGACTCCAGACCTAATAGCACAAGAAGCTCTGCTGGTGAAAAAAGACTTGCCATGAGTCCAAGGAGTAAGAATTATGTTTTCTGTTTCTAAAAGTCCCAAGGTCTCCTTCCTGCTCCTTGGAAACCCTAGACTCCAGTGAGGTAGCTCTTCTTGCTCAGTTACCTGGGTGCTTCCTATAGGGGCATGGATTTTCTAACTGTAACCCAGCAACACAGACTTTCAACCTTGCCAAATCTCTAGAGAGAGCCCCCTATCCTCCAAGCACACAGAGCATCTCAATTCTGGGTCACTCAACAACTGAAAAAAATCTTTTGTTCCAAAAAGGGATGCACAGGATGTCCCCCTGGACTTGCCAGGAGATAGA
>NW_022196913.1:64847358-64847586 GCF_008632895.1 Mastomys coucha
GCGGTTCTCACCTGGCGAGTCCCGGAGTTTTCGCTGAGGCCAGAGCGTAAGGCCCTCTGGCACTACCCTCTTTGTGTTTGATTTGCAAACCAGAAAGCACACGCCTCCATATGCATAATTGGATCCTCACGGTCTCCGCCTCAATGTGGCCAGGCAGTAGAAGTTTATTTATCCAGTGCCCATTCAAAGAAAAGCTGACGGAACACGAAAACTCCCACTTTGCCTTAG
>NW_022196913.1:64847617-64847784 GCF_008632895.1 Mastomys coucha
TTTTTTTTTTTAAGTTTCTAAATCTGCTTGGGAAGAAAAAGTAAATTGCCAGAAGTGAGATTAGTGGGGTATATTGTTCTTAGAGACAATGGCGTCTTTATGGCTTGGCTGGTATGAGCTCCCTGCTTCAAAAAAATACCAGGGCTGGAGGTGTGGGGGTTCTTAAT
>NW_022196913.1:64847794-64848332 GCF_008632895.1 Mastomys coucha
AACTGTCGGGCAAGAAAAAGAGAAGAAAGAAATGTCTCTCATTCAGCTCAGCGCTGGCCTGGACCGAATCCACTTGCTAATCAGTGTTTAATGAGGATGCTACTGGCCCTGTTGTACTTGCTTGCTGTGGCCACTAAGGTCCCTGGCCTCCTGTTTGTGCGGGGAGCCCTTGAGTCCTGCCACCCCACGAAGCAGGATGCAGGCTGTGATGGAAAAGTCCTGGCTTGGAGAAGTTAATTAAGTTTAGGCCCTGGGCATTCCAAGTCACCGGAACCAAGGGTGGGAAGCCTCACCCACTGGCACAAAGGAGAGCCACATGGAGAGCTCTGAATGGCCGTACCCGGTGGTGGTAGCTGGGCTTCTGTGTGTCTCGCTGCCAGCTCTTAACCCTGGGAATTGTGTCCCCCTCCCGTCCACTGCACAGAATGAAAAGGCCAGCAGGACCTGGAGCTGGGCACAGGCTCAGGAAGTGGGTAGGGGGTAAGAAGTTTCTGGAAACTTCGACATCTGACTTGACATCTGATGTATCAGACTCCTG
>NW_022196913.1:64848342-64848495 GCF_008632895.1 Mastomys coucha
TGCCATGCCATGCTTTGTATATGGAGTTCCATATACAAAGAACTCAAGAAGTTAGACTCCAGAGAATCAAATAACCCTATTAAAAAGAGCTAAACAAAGAGTTCTCAACTGAGGAATATTGAATGGCTGAGAAGCACCTAAAGAAATATTCAA
>NW_022196913.1:64849416-64849829 GCF_008632895.1 Mastomys coucha
AAGAAAGTTTTACATTTTTTCAGTGAAGTTCAATTATCATTATCAATTTTTCCTTTCATGCATTAGACTTCTGGTTTTTGAGATTTCTCCCCAAACCTTTTAATGCTACAGTTTTATATTTGAATCAATTACAGACTTTGAAGTGAGCTTTATATTAGATTGGCACTTACACGAAGGTGAATGTTGTTTCTTCTGTGTACGGCGGGTTCCGCCAGCACCGTGAGTTCTTAGGACTCTCCTTCTGTCGCGTAGTTTTGCAATGCTGTCTAAAGTCACATCAGTTCTGTGTGTCTGTCTGTTCAGCTTCTCGGTTCTGTTCCACTGATTTGTGTCTGTCCACCACGACCATGGAGTCTTGGTGAAACTCCAGACTCCGCAGGCTGGTTCTTTCCTACGTCATTGCTCATCTTAGC
>NW_022196913.1:64849839-64850133 GCF_008632895.1 Mastomys coucha
CCCTTTGCATTTCTATGTGAATGCTAAAAGCAATCTCACTGGGACGAGAATCAGCATCCTCACTGTGTGCTCCAGTCCACGGCCACACAAGTCATCTGTGCCTTGGATGTCTTTATAAGTTTCATGTTTCTGGCATCAGTTCTACACACGGTTCATCTGATCTGTTTTTATTTTGTTGTGTGTCGTGTGTGTATACAAACAAACCAAAACTGTTTTACATTTTCTTGCCCTTTTAATTTCAACAACATGTATGTTATTAAATATACACATAATTGATCTTATATGCTCTGGCCT
>NW_022196913.1:64850143-64850475 GCF_008632895.1 Mastomys coucha
ATTAGCTCTGGTGTGTGTGTATGCGTGTGTGCCCATGCTTTTTTGCATGTGAGTGTTTGAGTCCGTGCACACACTCCTGGGAGCTAGAGCAGTCTGTCAAGTGTCTTCCTGTATCACCATCTTATTCTGATACACAGTCTCTCACTGAGCTAGCAGCTTCCCATTTCTTCTAGGCTGGCTCCTGGTTTCCGCTCTCCAATGCTAGGACTACGGGCATGTTTCAAAGCGTGAGGACTTGAGTCCAAATCCCCAGCACCCACAGAAAAAACAGACTGGACACAAAATTATGTATTCATTAGATTTCCATTCTTACGTTATAGGGCTGGTGTGCT
>NW_022196913.1:64850592-64850783 GCF_008632895.1 Mastomys coucha
CCCCTGCTGCTGGGTGCACCTTCTCCTGGGTTTTTCAGGATCCCAGCTCCTTGTGGGCAGTTGTTTTGATGCTACTATAGTCTAGTCTATACCCCAGTTAGGTCTGTAAGGAGCCTGAAGTCCTTCCAAGGGCAATGAACCCCAAGGACATAAGATCAATGGTGGCGACGGGATCTTAGCCTGAACACCAG
>NW_022196913.1:64851353-64851624 GCF_008632895.1 Mastomys coucha
AGCTCTTTCAGTCCAGGCAGAAGTGCAGTTCAACCCGGTGGGAAATAGATACCACATGCATCGCGTACTCAGTGAGAGCAATGAATAGCAAGCTTTAATAGACTGGGACTTATTAAAGCTGCTCACTGGGGTTCTTACAGGTAGAACCTTAGGAGCTAGTCCTCTTCTCAGGTAGAATCCGGCACTGTGGGGATCTCCGGCCAAGAGTGCATGCTGCAGAACATGACAGAAACTGCCTTGGTGCTAAGCTCTGCACTGTGTGACGGGTACC
>NW_022196913.1:64851677-64851843 GCF_008632895.1 Mastomys coucha
GCAATTTAACAACTCTGTCTCCTACACTAGACTTCAAATCTGGGGAGTCAACTTATCTTCATAACTTTTAGTGACTAGAGGTTAACACATTCCTAACTCAAGGATTCTAAACTCTGAATGTTTTGGAGCATTCCTATGATATTACAAGTGGGAAATACTGTGTCTG
>NW_022196913.1:64853916-64854131 GCF_008632895.1 Mastomys coucha
ATGGATATTTTTGATTTCTTTGGAGAGTTGGTTGTGTCATGTGATGCTTTTCTGGAAACAGTCTTATGAGAGGATGTTTTTGCTGAAGCAGACATTTGGGAGATGTGGTGTTTTTCTGGAAGCTGTCTAAACATCCATGTGATGTTTTGCTAGAGCTATGGTTGGGAGAACACATGATGTTTGAAGAGGATAGAACAGACAGTGCTTGGCACTGA
>NW_022196913.1:64854141-64854536 GCF_008632895.1 Mastomys coucha
CTCTTTGCTCATCATTGTTTGTCGTGACTTCATAGAGAGAAATGCACTCCTGGTGGTGTTCTGGTGGCTACTGAGGACTTGGGCTGATTGGCAGAGCCTCTAGGTTTCTTCTGAATCAGAGTGCCATTGCTGATTCGTGAATGGCATTTATGAGTGGCTTGAGCTACCACTGCTGATGTGTGTGAACTGAACTGCTGATATTCTCACAACACAGATTAGATTTGGCCTTTCCAAAACTATTTCTAAACAGATTCATATCCTCCTTTGTTCTATGAACCTTTCCTTTCCACTGCTTCTGGTGGGGGGTGGGCTAGACAAGAGGTTAAAATGTTTAAATACCCTTACTAACTAGGTTTTAAAAAATTCAAGCCTACAGTATGCTAATGAGTTTCACT
>NW_022196913.1:64854546-64854686 GCF_008632895.1 Mastomys coucha
TCCTTCAGTTGAAAGACTGATCTGGAAACAATATATAAATTTGAGTCCAGTAGCTTTGGATGTGATTTCTGGGTTGCTGTAGCCACCTTGTGACCAAGAGTCCCAGCATAGCAAGTGTGAAGAGATTTAAAGAAAATCTA
>NW_022196913.1:64861121-64861361 GCF_008632895.1 Mastomys coucha
CTGCTGGGATCTGGAGCACAAATTCAGGTCACCCAGTGTATGAACATGCACCTCTACCCTCTGACCCAGTGCATGAACATGCACCTCTACCCTCTGAGCCATGTTGTAAGCCTGATCCATGTTTGTTTGTTTTTAATCTAGGAAAAATAGGGGAAGGGGAACTTTTTGGAGATTTGTCTAGATTCTTGACTCAAGTAAACCTCACAACTAAAACGATTTGTAACTCATATGTTTGAAGAG
>NW_022196913.1:64861397-64861601 GCF_008632895.1 Mastomys coucha
AATTGGAATTCATTTAAAGTGCCTTTTTGGTATATTATCTAAGTGTAGACTTGCCTGTAAATGGCTGAAGCAACAATAGACTGACGCTTCCTGATTTCCTTGGCATCACTCTTTGATTTTGCCCATCTGAAGGCTAAGTACAAAATAGGTGTGCATGTGTATCTGTGTGTATGTGTGAGAGTGTGCATTTCTGTACATGAGTGT
>NW_022196913.1:64863308-64863576 GCF_008632895.1 Mastomys coucha
AGATAGAGACACCTTACGGACTCTCAGCTTCTGAGTGCTTTAGGGACAGGGAGTATTTTCATTTTGTATTTTATACAAAGGCATGAGAGGAGAGCTACTAGGGATGGTAGTAGGCTTGCCCCCATCTTAGGAACCTTTTAAGGGCTACGCTGTGTTCTTGACAAATTATGATCATGGGCAGCTCGTTCCTCCCATCAGGAACACTGAGTTGGTGGCACCAGTGGCTGGAGAGTGTCTTATGCCTCAAGTGTTTAAGGAGAGAAGGAAA
>NW_022196913.1:64863747-64864189 GCF_008632895.1 Mastomys coucha
CACATGTTAAATGTTCACTCACCAGCAGGGGAAGCTACTGGGAGCTGGTGGACCTTCTAAAGCTAAGTCATGGGGCATGCCCTCACAGGAGATATTGGGACTCTAGTCTCTCTGTCCCTTCTCTATGTTTCCTGGCTGCCATGAGGTAAACAACTTAGCAAGCAACTTAGCCCTACCACATGTTCTGCCTTCAATAGACCCAAAAGGGACAAATCCAGCAACACGGGCTGTCTCTTGTGAAACCATGAGCCCAAGCATAGAGTTCCTTCTTTTAAGTCAGTTATTTCAAATGTTCTGTCACAGCAACAGGAACCAGACGGACAACAGTCAGCCAGGATTTCCTACTGACTTCTGTTCTAACACTCAGCACTCAGGTTTTTGTAGAACCCGCTTAAGGGATAGATGACTTTGCTTAATTTACCAAGAGAATTTGATGAGTCAG
>NW_022196913.1:64864889-64865084 GCF_008632895.1 Mastomys coucha
GCTGAGCCAGCTCAGACATAGTGGAGTCAAGGCTTGGGGGGTTTATTGGAAAAGAAAACCCCAGAAAAATCCTGACACATCTTGCAAAACCCTTTAAAACTGTAAGCGTGACTAGAGTCCAAAGTTTGCCTCTGAAGCCTGGCGAGGAGGGGATGGTCCTGATCAAGAGACCTTCAACCCACATGTGGCATTTGC
>NW_022196913.1:64865138-64865310 GCF_008632895.1 Mastomys coucha
GAGGAGACCATGTCCACTCTGGGACACAGAAGGCAGAACCCATTCTTTGGTGGTGGTGGTAATTCTTGGATGGAATTTCGCACCACCAGAGCACACAAGAAGGACTTCAAATGCTTTCCTTGGGGGCTCTCTCATCTTAATTTGTGCCCGTTGATAAAGCCTTTTAAAGATG
>NW_022196913.1:64865320-64865703 GCF_008632895.1 Mastomys coucha
GTCATTGGCAACAGCTGTTATGGCCCTTGGCATTTCTCCTACCCAATGGGAATTAGAGTGCTGCAGTAGGAGTTTCGGGGAAAGTTGTGAAGATTCCCATGTGCTGGGGAAAAGCTCTCTTTCCAGGGGTCAGGGGAGGTCAGGGGACCACGCTTTAACTCCACAGCAGTCACAGAACTACAGGGCTTTTGTAGAACAGGATGCTTAGCTGTTTAGGCAGCTTGTCGCTCACTGCACCTCTGCTCTGAGGTTCAGCATGTATAGACAGTGCCTCTTGTCTGGCTTCTTACCTGATGTCAGGGAGAGACTTTCTCTGGGTTTTAACTCTGAAGTTACTATCCTGCTGTCCACTTCTGGCTCTCCTACTGCCTGGCTGAATGGGG
>NW_022196913.1:64865713-64865969 GCF_008632895.1 Mastomys coucha
GTGAGCCTCAGCTGCTCTTGGGGCTACTGTGGGAGGTGAACAGTGAGGACAGTGGTGGCCACTGAATAATGTAATATTAGTGACTGTGCTCATACACACAGTGGCTGCAAAGGGTGGGTGTGAACTTCTCTGGCTATCCAGAGAAACAACAGTCCCATAAATACCCAGAGGTGATGAATGTGCAGTGGCCAGCGGGGTCCAGATTGAGATGGACAGAGAGTAGAAATGGTGATTAATTTCACTTTCAAAATACAAT
>NW_022196913.1:64867289-64867472 GCF_008632895.1 Mastomys coucha
ACCCCATGGCTTCTTGCGTGACACCTCTCTGTGTGTCTCTCGTAGATTCTTCATGAACTCTGGACAGATAGGTACATGTAGCAGGTGGGGGCAGAGGGAGGACCAGATGTGCAGGTTGCATGCCAGAAAGGAGGCTTCTTGCCCACCTTCTTCTGCCCACCCCACCTTCCCACCCACCTCCTG
>NW_022196913.1:64867599-64867744 GCF_008632895.1 Mastomys coucha
AGACTTGAGTCGTGACACTTGAGCAGGAGGTTCTGCAGCCCCCGGGCAAGCAAACACTGCTGCATATTGAAGGGGGATGAAAACATGCCAGCTGACCCCAGACCCATATGTGCCCCAGAGCAGCAGAGTTAATGAGGCAAATGGC
>NW_022196913.1:64867754-64867920 GCF_008632895.1 Mastomys coucha
CACAGACCAAATTCCAGACATGTTTTGCCCACACCAGCTTAAAGGTCTCCTTGTCAGATTTATAGACACATCTGAATCTCATTTTTAAGATTCCAGTCTCTAAGCCTTGATCTACTTCTTTCTAATGCTTTTCTGCTGTGGCCTGAGGAACAAGTTAGGGTAGGGG
>NW_022196913.1:64870473-64870831 GCF_008632895.1 Mastomys coucha
TGTAATATAATACCTGGTACCCTTAAGGAATAATAAAAAGGCGTTATTTTGGCTCATGGTTTTGGAGGAGCCAGCCTGTGCTTCCACAGTCCTGTGGCTGTGGCCCTGGGAGACAGGAGCATTTCACACAGGGAGGAGTTGGGGCAAAATGCTCACTTCATGGAGATAAAACAGAGTAGAAATCCGCAGCCCCTTTCAAATATATGTCCCCAGCACCTAGTGACCTCCCAAGGGCTCTACCTTTTAAGGTTTCTAGGACGTCCCTCGGCATTTAGTAAGGACATATCCTTAACTCTTGAAGCTCCTGAGAGACAGTTAAGATCAAAGCTATAGCAAGAGAGGTTCAGCGAACCCTTCC
>NW_022196913.1:64873717-64874035 GCF_008632895.1 Mastomys coucha
GGGCACGTGGCTCGTGGTGGTTAAGCCTCTAGCAGGTCTTGCTTGGGATACTTAAGATCCAAAATCTCTGACCAAAGTCTAGAGTTCCAAGTAAGAGACGTGGCAGACTGTAGACTTGCCTAGTGCTGCTTGGACCCAGCAAACAGTCAACTTTCAAGGTTTTGTTTCCCATCAGCATAGTTCTACGATGATAAGGGTACTTCAGGAGCTCAGAGAAGCCACTGAATAGGGGTTGCACAACTTTAATATCCCTTTGCATTGGTTAGTTAGATCTAGGCCTAGTGACTGTTCCATCCCCAGAGGTGTGAGGCCTTGGTG
>NW_022196913.1:64874429-64874601 GCF_008632895.1 Mastomys coucha
CCATCATGCCTTGAGAAGTGGTGTGGAGGTTGAGATTGGGGAGTATAGAACCCACACTCACTGCACATTCTCTTTCAGCTGCTGCTGCTGGGTGACTGATTCACCCTGCCCTGACTCTCTGTGGCTTGGTATGAGACTCCAGCATCTGAAGGGAGAGAGTCCCATGGTCAGA
>NW_022196913.1:64874870-64875239 GCF_008632895.1 Mastomys coucha
TAACAGCAGTGTTTTCTCATGAAAAGCTGTTCTTACCTTCCAGGATTCATATGCTCAGACCCACTCCAATTTCTAGAGAAAACCACTGCAAAGAATTTAACTAAATGGTAAAATGTAGGTCGATAGCTCATTGATATTTAAAAATACAACATTTTGGCCCATATTTGTACCCTTAGTTCGGTAGCTATTTTCAGACCTACATGTTTGATAGATTGAAAAAATTAGGATAAAGCTGGATATGCTTCATATTGTTTTTAGAAAATCATTTTAATTTTATTTGTATAAGTGTTTTACTTGTGTGTGTTATGCCATATGCATGCATGTGCGATGTCTGCAGAGGTCAGAAGAGGGCACAAGGTCCCCTAGAAC
>NW_022196913.1:64875319-64875705 GCF_008632895.1 Mastomys coucha
TTATTTGCTGAGCCATCTTTCCAACATTTGTGCCCTTTTTCTGTTTAATTTATTGTAGTTGATATAATTTTAAAGTGGACTGAGCATCTATTATAGGCAAAGCTGCAAGGGATCCCTTCATAGTAAGGGGATGCTTTATCAGTAAGAAAATAAAGATGTATTTCCTCATTATAAAAGACTTGATACAGGAGATGGTATTTGGCTAACACAGCTGTGAGGCAGCTGGCTCTGGAGGGCTCCTTAGCTTCAGGGCGTAGTTAAATATAAGAGATTCTAGTGCTGCCCAGTGGTTCTTTCTGAGTGTGGACTCTTGAGACTATTGCCTCGTGTGTCTACAGGGGGCAGGTTTGGATGATTTCCTCATGCACCTTGAGTGTATTTGCCAG
>NW_022196913.1:64875875-64876464 GCF_008632895.1 Mastomys coucha
GTCAACCATGCTAGATGGTATGGGTGGATCCCATCTTCAAGCATTCCAGATGATAGGGACAGGACCTGTCAATCATTCTAGATAATAAGAACAGATGATGTCAATTGTTCTAGATGATAATGACGAATCCTGTTAGCCACACTAGATGATATGGGTGGATCCTGTCAATTGTTCTAGACAATAAGGACAGATCCCCTTAACCATCCTATATGTTAAGGATGTGTTACGGTATAAACATTTCTGTGTACAGTAGAAATACATGTGCCAATGTTACCATGTTCATGCACAAACAAGCTAATTCTGAAACACTGTGAAACATGAAAACTTGTGTTTGGTTTTTGTACTTTAGAAATTCAGCTTGCTTTCTTGATAACTCTAGTGTCTCCTGGACACAGTATGTAGGTGAGAGTTAACGTATCTCCCCCTTACATGCTTCAGTTGGAAAGAATTATTGAAGCACCCACTTCCGTGGCACACAGTATTTAATATTAAAGTACAAATAGTTTTTAAAAGTTTTTAATTTATGTATTAGTTATGAGCACACTGTAGCTGTCTTCAGACACACCAGAAGAGGGCATCAGATCCCATT
>NW_022196913.1:64876992-64877510 GCF_008632895.1 Mastomys coucha
CTGTAGTATTAAAATCACGGTGGATGTCACTCTGACATCATCTCCCACTCTAGATGGTTTTAGTCACCCCTGGTTATGTGCACACTCCGCCAATATGAGCAAGTACTCGGGCATGGACCATGGTCCAGAACTTTGGAAGGGCATGGCTGGGCAGTTTATGTCTGTCATGTGGCGTCAGTGGGATGTCGGGGGCTGTCAGTGGGGTTCTGGGGCTGCCTTCCTCTTCCTTTCGTCACTCTCTCCTGGCTCCTCTCTGCTCCTGGGCTTTCCCTGCTTCACCATACTGTTTGCTGTCTATCCTTACAGGTTGCGCTTTTCCCCTGCCATTGCTATCTGAAGAAGCTTTACATCTTCCATGGTAGCGGGCTTTTCGGAAGAGCAAATGGGGCTGCCTCTCATCACTGTGTCCACATTTCCAACGTCAGGGCAGACCCAGGATGTGCCACGATTCAAGGAATAGCAGAATAGACTCTACCTGCTGACGGAGAAGTGCCAGTTCTCTGGCATCTCTGTGGGAG
>NW_022196913.1:64879534-64879826 GCF_008632895.1 Mastomys coucha
CTGCACACTAGACAACAGGGAAGTGACAGGCATGAACTTTCCTCCCTCAAGCCACCCAGGATGTGATAGAGATGATGCTGGTGTCAGTGAACTAAAATAAAGCCACACACCCGAGTGTTTTGTGAGGATTAGAGGAGGAGAAGAGAGGTGGGCACTTATATAGCAGCCTAGACATAGTTCTGAAGGCTAACATAGTTGCTCAGCAGTTCAACTTTGGATTTACCCAAGATCCCATCCTGCCTCCTGCCTCCTGGTGGGAGAGGTGCTATACCTGGCTGCTCTCGAATTTGTA
>NW_022196913.1:64879836-64880081 GCF_008632895.1 Mastomys coucha
GGGCTCTCTTTACTCTGCCTCAGTGTTAGCCTGAGTTAGTCACGTTAGTTCTCCGGCTTTGCCTTTTATAACCTGCTGTAGCCCACTTCCTATGAGGGAACCCCGCTCACTGCCTATCTATGTACAAACTCTCTGGGTCAAAAGACACATATTAGTATGAGTTCTGTAAATTCTGCCTAATGCTGCCTCCTATAAGACTTTTTTATCAATGTATAACCTTCCACCAATGCGCGAGAGGTCTGTTT
>NW_022196913.1:64881418-64882332 GCF_008632895.1 Mastomys coucha
GTTGTACTTTTATGAAGCATTGTAGGTAAGGAGGCTGCAGACACACCACTGACCTGTGCTCCTCCCGACACCTTCAAAATCTGCTCTTCCTGTTCATCTTACAAAAGACGCTTCGGGTTTCCATAACGTATCATGAGCAGGCTCCACAGTCACGTGTCTCTAATGTTTTCAGCCTTGACAAAGGGCCCACAGTCTTGCCAGAAGTCAGTTGCCCAGCAGGCAGCAAATTGAAGGTCAAGAGAGAAAAACCCTACAGACCGAAATACTTGGTGATCTGACTGCCTGTGGTTTCAGACTCTGCTCACGATGGCCATCGGCTACAGCTTCAAGCTGTAATAACCACAGTGACAAGATGGCGGTGGTAAGCCAGTCTTATTGGTGACCAGGATTAAGACCATACTACCAATGAACTGCAACTCATTTGCCTCAGCGTTTACTCACAATCCCTCATAATCTCATGGATAATGGAACACAGGGCAAAGTTGGCCCACACTGCCTCTTGGGCTCCAGTCCCGTGGGAGAAATGTGATCCTGGGCATCAGGAGAGTGAATCTTCAGCAGCTGGTGGGTTTGGCAGTCAGCATGTGAGAATAATTTAGTAGAGATACCAGGATGACTGTATACCACATAGGTGAAGCTGCTGCTGCTGCTGCTCCTCCTCCTCCTCCTCCTTCTCCTTCTTCTCCTCCTCTTTCTCCTTTTTCCTCCTCTTCTTCCTCCTTCTCCTCTTCCTCCTTCTCTTTCTCATCCTCCTCTTCCTCATCCTGTTCTCCCTCTTCTTCTTCCTCCTCCTCTTCCTCTTCTTTTCCTCTTCTTTCTCCTCCTCTTCTTCCTCTTTCTCCTACTCTTTCTCTTTTCCTCCTCTTCTTCCTCTTCTTTTTGTAGAAGAAAAGTGTCTTCTCCTCTTCCTCCTC
>NW_022196913.1:64882482-64882691 GCF_008632895.1 Mastomys coucha
TCCTCTTATTATTCTCTTTGTAGAAGAAAACTGTTTTGAGGAGCTTATTTGTTGTTTGAAAAGAAAGTTCTGGAAAACAGTGTGGTATGCAACACAGGCTCAGTTTTTCAAATAAACTCTTATCTGTTTGGATAGAGAAATATGTGGAAGAGGGTTTGGACTGTGGGAAACATGAACTGTGCAAGAGAGGCTGGATGGAGCCTGGCAGA
>NW_022196913.1:64883825-64883982 GCF_008632895.1 Mastomys coucha
TTTTTTTTTAGCATACAAAGTAGTGAATTCATTGTGACTTTTCCACACATGTTCATATTACACCTTTTCAATGATTTCAGCATGTGTCAATAACATCTCACTGGTAGCAGCTACTACTGTAGTGTTTATGGCCACTCTCTTCATTTTCTTTTATTTA
>NW_022196913.1:64883992-64884162 GCF_008632895.1 Mastomys coucha
CATTAAGAAGAGACTAGCAGAAGAGAGTCCTACTTTCTGGTTGATCGATTGACTTGATTGTTTATATATCCATGCGCACTCTTAGATAATTATTTTACTCTATGGATCATGATCTGACACCATCATTAATTAATCCTTTATCAGATTCCCGGAGCCCACTTCTGAGAGCC
>NW_022196913.1:64884449-64884888 GCF_008632895.1 Mastomys coucha
TCTATCTATCTATCTATCTATCTATCTATCTATCTATCTATCTCTGTCACCTATGTATCTATGTATCTATTATCTCTATCTATCAGTCGATCTATCGATCTATCTATCTATTTATCTATCTATCTATCTATCATCGATCTCCATCTACATCATCTATCTAAACTCTGTCATCTACCTGCATGAGTATGATTTCACAGTAATCCCAGTCTGATGTGCAGGTCCATCCCAGCTTCTCTTTTTCCATATCTATAACTGCTTTCTCCACTGGGATGGAATTTGTCTCTTTATCTACCATTATCTACTCATCATAGAGTAAACTAATTCACTGTTGACTTAAGACTCAGACTTTCATAACAAAATCTTCCAAACGCCTGTCTGTACTATGTGAGTCCTCGGCTCACTTCCACATGATTCACTCACAAACCACCCACTCTTCTCA
>NW_022196913.1:64884898-64885040 GCF_008632895.1 Mastomys coucha
GATCCTCCAGATGGGTGGGCTAGTGGCTTTGTCCCTGTGGAAGGTTGTGGTAGAGTCTGTGGCAGGTTCTAGTATCTCTCTGGCCAATGGGGACCCCATCAGAGAGATCCCCATGCTCACTTCATTTCGTCCCTGACCCCAT
>NW_022196913.1:64885050-64885294 GCF_008632895.1 Mastomys coucha
CTAATGCTCACTCCATGGTGCTCCTAACACCATCAGGGAGATCCGCCTGCTCATTCCATGGTTGTCCTGACCCCACCAGGAAAATCCCTGTGCTCACTCTATGGTGCTCTTTACACCATCAGGGAGATCTGCCTGCTCATTCCATGGTTGTCCTGACCCCACCAGGAAAGTCCCTATGCTCACTCCATAGTGCTCCTAACACCATCAGGGAGATCCCCGTGCTCACTCCATAGTGCTCCTAACA
>NW_022196913.1:64885410-64885737 GCF_008632895.1 Mastomys coucha
TGCTCACTCCATAGTGCTCCTAACACCATCAGGGAGATCCCTGTGCTCACTCCATGGTGCTCTTTGGACTTCTCTCAATGTGGGCTTCATCTTTCTGGCAAATTCTTTACTGACAATGATTGTATTTCCCCCTTTCAGAATAATTTGGAAAAGGAAAGTTCATACCTGTAGAAAAATGAAGACCAGACTGACCTATTAGCAGTTGCTCTCTTGCTCTTGTCTACTCTCGTACAGTAAATGGCAGAACAGGATTAATTTCTTCAAATCTGCAAAGCAAACAACACTTACAACCAGCACAAAGTCTCCTCAGTCAGGGGCCAGCTCCGG
>NW_022196913.1:64885747-64886202 GCF_008632895.1 Mastomys coucha
TAGGGGAGAGCCAGAGTCTCACACAGATGACATTCTTGAGGTGAGGCTGACGGTCCCTAACTGCAGCATGTGGCCAGGTGCTGCCGTCATAAAAGGTGGCAAACGTCCAGGAGTGTTCCCAGCTGCATGCCTGAACTTTATTAAATCTCTAACTACAGTTGGCAGGCCCCGACCAGCTTGTAACTCATTCCTGGTTGACACATTCCAGGCCATAATTAGTGCACTCCTAATATGGCCCTTACTTTTTGTTCTCCCGTGGAACGGGCTTGTTCCCAGAGACAAGTGCACATCCCATGGTGGAAGGAAGTTGTTCTGGGAAGCCACTTCTGGTGTTTGAGTGCAGCAGGGCTCTATGAAGGAGGAAGGCGGGTTAAGATTTCTTCTGCTTCCCAAATGAGCAACATGGCAATCCCTGGATGTCATTCAGCCAGGGCCCTCAATCTCTCTTTCATAAA
>NW_022196913.1:64886212-64886376 GCF_008632895.1 Mastomys coucha
GAGTACCACATGGCGCATGTGCTTGTCAGAGGATATCTTTCTTATCCACTTTTATGTGACTTCAGGGATGGAACTCAGGCTGTCAGGCATGTATGGCATGGTACTACCCACCGATCTATCTCACCAGTCCTGACCCCCATAGGCAACATCAGTAATAATAATAA
>NW_022196913.1:64886386-64886741 GCF_008632895.1 Mastomys coucha
AATAATAATAATTGGAAGGGCAGTTTGGCATTTAATAAAGTTTGAGGATTCCTGTCTATGACATAAGAAGTTAATTTTGTACTACCTAACCCTACACACACTGCCACAAATTAGTACAAGAAACTTCAGCCAAAAGAGTGGGCTTTAGCCAGGCCAGGCTAGAAGCCTGGTGGATTCCAGGTGCAGACTGGGGAGAGTCATGTCTGCTGACGTGGAGACACCAGGTTGCAGGATGATGTGTTTCATGGTGGGCTGCTCATGGACAGATGAGTAAAGCAGGGCTGAGTGTTTTCCATGACTAAAATATATGTCACTTAAAAGACACACACACACAAACACACACACACACACACAC
>NW_022196913.1:64886770-64886969 GCF_008632895.1 Mastomys coucha
GAGAGAGAGAGAGAGAGAGAGAGAGAGGTGGGGGGAGGTACTCGGATTAGGATGAATATGTTAACTCACATGATTTTTTTTGAATTATTTTTATTAAAAAATGTTTTCATTTTTGTGTAATTAGTGACCCATGTAGTTAAAAATAATGGCCACATGTTCGAAAGAATAGTCATAGTATTATGTGCATATGGTATTTTTA
>NW_022196913.1:64888087-64888290 GCF_008632895.1 Mastomys coucha
ATAGTGAGGGCTCTGGGGCATTGCAGTGACATAGTGAGGGCTCTGGAGCACTGCAGTGATATAGTGAGGACCCTGAAGCACTGCGGTGACATAGTGAGGGCTCTGGAACACTGCAGTGACATAGTGAGGGATCTGGAGCACTGCAGTGCCATAGTGAGGGATCTGGAGCACTGCGGTGACATAGTGAGGGCTCTGGAGCACTG
>NW_022196913.1:64888300-64888885 GCF_008632895.1 Mastomys coucha
GTGAGGACCCTGGAGCACTGCAGTGACATAGTGAGGACCCTGGAGCACTGCAGTGACATAGTGAGGCACTGACTTGTGAGGAAGCTTACCTCAGAAGTTTGGTTGCTTAATTCTTGGGCTGCTGAGTAGACAGAAGACTTCTGTTTTTTTCCTGTCCAACTTGGTTTTCTGAGAATTGATTTCCAACTCTACAGGAAAGGAATACTCTCCCAAAGATGTAAAATAATATTTGTAAAGCATTCACTAAAAGTGTAACGTGAGCTACTCAGTGAGCCACAGCACTCAATGGCACTGGAATTTGTGATTTAGACTCAAGGACCCAAGACCTAAATTTTCTGGATCAAATCCCTCAAGAGGAGATCACACAAAGTCGCATCCAGCTGAATGCCACTTGCGGTCCTTGTTCCTTCAAGGAAGGAGCAGAGAAGCCTCTTATCCTCCTCCCGCTAGTAAGGCTGAGGGCAAGCCGTCCATGCCTTCTCCTGTCTTCACACTCTCTGCTCTTCACATTATGTATAACCTCAAGAGCCCAGGGCAAGAGACCAGCATCTAGGGAAAGACCTATCCAGACAGAGAAATTTCCAT
>NW_022196913.1:64888895-64889627 GCF_008632895.1 Mastomys coucha
AGTTAAGTCTTTGCCTCTATGGACACTAGCTAACAGTTTAAGCAACAGTGTTCAAGGAGTACCTTGTGCTGCCATGGCCAACTGCTGAGGGTCCAGGCACAACTTGGGGTGTAGTTCAGTGGTAGGGTACATACACAAGGCTTGGGTTCAATCTCCAGCACTACAGAGCAAAACCTGTGTGGAAGGCAGACAGGGAAGGGAGTGAGGGGCTCAAGGGCTGGTGGCTTCTGTTGCGACATCTTGCAAATGAGAACAAAAGGCTGGAACTGGATGTAGAGATCACTTCCTGTTTGATACTTCTGTTATCTAGAGTTCCATCTTTCTTAGAAATGGTGAGATGTAGAAGACAACAGCATCACACGTTCTTTTAAAAATGAATTATTTTTAACTACATATGCATGTGCATCTGTGTGGGTTTATGCACATAAGTACAGGTACCTGCAGAGGCCAGAAGAGGTCCTTGGATCCCCTGGAACTAGAGATCCAGAATGAGGGTCCTCTGGGAGAGGAACACATGCTCTGACCCACTGAGCTGACTCTCCAGTTCCAGCGTCACATTTCCTTGGTTCAGATTCACAAGATGTAAAAATTTTAAATGTTTCTTTATTTGCTTTCTTCTCAAAGGGCTGAGAATTGGCCTAGGGCCCCAAGAGGGCTACACAAACACTTATCACTGAACTACACCCTCAGCCCTTTGTTTTGTTTTAGTTACTGCATGTTATAATATGTGCA
>NW_022196913.1:64889879-64890001 GCF_008632895.1 Mastomys coucha
CCCGCTGCCCCTCTTCTGCCTTTGACGGCCATTGTTTTATTCAGCTACTGTGAGGTCAACTCCTTCAGATCCTCATGTAAATAAGATCATACTTTTAATTTTTTAAAATCTGTTACTTAAAG
>NW_022196913.1:64890011-64890108 GCF_008632895.1 Mastomys coucha
CCCCAAATGTAACTGATTTGCTCCAGTCTTCCAGGGAGTGACCTCTCTTTCCATTACTGTTCATACTCCCTAGACATAACTTGGAAAATCAGGGCCT
>NW_022196913.1:64890118-64891053 GCF_008632895.1 Mastomys coucha
TGTAAGTTCTAAGACTATTTGGCAATAAAAGCCATTTGGGGTTGAATCCAGGCCTGCTGCCTTCTAAACAGGTGACCTTGGGGAAGCAACTGGCCCTTTGTGGTTAAGGCTGAAAAAAAAAATCGGTCCCGATTATCTCCAAGCTCCAGCTTTCAGACCCTGTGATATCCGTTACAGAGCCAGGAAGTTATGCCCACATCTTTCTCTCAATGTAACTCAATCCAGAGTGGGGGAGTAGCAACAGACAGAAACAACTTCTGTTATCCCCCTTCTATCCCACGAGTCAGCACCAACTGTGCCAACTGAGTCCTTCCATAAAGGATAAAGATCTGATCCACCAGGCTTCGCCCATCCTCATGAAACACTGAGCAGGGGAGAGTAGAGAAGGGAGCGAGGAGGGAAGGAGGAAGGGAGGAAGAGAAATGGAGCGGGAGAGGTTATGTATTCACACCGAGCTAAGCAAGCTTTTCTCATTCCTGGGCCCTGTGAACAGCTGTGGTTACAGCTGAAATGTTCAACTCCACCAAATGACTGACTTTCCCAACTCGGCCCCTCATGTGCACCAGTGAAGTCACCAGTGGCTCAGTTTCCCAGCTTAGTAATGTGTGGGTCAAAGCCAGAGGCATATAAAGAACAGATGGCCCAAGCTGACAGGGACAACTGCTCCAAAATAGACTCCCTGGGTGTGATCTCTAATGCAAACAGGGGTGGGATTCTCCTCAGAGCATGCTAAATGTGCCTTTGACTCTCTCTAACTCTCTGCTGTCCCACTAGCATGTAACCGAGACTGCTGTGTGCCTCCCCCTTTCTAATTCCCCAGGGAGCTGATCCAGAATGGTATCTAAAGATGGGATTCCTGGAACCCTGGGAGAGGAAGAGCAAGATACAGGCTGGCTTTCATTACCTATTCGCTGGGGAGTGTCACACTCTGAGAG
>NW_022196913.1:64896056-64896998 GCF_008632895.1 Mastomys coucha
GGTTGCCGGGAGTTAGAGCCTGTGATGGCAGAGTGAAGGACCAGTTTATTGTTCACATCTCAAACTGTAAATCAGATGCAGAGAGCTCAAAGCAGTTTGAAATCTCAAAGCCTACACATCTCCTCCAATGGGGCCACACCTTCTAATCCTTCCCAAAGAGTCCCACTGACTTTTTAATTCAATTATTCATTAATGTATCCAATTATTCAATCACATGAGCCTATGGGGCCATTCCCATTCAAACTTATAGTATTCTAGTTTCTTTTCTCATGATGAATGCCATGGCCAAAAGCCACTTGGAGAAGAATGGGTTTATCTTACAGGCTACAGTTTGTCATCCAGGGAAATATACCTATGAGCTTACACTCTGGCTCATGCTCAGCTGGCTTTCTTATGCAGCCCAGGCCTACCTATCAGGGATGGAACCACCCCTTCATGAGCTGGACCTTCCCTGTCCGTTATCAACCAAGACCATCTCTCATGGACATGGCCACAAGCCCCTCTTCCCAGGTACATGGAGGTTGTGTCAAATGGATGTATGCCTTTTTGTTTTTCAGTAGTGTATTAGTCGGGGTTCTCTAGAGCCACAGAACTTATGGAATATCTCTCTATATTGAAAGACTTTATTGTGATGACTTACAGTCTGTAGTCCAACTAACTCAACAATGGTCAGCTATGAATGGGAAGTCCAAGAGTCTAATAGCTGCTCAGTCCCACGAGGCTGGTCTTCTGTAGAAGTAGGTTCCAACAGATGTGCTGGCAAGTAAATGCAAGCAGGTGAAGAAGAGCGAATCTTCCTTCTTTCAATGTCCTTATATAGGCCTCCAGCAGAAGGTGTGGCCCAGATTAAAGCGTGTACCGCCAGGCCTAGAACCACAGACTTGTTTTGTCCCAGGCTGACCTTGAACTCAGAGATCTTCTTGTCTTAGTCTCCTGGGATTA
>NW_022196913.1:64897008-64897167 GCF_008632895.1 Mastomys coucha
GCCTGGGCCTATGCTTTTCATAGCCACTATGCCTTAAGCTCTCCATGCGAAGATACAGGTCAGAAACTTGTGTCTTCCAGCCTGAAGATCTGGACCTCAGGTGAGCCCTCCAGTTCATTCATAGTCAAGCTGACAGCCAGGAGTAGCCATTACAAGTAG
>NW_022196913.1:64897221-64897553 GCF_008632895.1 Mastomys coucha
TTTTTTTTTTATGAATTAGATTTCATAAATGTAATGGACAATTTCATACACATAATGTATTCTAATTACTCTCCTTCTCACATTCTGTTACCCACTCCCTATAATTTTCCTTTCTTCCCTACAAATCTCTCTCCCATAAGCATGTCTTTTTGATTCATTGCCCCCTGGATTAACTAGAACCGTCTATATGATCTTGGCCTGGTGGACGACTCACAGTGAAGACAGATGGAGGAGCCAGAGCACATGTCTTAAGAAAGAGCTCAATCTATAAAATAGTTACCATGGAAATAAGAGGACCCAAGCTTTGAGCTATAGCACCTATCTATATAAGC
>NW_022196913.1:64897592-64897976 GCF_008632895.1 Mastomys coucha
AGCTAGGCTAGCCACGCTCATGAGCCCCAGGTTCAACAGGAGACCCTGTCTCAAAAGTTAAGATGATGGGTGATGTCTGATAACACAGTCTCATCACAACCGCCATTAATGGCGGCAACTTAGTGGGAAGATGGACATTCCTGACAGAGCATGTGCTCATTCCTCTAGTTCTCTGGAGAAGCAACAGCGAGAGGGATTTTGTTAGATTTTGTTGTGAAAATGTTTAAAATGGAGACACTGGCCTCCCTGCCCTAAGCACTAAAATCGCTAGAGCATACCCAAATAAAAAATGGAGTCACTTAAATACATCCTCATTCAGACAAAGGCAGCTTTTCTGCATGACTCAGTGGTCTGAGTTAGCAACCGCTTCAGGACAGTACCTTC
>NW_022196913.1:64909547-64909670 GCF_008632895.1 Mastomys coucha
CCCCCCCCATCTTATATTTTTTGAGGCAGAGTCTCCCATTGAACTAGGGCTTGTTATTATGGCTAGATAGGCTGGCTGGAAAGCCCCCAGTGTCTGCCTGTCTTTGCCCCCAAGTCTGAGATC
>NW_022196913.1:64909680-64909760 GCF_008632895.1 Mastomys coucha
AAGGTGAAGCCTAACCTTCATGTGGCTGCTGGGGATGCAAGCCCAGGCTCCTCCTGCAGCAGAGGTCTCACTTTCCGAGC
>NW_022196913.1:64909770-64910060 GCF_008632895.1 Mastomys coucha
CCAGTCCTGCTAGTCCTTCCTTAATGTCAATATTTTCTCACTAACATTGAACTAAAAACAAATTATAGAATGAGCTGAGAAATCTCCTAGAAACTTCTCTTTAGATAGACGTTTAATTTTTGTTTATTTAAGAATGATTGCTGTCATGGATAACATCTGAGGAAGTCAGCAGGAAGGACTCAGATAATCATCTGCTTTAAAAGGAATCTAAACACAAAAAATAATGCACACAGACTGTCCCTGGCTTCTCAGCCCAGAGTTCTGTGTTTGTCGTAGTACCCGGTACAGCC
>NW_022196913.1:64910425-64910572 GCF_008632895.1 Mastomys coucha
TGAGGGCATCAGAGCTGAAGAGCATTTCATGGGAATGCTTTCTGTTGTGTTTGAGCTATCAGAGATTGGGGAAGTATTATGCGTATGTGGTTGACAACAGGATGGGATGTGGTGGTTTTGCCCATTCTACATCTAGACAAGTATCCA
>NW_022196913.1:64910754-64910898 GCF_008632895.1 Mastomys coucha
CGCCTACAAGTGATGGTCTACCGTATTCCTTTAGGAATCAGCCACAAGGGAACCCACAGTCTGTTCATAGACATGGTTCAGACTGAGCCACATGTGACACTGTTATCATTCGTGATTCTCCTTCATACACATGTCACTGTCCTT
>NW_022196913.1:64913208-64913433 GCF_008632895.1 Mastomys coucha
TTTGAATATTTTCTCTTTGGTTTTACCACCTGCCCCAGAGATCTTCCATGGTGGTTGACTGTTATTTAAACAAATAACATGCCCCACCACACCATCAAATGTTCTGTCCATCACATCTGGACACTGTTATTTTGGTGCTTTTATCTAACGACTTCAACTTCTGAATAGGACTTTTGGAGTCCTGTCCATCCTGATGGGCAAACCATATCATATAGGCAGAACGTT
>NW_022196913.1:64913616-64914036 GCF_008632895.1 Mastomys coucha
CCTGAGACATTGCAAGTCTCTCTGGCCTCCTTTGATGCACAGTGCTTAGAACAGTTTGTACTCGATGGTTTGATGCAAGGCTATGCCAGAGGCGTAGACTCATGTTCCATTTCTTTCAATCGTAGGCTCATGGGGTGGAGAATGATGAACTTCCTATATGAACTGGGCTCTGAGAACTTACCCAGTGGAAATGCCATCTGGTTCTGATACCTGCCAGGCAGTTGACCTAGCTTCTTTCATGCCATGGTTTAAAACTGACCCACAAATCTTTCCTTCCATCTCTCTTGCCTGTAATTATCGATGTCTTTCTCATGGACTCTTAATCTTCTGTGATGGTTCTAGTGACCTATATGGCATCTCCTGTGTGGGCAGTGAAGCAGAGTCATGGTTGTGATTTAGCTCTTACTCACATGCAAGGGC
>NW_022196913.1:64914888-64915386 GCF_008632895.1 Mastomys coucha
ACTGGGTCAGTATTTATAGCATGCTGTCAGCCTCTTCTTTTGGGTAGAGCATTGCTGAGTGTCAGTCAGGATTCAGGGGTGGTTGGAGCTTTGAGAGGTGCTGTGGAATTCCTCCACAGGAGGGGCTGTTCTGTGTTGAGTGTCTGTCTGGGGGAGGGTGTCCCACTTGTGAACACTAGCTTTGCAAACTCAGGAGATGGCTTCAGAGGGCCCCTTCAACATTCATTTCCTTTACTTTCTGTCAGCTTCTTCCCTCCTCTCAAGAAAGAAATGCCACAGTGGACAATGGTTTGCTACCATTACTCAAATATACAATGTTGCTACCATTACTCAAATATACAATGTTGCTACCATTTCTCAAATATTTTACAATGGGTTTGAATTATAACTCTTCAATTGAGGCAACTATTAATAATAACAATGCTGTCTTTGTTTTTATTTACTGAGTACCGTCTTAGACATGAGACTTTAAATCTCATCTCTCACCTCTAGGAAGAC
>NW_022196913.1:64917564-64917844 GCF_008632895.1 Mastomys coucha
CTGGCAAATCTTTACCTTCGGCACAACCTATCATCGAGTTCTTTCTAGTCTCACCCTCAGTCACGCCAGGTTTCCCAGGTCATCCCAACCCACAGATGCTAAACTAATCCTGACATTTCCATCACTCACCTGTGATAAGCTTCTTGTCTTTGCTTCCATCCACTGTTCCCTTATATCACAGTACAGGGCATCAATTACAAACAGAAATGAGGTTGCCCTGTTCCTGGTGTCCTGTGGTGGTTTGAATATGCTTGGCCCAGGGAGTGGCACTGTTAGGAGG
>NW_022196913.1:64917940-64918158 GCF_008632895.1 Mastomys coucha
TCCAGGGCCATGTCTGCCTGCCTGGATGCTGCCATACTTCCTGCTATGATGATAATGGACTGAATCTCTGAACCTGTAAGCCAGCCCCAATTACATGTTGTCCTTTAGAAGAGCTGCCTTGGTCATGGTGTCTGTTCACAGCAATGAAAGCCCTAACTAAGGTATGCCCTTTTGTGTTACTTCTAATAATAATTCAAGTACCATGAAATAACATTATC
>NW_022196913.1:64918169-64918462 GCF_008632895.1 Mastomys coucha
ATTCAGCCCCACACATGAGTTTGACTTGGTTGTGTTGCTTTCCAAAACAACAGCAATAACAACAAAAAAATAATCATGGTAATATATAGTAAGTACCCAATAAAAAGGAGCCATTGTTCAGAAATTAGATAAATGTGCGTGGGTATGTGGGCGCCTCTCTCTTCTTGATCTGGGGCCAGGAGAGCTATCATTACAAGACTGGCTTTGCATCTTAATTGGATAAAAAACAGCTTCCCAAGGAAGCTGTGTCTCCTTGGGTGCTGTTAATCCTTAATTCTTGGTGCTGGAGAGCC
>NW_022196913.1:64918482-64918587 GCF_008632895.1 Mastomys coucha
ATCCACATAGACCGTTTGAATAAGAAAGAATGTCAGAGTTACAGGTAGGAAGAGTCATGCCCAGCGCATAGGTACTTGCTTCTCACTGAATTTTGTATATGCCCA
>NW_022196913.1:64918597-64918710 GCF_008632895.1 Mastomys coucha
TGGCCACCCTTTCAATCAGATGGAGTTGCGTGACTTGTTCCAGCCAGTGGAAATGGGAATACTGAATCCTTCTTCCTGTCCAAGAAGAGGTTTGTCTTCTCTGTTCCTTTCTG
>NW_022196913.1:64920862-64921101 GCF_008632895.1 Mastomys coucha
GGCTTTACCCTTTGAGATGCTTAGGCCTCACCCCAGCTTTTACCTCCTCAGAGGAAGTCTGTCTCATGGTGTTCCCAGGTTGAGGAGGCTTAAATTCCCACTGCCTTTTCCTGCTTGCCTTGTTTCACAGTCCTAACATCTCCTGAAGCGACGGTATTTACAGGTATGGTTGTCACTACATGGAGCAAGGACACAGGTGCAGTGAATGCAGGGAGTTTCTCTCTTCACTCTTGTCTCAT
>NW_022196913.1:64921133-64921528 GCF_008632895.1 Mastomys coucha
AAACCACTCACCAGTAAATGAGCGAATCCATAAGTACTCTGTTAAAGCATGTTGCTCATCTTTTTATCACCGTGACAGAGCACCTGACGTACATGACCTACAAGAAGGGAAGGCTTATTCTGGCTCACAGTTTCAGACATTTTAGCTCATGGTCATGCCATCCTGTCTCTAGACATGAGGGAAGACAGAATGTCATAGCGTGACGTGTATGATGGAGTTAAGCTGGCCATCTCATAATAGAAAGCAGAGAGCAGGGAGCAGGACCCAGACAGCCTGCAAGCTGTCATCCCCAGTGGCCCCATGTCCCAATAGCACCATCAGAAGAGGACCAACTCTTTAGCACACATATCTTTGGAGGACATGTAAGACATATACCATGGGAAGTCCAGATCTCA
>NW_022196913.1:64926924-64927282 GCF_008632895.1 Mastomys coucha
TTTTTCCACAAAGAGCGGCATCTCCTGGAGGTGTCAAGCATCCCCCTCTGTCCATCACTGCTCAGCTTGAGATAGGTTCCTTCCACCTGCAAGTCAAAGCAAGACTTTTACAAGTGTCAGCAGCACAAGCTTGAGCCGGTTCTTGGCATCAGTCTGGGTTTCTTTTGCCCCTGGCAGAGTATTAGTAACTCAAGCGCAGCTTCCCCAAGCAGTGTTCCACCAGCAGGCTGGAGCCTCCCAGGTGCTGGAGAGCACAGGGTCCCAGCCTGCCCGATCGTCTTAAAGACATCTATCTGCTCCTGGTCCCCAGGGCTCAGAGTGTGCAGTCAGGAATGACACATGTGTTGTAATTATTTTT
>NW_022196913.1:64927368-64927488 GCF_008632895.1 Mastomys coucha
GGGCTGAGCCTCATCATGTTCTCCTTAAGAAACCTCTGGCAATCGGTGCCACCCACAGGCCCCAGGTGCCAGAGAACACGCTCAAATCTCTGGCCACAGCTCTGGAGATAGAACATCTGT
>NW_022196913.1:64927498-64927684 GCF_008632895.1 Mastomys coucha
CACTCCTGACAGCAGATTTCAGAAATAACTCTTAAATAACTGTGGGGCATGATCCTCCACCTGGAAACTTGGAGAATGCTTAATAATAGGGGGTGTTAAAAATATGCTAAATTGAGCTCTTATCAGGGTCGCCTGGCCTTTTTGTGAAACTATGTAGCAGCACATAGCAGTCTGCCCTGAAAAGTC
>NW_022196913.1:64927807-64927999 GCF_008632895.1 Mastomys coucha
AAAAAAAAATCACATAGAGTGAGGCTCCTTAGTAATTTTTTTCCTCTTTTCTCTTTGGGGAGTGGATCACAAGATTGTAATTTTAAATAATCCCACAATTAATTCTTGAGCTACACCATCAGGTTAGAACAAATGCTTCCTTTCTGGCTTAATTACACAGGAGGATGCCCTATGAGCTTATTTGTAGACAAT
>NW_022196913.1:64928009-64928461 GCF_008632895.1 Mastomys coucha
TAAACAAGGTTTGGATTGGCTTCAGCTTGTCAGAAAAGCCATGAAAAGGGATCACTCTCTCCGGGTCTCTGGGCCCTTAACCCCTTCTGTGCCAGCTTTAATTTCTAGTTGGTCTCCTGGAGCTGTGGGTAGACAGGTATACTGTGCCATCCTTCAGCCTTTAGCATCCTACTGTCTTTCTCTGGGCCACTGGAAACTGTGGTTGGTGGAGGGGGTTGATGAAGGACACCCCAACTGTAGAAAAGCAGGCTTTGGGGGTTATGCTGGTGTCTTAAAGTCTCATCACTTGCAGAGGGGACACCAGAGCTGGAGATTCAGAATGTGAGGCCAAGGACATGGCTCAGTGGGCAGGCTGTCTGCCTGGCATGCCCGAATCTGAGGTTCGGGCCTGGCACCACGTAACCTGGGAATCATGGCATTTGCCTGTCATCAGAACTTTGGAGTCAAGAGGT
>NW_022196913.1:64928471-64928626 GCF_008632895.1 Mastomys coucha
TAAGTCCAAGATTATTTTCAGCTACATCCTCAGCTCTGTTTCACTCAGATGGGAGACAACTATCTGTGGAGCACGGATAAGGCCTATGGATGGAGCTTAGGCTAATCAGGGAGGAGGAGAACAGGAAGCCAGTGAGGGGGCAAAGTCTTGTCCTC
>NW_022196913.1:64935495-64935734 GCF_008632895.1 Mastomys coucha
GGTCTGTGATCTTACAGCAAAGCCTAGTCGATCTAACATCCATGTTTTCAAAGAAGCTGAGCCCCCAAAAAGTGAAATGAGGTTTTGAGGTTACAGTTAGCATGTATAGATACTGAGTAGGTGGGAGAGACTAAGGGTTAGATAATGTTGCCTTAGAAACCCTCAGTGATCCCGGCACATTCTTAATGAGTCTTATATGGCTGGTCAATGGATGTTGTCCCAATGTGTTCTCTCTCTTC
>NW_022196913.1:64935745-64936040 GCF_008632895.1 Mastomys coucha
TCCTGGATGCTCACACACTCCCTAAGCAGCCTTATAGGAGAAATATCAATGACTTCTGTTTCACTACAAGTGCCCACTACAGCATGGAGCCAAGCAAGAACAGATTTTAAACACTGTCCTCCTATCCCAGACCCTGGGACTAATGCTACAGTTAAGCTAGACCACATAAAAGAAGCCAGACAGATGAACTGTCATTAATGAGTCTTGCAGCTGGCTGTGTTACATGGCACCTGGTCCCATTGCTGCATTTACTATGCCCTCTTCAGTGCCCATTGGCTGCCTGAGCACAGCTTCC
>NW_022196913.1:64936110-64936562 GCF_008632895.1 Mastomys coucha
TCATAGCTGGTTTTGAGTGAGCCAGAGTGGCCTATGCTTTATAGCCTCTATTACCTACACTAGAGTATCAAGCACAGAAGGAATTTGTAACTCAAATGGGAAAGTTCTGTTAATCTGTGTACTTGTGGAGCCTACATAGCATGGCTGGCATGTTATGTCTACATTGTATGCTATCACTGATTGTTGTTCTGTGTGCTGTGGTGAATGGTGGCTTCAGGAATGACTTGTGTCCAATCTCTATGGATCTGGTGACTCCTGTCTCTTTGTTGGAAAAGGGGTCGTTGCAGCTGCAGTTAGTTAAAGAGGCTGAAGAAGATTCCCTGGCAGGCCCGAGTCCAATGACAGCTGTCTTCATAAGACAAAGATGGCTGAGGCACACATGAGAAGGGAGTTGAAGACAGAGGCAGAGACTAGGGTAACACTGCCACAGCCAGGGAAACATACAACCCCCC
>NW_022196913.1:64938578-64938968 GCF_008632895.1 Mastomys coucha
CGTGAAGTTCTATTTCCTTAGTGGATGGTGTTTGAGTTTGTGCAAATGCATGTGAATGTACTGATGTCTGTGGGTGGATACATGAGTGTGTGCCTGTGTATATATATGGGCATTTATGGCTCTGTGTGAGTGAGTGTGCCCATGTGGGGACATGTGCCTGCATGGGTGTGGGTGTGTGTGTGTGCATGTGCATGCGTGGCAGTGTGTGAGTGTAAAGGTGTATGTGTCCATGTGTATGCACTTATGACTGTGTGAATGAGCACACCTGTGGCTCTGTGAGAGGTGAGTCTGTATGCTTAAAGTTGAGACTGTGGAGTGTGCTCATCTGAGGGTGTGTACTTATGTGTATTTTTCTATATAAGTGTATATAGGTGTGTGAGTGTGTGTGTG
>NW_022196913.1:64938979-64939213 GCF_008632895.1 Mastomys coucha
TGCAAGGGAAGAAAGAGGAAGGGAGAGGGAATTCAGGAAGGCAGCTGGACTCAGGAACCTTTCAAGGAGGGGAGTCAATGGAGCAGAAGGGATGTTTGTGTGTCGTGATGAGGTTTGGGGAAACGTGCTTTCTCTGACCTTACTCGCTGGAGAACAGAGTGACTAATAATTTAAGGCTGTCCATAGAAGGATTTAGCACATTTGTATCAGATGAAGAAATGTGTTAAAAAAAAA
>NW_022196913.1:64939307-64939561 GCF_008632895.1 Mastomys coucha
AAAAAAAAAAAAAAGTGGAACGCTGACTCATCTGAATGGAAGCAGCTTGCCTGGTCTTGAGGGCTCCATTCTTTGCTAGTCTGCTCAAATTCCAAGGCAGCCCAAGTACTCTGGTGTGTGTATCATCTCTGCCAGGATGGGAAGCCCTCAGGCTCTGTGGGAAACAAAATATTTTCATCATTTGACATGACAACGCATGTGGTTCTTCAGTAAGAAGAGCTGGTACACAGAGGGCACTGTCTTACCCCACCCAC
>NW_022196913.1:64939804-64940062 GCF_008632895.1 Mastomys coucha
AAACCAAGAAGAGCTCACCCACTAGAACACTGTCATGTGCAGGGCTGGGACATTTGTTTCCCAGGACTCACACTGTAAATAAGCCTAGGATTAGCAAGAAGGCAGTGTTCCATGGGTGGCCTTGTCTTCATGGTGGGATATTTCCCCAAAGCACACAATCCCGGGGCGCCTCTGGATTCAATGAAGCTAAGTCAGCTCTGTGACTTGGCTCCTGATGCCTCCATGCCAAGCCTGTTCCCTCACTATTAAAAAGTCTTT
>NW_022196913.1:64940800-64941252 GCF_008632895.1 Mastomys coucha
TAGATTTGACCAGGATATGGGTCACCCAGCTGAGAGGTCCTGAATATCTCAGGCATCCTTGAATTTGGCAATTTGTATTTCATATTTTGTACTCATCTTGAATAATATGCCAACCAGCACATGCCAGATGCCATTTTTCCCTTTCATAAAATCCTCCAAAAATGTTTTCCATCAATTCCTCCTAGTTTTGTGGTAATCACAAACATGTCACTGGCACCCAGAGGCAGGGACACTCAGAGACTAAACTCTTCATTAATGTCTAGCCAGAAGCTCTGACTGAACCCAGTACATTTGTCTAGTAGATAAGGCTAGTTTTTAAAACAGTCTGTTGGTTCTGAATTCTGTTTTAAATATAATAACGTTGTTAAAAGAGAAAAAGATAGGGTAAATAAACAAGGTGGGGGAGGAAGGGGAGGAGGAAGATGGGGAGGAAGGAAAGGGGAAGGAGGAGG
>NW_022196913.1:64941262-64941347 GCF_008632895.1 Mastomys coucha
GAGGGGGAGGAAGAGGAGGCCATCTGGAACCCTAGCAGCCTAAATCTTCATCCCAAATGCTAGTGCACACCATTGTGATCTTGCA
>NW_022196913.1:64941357-64941564 GCF_008632895.1 Mastomys coucha
CACATTGCTGACTTCAGTTCCTTCCTTGCCTACAAAGTGGGAGGTGAGTGGGAGGTTCTAAATTTCTGAAGCATTCTTAAGAGATTTTCAAAACAAGCAGGGATGCCCTGTATACTGTGAAGTTGAAAACAACAGTTTGTGGAGGAGTGAGTTGTTAGCTGACTGAACCAAGCAGTATGTATGAGGTGACTAATCCGACAAGAGTAG
>NW_022196913.1:64941757-64941946 GCF_008632895.1 Mastomys coucha
AATCACAGCTTCATGCTCCCTTCTAAAGGGACAGGTGTCCTCATCAGGTCCCCTCTCCTGATGAAGATACTGCTTTCAAAAGGCCTTGCCCAGGCTCACACAGCTGGTAGGTGGTGGTGCTAGGGTCCGAGTCCAGCTGTCTGACCCCCAGTGTCCACTCTGTCCCTTTCTCCAGCTGCATCCTGGGGA
>NW_022196913.1:64941956-64942070 GCF_008632895.1 Mastomys coucha
AGGCTCCACAAGTCATTTGGCATATCTCCAAGATTCTGGACATACAGAGAGCAAAGCACAATTATAAACTATCTTTTGACTATAGCAGAGTTCATGGGGCAGGCTTATGAATTA
>NW_022196913.1:64942080-64942277 GCF_008632895.1 Mastomys coucha
AGCTCTACACAGAGTCTCAAGAGGAAAGAAGGCCCCAGCTTGGACCACTAGGACTCTGGGTCATGATAGTTCTGGGGACTTTTCTGAACACATCACTGTTCACCAAGGCATTGTTGTCTTGGTGGCCCCCCCTTTGGTCTTTATCAGATCTCATGGCTTGGTTTCTGTGTTGTACTTTTCTTGTCCTGGTTGCAAGA
>NW_022196913.1:64985523-64988006 GCF_008632895.1 Mastomys coucha
CAGAGAGACAGACAGAGAGAGACAGACAGAGAAAGAGAGAGGGAGGAGGGGTGGGGAGCAAGAGATGCTCTTTTGGGGCACACTACAGTGACCTACTTCTTTCAGTCAGATCTCACGTGGAAGTTTCTGCCATCTTTCATTATGGGTTCAAACTATGACTGGAACAGTGATCAGCCCTTTGAAGAGGTCAGCAGTTGTGATCACCCCTATCAAAACTTTGATCCCATTCACCTGCAGGAGTCTCCTCAGACTTCTGTAATCCTCCTGCCTCAGCTCTGCCTTGGTTCCTCACCCCTAGAAAGCCACTGAGCCCCTTCTTTCACCATAGATCGGCTTACACCCTCTATAATTTTATGTAAGTGGAAACATACAGCAATTGGATTGTTCCTGGCTTATTACACTCAGTAGTATATGGAGAGGCTTATCCTGTCATCTTAAACGCCAATAGCCATTTGTTTGCAGTGTCCGAAAGTATTCCATGACAGACACACTGCAATTCCCTATGTGCTACTGATGGCCTCTGGTTTTATTTTATTTTATTTTATTTTTGTTTCTGTTCATTTCCAGTGATGAGGCTTTAACCCAGGGCCTTAGGCATACTGGATATACACTCAGCCACTGAGCCACATGGCCAGGCATTTAGAGTACTGTAAATATTATTTCTATGAACATGTGTGTAGAAATCAAGTTTTTTTTTCTTATCTCATGAAGTACCTAGGAATGGAAGGGCAAGATACTTTCTAAGGGTTCCATTGGCTTTTCAAAGCCCCGCCCAGCTGTCTTCTAAGCTGTTATACCATTCTCCACCACCCAGAACAGTACAGTCAGCTGCCATTCTTCTTGCCAAGCTTGAGGGCAGGTTTTCAAGTCAGTCATTTTAATCTGTTGTACAGTGGTATGTCAATGTGGTTTTAATATATATTTCCATTTGTGTCGTTGGTGTGGGCGTTGGAAGTCTTTTCTGTACTTACTTGACATTTTCAGATCTTCATCAGTGAAGTTTATGCTCAAACCTTTCGCCTGTTTTAGCTTCTCATTACTAATTAGAACACAAGGATAGTACTGTCTAGGAGCAGTAGGGAAGATCCCCTTTACCTGGTTCCGTGTCTTAAGGGAGCTATGCAGTCTTTCACTATTGAGAATAATGTTAGCTATAGACATTTTTGTAGGTGTCTTGCCTGATCAAGGTTGTTACTTTATGTTCTTAGTTTGGTGAAAGTTTTGTTGTTGTTATCAGAATTCCATGCTGGAGTGGGACAAATGCAGACACTGCTGTGTGTATGGATTGTCTGAATGGGTTTTCTTTTTTGGCCTTTTAATACAGTATTTTTTTTTTTTTTTACATTAATTGGCTCTCTAATGTTGAACCATCTTTGCATTGCTCTCATGACTGTTAGATTCAGGTCTGATGATTTTAGAGAACATTTGCAGGTGAGGTCGTGAGGAGAGGTCATGAGTTGAGGTCATGAGATGGTGAGGAGAGGTTATGAGATCGTGAGATGAAGTCATGAGGTGAGGTCACAAGGTGAGGTCACTAGGTGAGGCTGTGAGGTGAGGTTATGGAGTGAGGTTGTGAGGAGAGGTCACAAGAAGAGGTAGTGAGGTTGTGAGGAGAGGTCATGAGGTGAGGTCATGAGGTTGTGAGGTGAGGTCTTGAGGAGCATCAATACTGCCATCTTCTGCCTTCATATGGTTTTGATACTCTAATGCCTACCTTAGAGTCGGGCCTGAAAAGCTGGGTCATTTGCGTCATGAGTCTGAGAACGTTCTTCTAGTAAAGACCTCTAGAGCTATTTCTTTCCCTCCATATACAACTTGAGCTCCATTCTACAAGTCTGATTTTCTGTGTTTTTGCTTTTCATTTTGTTCCAGTTCAAAATATTTTTTTTCTTTCTTCTTTAATGTTGACAGTAGAAATGAGGGGGGAGAAGTTGAAAGGCAGACTTCTCTTGAGTTAAACATTAGCAACAATATCCGCTGCAATTTCCATTGTGTTTTTTGTGGAGGAGCAAGCTGATTTAAATGTTTTAGTCTGTTTTTTGGAGTCATGTAAATATTATCTCACTGAATAGTGAACATAGCATATCGAATTATGTCATATAGATTAAATATGGGGAGGAGTTTATCAGGAAAGTGCCACACATTTGGGACTTTAGTATTTTCTCATAAGAAGGAGGAGGAGGAGGAGGAGAAGAAAGAAGGAGGAGGGGGGGAAGAGGAGGATCCTCTTGCTCCCTCTCCTTGCCCACTCTCTCCCCATTTCCCTCCCTGCTCTCTCCATGTGCTCATGGCTGGCCTCTATGCTCTCTCTCTCTCTCTCTCCCTCTCTCTCTCTCTCTCTGTCTCTGCCATTCTCTGTCTCTACTACCTTCTCATGTCCTGAATAAATTCTACACTAAAAAAAAGAAGGAGGAGAAAGAGGAGGAGGAGGAGGAGAAAGAATAAGAAGAAGAAGAAGAAGAAGAAGAAGAAGAAGAAGAAGA
>NW_022196913.1:64988016-64992249 GCF_008632895.1 Mastomys coucha
AGGAGAAGGAGGAGGAGAAGGAGGAGGAGAAGGAGGAAGAAAGAGGAGAAGGAAAACAAGAAGGAGGAGAAGGAGAAAGAGAAGGTGGAGGAGGAGGTGGTGGAGAAGGAGAAAGAGAAGGAGGAGGAGGAGGCAGAGGAAGAGGAGGAGGAGGAGGAGGAGGAAGAAGAAGAAGAAGAAGAAGAAGAAGAAGAAGAAGAAGAAGAAGAAGAAGAAGAAGAAGAAGAGGAAGAGGAAAAAGAAGAAGAGGAAGAGGAAGAGGAAGAGGAAAAAGAAGAAGAAGAAGAAGAAGAAGAAGAAGAAGAAGAAGAAGAAGAAGAAGAAGAAGAAGAACAAGAACAAGAAGAACAAGAAGAACAAGAAGAACAAGAAGAACAAGAAGAAGAAGAAGAAGAAGAAGAAGAAGAAGAAGAAGAAGAAGAAGAAGAAGAAGAAGAAGAAGAAGAAGAAGAAGAAGAAGAAGAAGAAGAAGAAAGGAGGAGCACCCCCACCCCCAGGACTAAGGGGTTGGCTCAGTGGTGGGGAACTCAGCAGCCATGTACCATGGGCATGCAATTGATTCCCAGCACAACAAAAATAAACCTGAAAGGAAAAGAAACTGTCATTTCATAACATAAACCAAAGAGTCTGGTGACATAACTCAAGTAGGAACTGCACACAATAATTTGTTTGCTTTGAGGATGTTTTTGGAGACTGCGTCCCTGTGCGACTGAGCCTCCTAGACACTTTCTGTCACCTGCTATGTCTGCTGTTTGCTTGTTTGTCTTTGCACATTCAACCGTGATTAAAAAGGAGGGAGGGGAAGCTGTCCACTGCCCGCTTAGCCCTATAAATATTTGTACAGTGTTTATGACAGATGTTTTCCTGTTATGAAGGAATCTGACCTTCATTAAAAATCTGGGACTTTTTAAATGTCGTGCCAAAACATCAGAAGCAACAACAGGGGCGGCCAGTGACTCTGTGTGTTTAAAGGGGCGAATTCTTATTGAGCCAAGCAGTAATTATTACAATGGCCGTTATTAGTTGGAAAAGTGGTCTGGGGGCAGAAAATCACAGCCCTTTCCCTTCCCTTGTTCTAACCGCTCTTGGGTGCCAGCGTGCTACAAGATGGACCGCTTCATACTGTTGCTTCCTGAGCCAGCAATGTGGTTTTCGTTAAATCCAGTGAAGTGTTCTTCCTGATGTTTGGCACACCAATTAAACTGCATACAAATGACCCTAAGTCTCAAGCTGATGTATTTCTCATTGTTCATTGTTAATATAGAGCAAATGAGTCCCCCAGTCTGCACAGCAGGCTCCGTGAGTGCCCTTGGTCCAGAATGTTTCTGACTTCAGTCCCTCAGATGCAGGGATATTTCCACAGACGTCAACCAAACATCCGCAATCTGAAAAAATCTTAAACCTGAAATGTTCCAAAATCCAGTGTTTTGAGCGTTGACTTTGGAGGTTACAGATGTTCAGATTGCGAATGCTCAGCCTAGATGGGGTTGAGAGCTTTTGCGACAGCCAGCACCATCTCCTCAGACCAAAGTGCCCTGGTTTCTTCTGGTGCATGGACTAGCTTTAGGCTGAAGCCTAGGGCTTGGCGCTAGGCAGTCAGCTGGTGTATTGTCTCCTTAGGGTTACTGGGACTTGGGGGTCACTGTGACTTCCCTTTGTGGGGCTGGGGGTGGGAAGGGGTGGGATGAGGGTGGACATGAGGGTAGATTTGGGGATGAGTTTAGCGGTAAAGGTAAGGGTGGGGATGAGGGTGGGGTAAGATGAGGGTGGAGGAAGGATGGTGGTGAGGTAGGGGTGGGAGGAGAGTGGAGGGGGGGAATGAGGGTGTAGGAGGGAGTGGGGGTGGGGTGGTGATGAGGGTAGGGGTAGGGCTGAGTTAAATGATTGTCCTTGCTCAGGATTCCTAGAGCGCAGAATGTGCCAATGGTAGGAAGCATATTCTTATGACAGTGCAGCAAGATGTAGGCTCAGGAAGAAAACAAAACAAAACAAAACAAAACCCTAAACCAAACAAAACAAGAGCAAACCAAACCAAACCAAACCAACCAACCAAATGAACAACCCTGGACTTGCCTGGTGGTATGCATTACCTCCTCAGAACAGATCAGGTCTAGCGCCCAAGGTCTGTGTTGTCCAAGCCCTACCTTCATCAGATTCTGAGAATTGTCTGAGCATGGTGTCTAAATCAGGATGCCAATGTACTGTTTTATGTTATAAAGATGTGGAAGTGTTTGAAGTCTTGATGACCAGTACAGTGTTTCATGGAAAATCAAGGGGAGGCAAAGGAATGACTGGGAAGAATAGAGAATAAGCCATGGGCGCAGTTGTCTCTCAGTAGTGCTTGCGTACAAGTCTGAACACTCAGTTTTCCCCTTCTGAAGAGTATGGAGCAGCGTGTTGGATTTCTTTCCAAGAGCTTTCTATTTTCTGTTTCAAAGTCAGGAAGTTTTGGCTGCCATATTCTTTCCTTAGAGCCTGAATACGTTTGCTTCCTTCAGTTAAACTCCGCCAGGTTTGGGACTCATTCTGTCAAGACTCTGACCTCACGTAGGCTACCATCTCTCACGTGCAGACTTGAACTTTCACCTAGGAAGAGAGCTTGTACCCTTCTTTCAGATTTCTTGGAATCTGGGGGTTACTAAAATGCCAAATGTTAAAGAAATTAGCAAAAGCTATTTCATGTAGAGAGCCTGTAATTCTCCATTGCTCATATGTACACATAGTTTTCTTTAAAAATGGGATTAATGAACACTCACAGGTTGACGATTCCTGAAGATGGCAGATCTGTGCCCAAGACAACTTGAGAAACTTTTGCACGTCTTCACAAGAACACAGGTGCTGCTATCCCCGAAACAGTCTGTTACCAGGAAGATCGCAGTCACTTAAGTATCCACCAGAAAGAGAGCAGAAATAGCACTGTCATAAACAGAGACCATGAAAACTGAGGACGAGTGTCAGCCACCCTTCATGCTAGTGTGTGTATGCCAAACAAGCAATGTAGGTCATAGGAAAACACATGTAACATGTGACTTTAAAAAAAACCTTCTCAGAAAAGTACTGTAATGTTTTTATAGAAATATGCATATGTGGATAAACAAACCCAGAAAAACTTGTATAAAGTGCATACCCAACCATTTTTCAATGGTGTGGAAATTAAATGAATAGGGAGATGTGTTTAGTTGATCTAAAAAGGACAATTTGGCTTTATCTGTAGGATTTTATTTCTTAAGAAAGTCTGCTGAACTGGATAGAATATTAATATTATGTAAATCCAGTTGTTAGATGCATGTTTTTTGCATTAGAGTTTGTTTTATCTGCATTTTTAGTATTTCATAATAAAAATTAAAAAAATATAGCTAGGCTTCTTCAGGAGAAAAAAAGCAATTACAGAAAAATATATGTTGTCTGATGTAATATATAAAATACAAACCAATATAGAAATGAGCATTCCTAATACATAAGAAATTGCAATATCAGAGAATTAGGACAAATGGCTATACAATAAATTTGTTGTTTGTAGATAGCAGCTGGCAAGAAGGTGGAATTGAGCAAAGAACGTGGGTAAAGAGTATCTTATTTTTCTTAATTCTTCTCCGATTTTGTGAAATACACATGATTCACATTTTCATAGTTTTAAAAATCAAAAGGCAAATCTATGCTCCTTTTAAGAATTATGTAATACCATTTACACTATATCCACATTCTGTAGGCGCTGGATCTAGAGCTTTCTGGAGTTTCTCTACAGGCTACACAGGTCTGTGCTTCTCAGTCTTGTGACTCCAAGCAAAAGGCCTTGACTCACAGGCTTCACTGGTGAAGAGAATACTTGGGGACACTGAGCACCCACAGGGCCAGGTCCACAGCTCAGGGAGATGTGGCAAAGACACTAGCTTAGGGTCACCTAATATTGCCAAGGCACGGGGTCTCCTTGACTGAACAGAACGCCTGAAGAGACTGTGAAGAGTCTGCGGAATGCGAAATGCCCACGGAGTATCGGTCTGCAAACACTTAGCTCCCTTGCTCCTCCTTCCTTCCTGAGTCCCGTGCCCTCATGTTAAGTGGCTCACCATTTGCCTGGGAAGACCCTAATGTTTTCCTGTACCTCCGGCTTCCTATGGCAGAGATGCTGCAGGATCCATCGTTGTCTCATGGATTTTGTTGGGCTCTGTGACTCAGGTCGTGGCACTCAGCCACCTTCTGCGTAAACTTTCTGTACACTCTTCAATGCTTACC
>NW_022196913.1:64992259-65034759 GCF_008632895.1 Mastomys coucha
CCCGTGCCCCCATGTGTGGCCTCAATTCCCTTACAGAGAAAAGACAGCACCTGCGGGCTCTGGTCTTTGCCACAGGAAAATAAAAGCCTATGTAAGTTTGCCCCACAGTGTCTTCTTTGTGTCCTCATCACTCATGGCCCCTCCCAATCCTGTCTGTTTCTTCCGAGCTGACAGCATCAAGCTCCGCGGTTCTCCTTGCTCTCCCTCCCCTCCTTTGTCAGCTTGAATGGACTCAAGCCACCCTTCTCTAGTGCTCTTCTCCTCTAGTATTAGGGTTGAATGTCCACCAAAGGCTTGTGTTAAAGATTTGCTCATGGTGGGAGGAGCTTTGGGAGGGGGCAAGAGCTATTGCATCATCAGCGGAATGCCCACAGCAGAGATTGACAGGCAGCCACTCCTTGGCCCTTCCTTATGTTTCTGCCGTGAGCTGCTGCCTCGCCACGGGCCCCAAGCAGTGGTTTCATGGATCTTCAAGATTGGGAGCCAAAAGAACTCATGAGCTGGCCATGTCATTGCTGTTTCTGTTGTAGTATAGAAATGACTCAGCATGTCTTCAGTTGGAAATTCCTTAACTCTGATGGCCAAGCTTCCTGTTTACACTATGGTTTCTCTATCAGCTCTCTCTCTACCTCCCTCCCTCCCTCCCACCCTCCCTCCCTCCCTCCCACCCTCCCTCCCTTTCCCTCTCCCTCTCCCTCTCTGCCCCCTCTCTCTCATCCAACTGTATGGTGCTTGCCCTGTTTGCCCATTTGATGCACCACGGTATTCACCTCCTGCCCGACTGAGGCATGCCAACCTTTCTCACCCACCCTGGATTTAATCCTGTAGCCTCTTTCCAGAGGGAACTCTAGACCACACTCGGCCCTTTTGGAAGGTCCAGGTTGTGTCCTGACTTCGTTATTGAGGCTGACGATGGCGGCCAGCTTCAGTCCAGTCACCAGCATGGAGAGCTGTGGATGCTGTCCTCTGTGGTTACCTCAGGAGCAAGCTCACCTGAAAAACTGACTTCTACTGAAGACTAACAAAAGCAAAGCCTGAATTTTAGACAGGATTTTTAGCCATCTTCCCTACAAAACAGTAATCCTGGCATTCTCGTTCTAAGAAACATGATTCTCTTTTAAGGACAAACCGACCAATGGTCTGGTGTCAGCCCTGAGGACAAAGAATACCATATTCCAACATCCACTCTTTCCTGCGATGTCAGAAATCGGCTTAAGTCCAGTTTGTCAGATTGCTAACAAAGTCATCTTTTAGTGACTTTTTTTTGTGTGTGTGTGTGCTTTGACAATGGGTCTGGGTCTCAGGTTGCCAGGGGACTCACTGTAATTTATCTAGTATGTAGACAAAGCTGGATTCAGCTGCCACCACCATTGTCGACTAATCCTACCATGTGGGCAATGATCTAATTTGGAGCCACTATAAGCTCAGAGAGGAGCCTTCCTACTTTTCCAGGTTTTATAGAGGTGCTGGGTCCATAGCAAAAGATTGAATAATGATGGTGTCATGACTAACAGGCACATGGTATGGTTGGGGCCATTGCTGTCTAGCCTTACATGTCTCTGTGGGGAAATGGCTGTTACTCTACAGGCTTCAGCCAGGGCCCTCCTAATACCCTTCAGTTGACTGTGTGTCATCTGATCACGTATCGAAGGAAGCATTAGAATGACTGACCTTGAAGCCTGCCAGCTGCAGGTCTCTCTTTAGAAGACAGAATTTGTCATGGGCAAGTTCCATGACCACGTGACAGAAGACTTGGACCTCTGTTCAGTGCCAGAAGGAGGCATTGTGGGTTTAAAGGTTACTAGCATGAACAGAAATGTCATATGGAGAACAAATTTTCTCCCCTCTCACTCTTTCTCTTTCTTTTGGGTGTATGTGAGAGAAGGGAAAGAATAAAGGAGAAAAGACAGAACGGGACATTTGGGAAGTCTTTGAAGGCCCTCGGCAGCAAATCCTGTAATTTCTGGGTTGGGAAGGGATCACCTTTCACAGGACATGAAGTGCTTTGTGTGCTTCGTGAGGCTGTGCACAAACAATACAGGGTTCTGCAAATGCAGCTCAGACTGACTGCCACAGAGGTAATGGCTGAGAAAGCCATTCCCAGATGGCTGATTTTTGTAGATTAGAAGAGCTTTAAAAAAAAGATGGGGTGACAGGATGTGTAGGAATGTGAGGAATATGGAAATATGAAAAGCTGCAAGTTTCTATTGAAAGTTCAAAATGGGCACTGCTTACTTTTAAGGGGAATCAAGATAATGAAGAAAGGAGGCATTCTTGGAACAGTGGAAGATTCGTCACAGAAACTTCAGTGTTAGCATTACAAGTAATACATATTCTTTTCATCGATCCTTCCATCCATCTATCTATCCATCCATCCATCCATCTATCCTTCATCAGTCTGTCTGTCCACCCAGCTGTCCATCTGTCTGTCTGACCATCCATCCATCCATCCATCCATCCATCCATCCATCCATCCATCCATCCATTTGTCTGACTGTCCATCCATCTGTCAATCCACCCATCTGTCTGTCCATCCATCTGTCCATCCATTCATCCATTTATCTGCCTGCCTATCTGTTCGTCCATCTATTCATCTGTCTTTTGCCCATCCTTCATATGTCCATCATCTACTCATCAATGCTTTTATCATCTATTTATCTACCCATCCATCCAGCATATACTCATCTATCCATCCATCTATCCATCATCCATTTATCCATCCATCCATGAATATCCCAGTTACCAAGGTATTAAACATACACCTAAATGCTTTTATGCATACTATTGTATTATTCTTCACATTTCTGGGGAACTTTTCATTTTGTGCTAGGACCCACCCTCTGTAGATCTATGCCTTGGAGGTTTTTTTATCATCATAGCCTTGGTTTAATGATCAATAGGGTGAGACACAAAATTCAAGAGACAAGTTTTTTACTGTCACCCAGCCAGTGGCAAGTCAGAACTAGGCCTGATCTTTAAAATCCTTTCTTGTCTTACAACCAAGTATTACTACTTCACCCAACTCCCAGAATCACTACCAAGTAGCCAAGCGAATGCATGCGGCAATGGGAGCAAGTCCAGTCAGTTGAAGACAGTTGTTTTATGCCTCTCTTATGTTGCACACATCCTTCTTCCTGTCTCCACACATCTCCCTCCCTTTCCTGCTGTGAACTCCTCTATCAGAGCTCCTGCTAATTATGGCTACAACTGCATTCCTGGTGCCCAGTCCTAGAGTGTGGGAGCCACAGTTACTTGCTGTCCCCTCTCCCAAATTCCTCAGCTACACTAAGCACCCAGCCGCCTCTGAGGGGGCGCTTCCATCCACTGCTCTTTGCTGGTCCCACAGATCATGTTCAGGCATTCTCTTTTTCTTTCTTGGATGGTTGTCTTACCTCAGTGACCTTCCCAGGAGCTTCCAGATGCTTCTTGGTATCTTCCTTTGAGACTGCACCAAAACAGCAAATAAAATTATGATGGCAAAAGTAAGCCGAGTCCCTACTGTTCCTACTAGCAACTCTCCTCACACCCCGAGTCCCGGATACAACATCCGAGGACTGCTCAGTATTGGTTATTCTAGGCAAACGGATGCCATATTCTTTCTGGACACATCAGAACACCTTCCTTGATTCATCTTATAGAAAGATGTAGACAACTTTTGGGCTAAAATCTGATAATATGTGTCTTGCTTGAGACAGACGTTTGCTGTGTGCAGGCTGGTCTTAAACCTGACGTGGGCCCTGGAACAGCTGGCATTATGGGTGCCCCAACATGCTACATTGGATTCTAATAGCACTTGAGATGTGCAGGTCCCCAGGAATGGTTCTCAGCTCCTTCCTCACATAGTGGTAGTCCCTTCCCCCTTTATCTTGCCAGCAGGGTATGGATGAAATCAGAGCTGTAGAGGATGGCAAAGCCAGCAAAGCCTAGGTCCCTGAGCCACCATGGGGAAGATGGCTTGGGGGAACTTAAGGGGGTGGGAGTAGGCACCAACTGTGTTAAACTTCAAGGAGGGCATGGCAGTGAGCCCATCTTGGCTAGTGCTCAGGGAAAGCATCCCTACTATGATTTCCACTGAGTTCGTATTCAAAAAGACAAGAACTTAAAAGAGGAAGGAGGTAAAATTACTTAGACTGAAGGGAAAATGGAAAGCATTGCTACAATTTAGTTTAGAAAAACAGTGGTCAAGGGCAACTGTATCAATCTTTTCTGTGGAGAAAGTCTTGACCCTCGAGAGTCCATCTGATGCTCTGTTTAGGGGTTGGAAGCACCTGGTTTGAAACAGTGTTGTACCTGGCCAGCTGCTGACCTGGAGGAAGGCACTTTATTGCCTTTGACTCTATCTCCTCAACTGTGTGATGAGGATTCTCTGCTGTGTGGTTGCAGGGTGTGTGCACATCTGGAAACAGACCAGCTCATCTGCTAGTGGTAGTCACTATCACCCTTTGTATTCATATGAACTAGGAATGCCAGCTTGCCGCTGTTGAGGAGACATCCTGGACCACGGACGACGGGAGACTGTAGCAAACTCCAAAGTGTTCATTACTATTATTTTAGCATACATAAAATTCCACAGACATGATCTTTATTAGGTGTGTTATCTTTACTGCCTTCATCTTCTGGGTAGAAAAATATTTATAAGGGTCACTGGCCTGCAAATTGTTTTCTTAAAATGTTCCTGGTATCTTTGACTCTGAATTCTTCTTCTAAGTACGTTAGCCTCAGGTTGGAAGCCAAAGGTGAGGGCGGACCAATAGGTTTTAAGAAGATCCTTGAAAACATAGTAGGAGATGTCAAAGGTCTCCAGGAGCGGAAGGCGAGTGCTCTGTCCAGCTGGTGGACCAGTGCAGGCTGGTGCCATAGGCACTGTTACCTTCTGCTTCATGCCTTTGCACAGCAGCAACTAATGCCAGAGTCATGTGTGATCCCTTCAACAGGGGGGCTCGGCATCTAGAGGTGATGGGATAGCTGAGAAGTGGAAGGCTTGGCATTTGGTGATCAGAGAATTTCTAAAGGCAGATTCCTGAAGGAGAAAGTGCCATGTTCATATCGACAGAATGGGCTTGGGGGTGGGGGAATTCCAGGCTGCAAGAGAGGTCTGTGAAGGGAAGACCGCTGTGTGTCTAGAAGGGAGGGGCAGAGCCAGTCTTAGCCACAGAGGCAGCTGGGGCCAGCTTGTAGATGTGGATTCCTTTGCTCTGGTTGATGGTGTGATCGCTTTATGATCATCTTGCCATTCTGATCATCCTGTATCCCAGCCTTCTACAGTGTGGAAGATGGATTGTTGTTAAGTTACTAATTTACGTTTTTATAAATATGCCTTGCTGGGGCAGGAATTTTGATTTTTCACCATGGTATTATGTTAGATGTCCCAGTTTGACACTTTCCCCACTGAGGCAGCCGTGGGTAAGATTCACCTACATTGTTGCTCCCAAATGAAACACAATGGGGAGTATTCTGGGCTGTGCATCCACTGCATTGTACTGACTGAGCTTCCAGCGATAGGGGCCTGGATCAGGTCTAGTTCCTCTCAACAATATTCTATACAACCCCTTATGAGATGAGAGCATTGTTGGAATGTATACCCAGGAGATTAACAGCTTGGTTGCATTTAGCTTAATTTAAACTAGTACAGATTGTGCCCTAGCCGGGCTACACCAGCCTGGCCATCCCTACAGGACATAATGGGTGTAAATTCCCGTATCTATTATTTATGTCCGATGTCATGCCTCCTATGGACTAATGACTACATATACAGTGTTTCCCCTTTCCCAAATGCATCTGGATACCTAATGCTGTCAGAGTGATATAAGCAGCTAGGGTCTTCAGAGTCAGTTAAAGACAGAGTCAGGAATGCCACTGTCAGGAGGGGGCTTGGTGCCCTGACAACGGGCCTTAGAGGAGCAGGCTTTCTCTCTTGGCTTCCTGCTTTCTGCTATGTGCATTTATCCTATCTCTCTAGAGGGACATACACAACGCTCCATCTTGCAGGAAAACATGACCTCAGATCTCAGCAGATACCAGGGCTGCCCTCACCTTAACTTCAGCTGCCCCGGCCTCCTGAAGGGCGAGTCAGTTATGTTCTTTGCAAATTATCCAGCTTCAGCCACTCAACACTGGAAGGGCTAGGATACCAACTAAAGATGTTGAAGTTTTAGAAAAAAAAAAATTAAGATTAGAAAACAAGGGAAAGATGACCAAATGGTATGTCTACACGATAGTAAATAGAGCAGGGAGACAGGAGAAGAGAGATTGTTACTCTCAGAAGACTGAAACACAGGTGGTTGTCAGGAAGAACCTGTGGAGCCTGGGTTTACAGTGAAAATAATGAGCAGCACTTGAGGCACATGCTGGGAGCCTGGTGCTGTGCAGGCTCATCACTCTCACGGTGGTTTTCCATAGCTCTGTGGGTTCATGTTCTATCTCCAGCCCATATCAGGGGCCTTTGAGGCTCAGAAGCCCCAGAAATGTCTCTCGAGGCTGTGCCAACTCTTCTGTACAGCCTTGAATGCTTTGAAGATCATCTGAAGACATCTGACACAGGGCCAGAGGATCATGACTGTCTTCCATGTGTATTTTTGAACATGTTTTAGGTCCAAAGGGAATTCACTTGGAATGAAATGAAATGAAGGTTTGAGCCTTCGGAGGGGCCATCAGCTGGAAGTCCTTTTCATAGCTTCCTGATGAGGCTGCCAGGGTGGGAAGTAGACTCCTCGGCTGCAGAAAGCCTGGGAAGTACATGACCAGATAATCACTTCCAGAGGGAGCATCTTGGGCTTTGTTCTCGAGTTCCCATGGTGCAGCAAGGTTCTTTCTCTTCCTCCTCCTCCTCCTCCAGGCCTCCCCTCCTCCCTTTCCCCTTGTCAATCTCCTCCTGTCTTCCTCTCTCCCCTCGACTTCCTTTTAGTCCCTTCCTCTTCCTCCCTCCCCTTCCTCCTTCCTCCTCAATATCCTCCTCATCCCTGTCTTCCTCTCTCCACTCACCTTCCTTTCTTCTCTTCCTCCTCTCTCTCTCTGTTTCTTTTTCTCCATCTTTCTCCTTTTATTCTTCCTCTTCCTCTTCTCATATAAACCAATAACTCCAGCTCCAAGGAGGGAGGAGACAGGAGAGTCCCTGGGCTTGATGGCTTCCAGCATAGCTGGGAAGACAGAAGGCCTAGGGCTAGTGAAACTTGGATATGCAGAGGGATGGAGATGGACCCTCCAACCTTCTGGCTTCTACACATGCCTACAGGAGCACGCTCGCGCACACATGTGCATATGCACACACAGAGATAAATAAACAAACAAATACATATGGAAAAATAGAACAAAAAGAAAAAGAGAGCAAAGACCTTTGGGGAGATCTGAAGGTCAGACTGGACCCTCCTGTCCCAGGCCAGTTTTCTTTGTTTTGTTTTACTTTGATTATTTTGCTTCATTGCACACAGAGTATAGAAAACAGCATGTTGACATGTTCACACCCAGCAAAGAGTGAGAGAGGTTCACTCAGACCCGTGCACAGCCTCACATGCATGTGCACATCAGGAGCACCTCCAGAAAGATTGGAAACATTCTCAGCTTCAGCTGTCACGCCCAAGCCACCTGGACCTTGTCCTTCTTACGGGAACATGTATTCTTTGACCTGAACCCATCTCGCCAGTGGACCCTGGTAACCTCACTGCTGTTCTCTGTTTGTATGATTGGCAGGTTGTAAAGATTTCTAAATCAGCAGAGATGCTCTCTGCATCCAGCATCTGTCACTTGTGCTCATGCCCATCCTGGTGGTAAGATCCTAAGATCTTGTTTTCTTATACACACGCACACACACACACACACACACACACACACATACCACATGTGCCTCACACTTCCTTGTGTTCTCAGTGTCTCTGGCAGCAGCCTGAATACTACTAATGATGGTGTACCAGTGTGGGGCTTTGGTCCACTGGAAGAAGGTTTTGCCATCAGGGGCTTGTCCTTGAAGAAGATACTGGAGCCTTAGACCCCTCTCTTGCTCTGCTTCCTGGCCGCCACAAGTTGAGCCGCCCTCAGCTCTTTTTCACAATGAGTTCTTTCCCACCACAGACTCCAGAACAGTGAAACCAAGGGACTCTGTCCCGAAGTCAAAGAAACTGGGAGCTGAATTGCCCTTTTCTCCCAGTAGGTTGTTTTTGTCACCATGACTGAAAGCTGGCTGACTCGGTGATGGTGGTTCAGTGAACTAGAGCTCGGCCATCCATTAGGGTGCCATCCATGTGCTGATCCCTCTTTTTGTCTCTGTGTGCTCAGAGGAGGGTGTGTTGGGCTGTGCACTTTAGTTCTACATTTACATATGTTGGGAGCTTCCAAACTCTTTTCTACGGCGAACTCCTTCATAGGAATTTCAACCACATTGGGATGATTTCATTAACATATAAACCGAAAAGAGTTCAAGTGCATATTTGGCACAAGGAAGAGAGAGGCTACGCTGGCGGCTATTGCGATGACATTGGCCCAACCTTTGGGGCCCCGCTTCTAGCCTTTATGTGCATATGAAAAACATTTCCTCTCTTCCTTGTCCCCAAAAACACCCAACAGAGAGTGGCAAAAGAGGGGCCGCTGCTCTGGGAGGCAGAAGGGTGTTAGCATTCACTGTGGGGTTGGCCTGGCATCTGATCACATTCGCTGAGGCTCTTTGTGGGCCATGGTGAGTTTGCATGATGCTGAAAACAACCAAAAGGGAGGTTTCTACAGGCAGGACTCATATCGACGTCTCTGGGTAGCAAGTCATGGGAAAGAAACCAATCCCATTGCAACTGTGATTCAGCCATGGAGATCCATCCCATGCAGGGGAGTCAAGACCTCCACCTTTGACTTGGAAAGCTGGAGTCGGGAGCAGGGGGAGAGAGAAAGAGAGAGACTGTGAACTTACATGAGGCTATATATACTTTGGAATTAAAGTCCCCCCCCCCATTTAAAACATCTCGAAATAAGATGACCCCTCCCATCTATGTTGTCCATAACCTTGAGTCCATTCAACTAACACATAGTAGAGATAAGGAAGGTATGTGCCAGTCCCAAATGAAAAAGTCAAGAACAGTACTACATTAAGGGGGGGGAACCCTAAAATCTAGGGGGAAAGTGTAGCGTGAAATTAAAGGCAAACTTGCCTATGATCCTGTTTCCCCATCTGAGCCTGGAAGATAAAAAGTGTAATAAATTCACTCATGTACACTCACTTTAAATATCAGAGCGGATCGGCAGCTTCACTGATGTGCAGCCAGACTTTGAAGTCTATCTGAGCTCCCTGGAATTCGCCCAACCACTTTCTAGACCATGTAATCCATTGCAGATCCGGCCGAGTTATGCATTCCAGATGGTCACTGTCACTCTTCCTGCCTTCTCTCCCTTCTTTAGGTTACTGGGGTAATTGGGGAATAAGGAGCGCATGCCACAAAGTGAAAGGTGACATGCTGTGTGCACTCCAGCATGGGCACCCAAGAGCCGAGAGAGTTAAACACTGTCGCCTGGATGGAAGTGTGGGCAGAGGGAAAGGAGGCAATGGCCTCCAGGGTTCAGCTTGCAGCTTGCTAAGCCCGGAGGCTCCAGCGAACTGGGAGAGCTGGGATTGCCTCAGGTCTGGAAAAGCATAGTAGAATTCCTAGCTCTCCTCCTTCTCTGGGTCTTACGGCCAACAAACCATTTCCTTGACCCTCAGATCGAGTGACCCAGCGATTGGGCCTCAGAATCAGGATAATTCTAACTAGAGGGAGCTTCCCTTATCTTTACAGCTGGATAAGGGGAAAAGCTCCTCTTACACACCAGAACCATCCTCTGTCTAGCCTGTAAGGACGGCCTAGGACGCTGGAGAGCTGGGTCCATGCTCTCTAAGTTGAATTGATCTAACTGTTTAATTTGAGGGAAAAAGTCTCAGGTAGCCCCTACTGGGCTCAAACTTGCTCTGTATCCGAGGGTGGCCTAGAACTTCTGGTCTTCTTGCCTCTACCTCCTGAGGATGAGCCCTGAGGTTCCAGGCATGTGCTCTGTGGCCTGTTTACTCAGAACTGGGGATCAAACCTGGGGCTTTGTACATTCTACCAACTGAGCTACACCCTTCCCCAGCCCCCGTGCTTGCTTGATTTAATTCAGTGTGAAAGACTGCCAAGTGTCTGTTGACCCTCATGTTTGTGGAGATTGGACTCTCTAGTTCTTCATACAAAGTCAACATATGTGTTTAACATGCCAAAAAAAAAAAAATTGGTCACCAAAGGGACTGATTTCTTGTATCCCTTCCTCCCCTGCCTGGTCCGGCTTGTCTGACTGAGTTCTGTGGTGGCCTGTGTCTGTGAGTGAGTGTGCCTTTGAGTTACGTTGATGTTTGATTCAGATTTATGAATGAAGTGAAATGACAGCACATATCCCTGTCTATCCAAGGAGGCAGTCGTTCCAAAAAATAATTCCAAGGCTACTTAAAGTAGATCTCTCCTGCTAACGCTATGTAGAGTTCTTCCCTTTTGTTTTTAAAGATTTATTTGCTGTGTGTGTGTGTGTGTGTGTGTGTGTGTGTGTGTGTGTGTGTTTGCCACATATGTGGGGATGCCTATAGAAGAGAGGAGACAGCACTGAATCCCATGAACCATCCAGCCTGGGGCCTGGAAGAGGAGCCAGCACTCTTAGTCTAAAGAGCCAGATCCCTAGTTCTTTATTGTCGTTTGAGACAAGATCTCACTATGTAGCCCTGACTGGATACGAACTCATGGTCCCCCCTGTCATAGCCTTCTGAGGTCTAGAATTACAGACATGTAGCATCATGCTTAGGTGAGAGAGAGTGTGTGTATGTGAGCATGTGGGTGCATGTGCATGTATGTGTACACATATATACATGTGTGCACATGTATAGACATGCATGTAGACCTCAGATAGCCACATCCAATGTCCTCTTTAAATGCTACCTTGCCTTCTTCTCTTTTCTAAATGGAGGCAAAGTGTCCCTTTTGCTGGGGACTCACCCAACTAAAAACTAGGAGATCCGGCTGGATGGTCAGAAAGGCAGGGTCTGCGTGTTATGGGATGACAGGATCACAACACGTCACCTGACATTTTTGTTTTTGTTTTTCTTTTATGCAGGCTCTGGGGTCAGACTCAGGTCCTTATGCTGAGGTCTGCCTCAACCCTATGTTCAAAGGCTGTTGTCTTTCTCTATTAAATCACTTTCTGGCGTGTCACCTCAGAGGTCACTCCTAACCTTAGTAAGCATCAGAATCATCTACAAACCTTGCTGCCAGATGAATGATGAGCCTGGGTCCGTGGAGACTCTGACTGAATGGATCTTAGGAACATCCCGAAGAACATTTCCACCTGCGGGGACCTAGACGAGGTTTAAAAGCAAGCAAGCAAGCAAGCACCTATGAAGGCATTAACTGTGACTGTTTCTCATTTCCCCCTCTCCTAAAATTCTCAGTAAATCAACAGCTCTTCCGGGGCAGTGGAGGGGAGTCGCCCCTCCTCCAGTCATCTGCTGCCTCTGGTGAGGAAAAAGAAAATGTGTTTTCTGAGACAGTGAGCGACCAGCTATCATAGACATCTGGCAGCTTCTTCCAGCCACTCTCCTTTTCGGGGCCAGAGTGTGGAGGCAGCTGTGCACAAGGTTGTGCACTCTTCCAGGAGTCAGGAAGCTAGGAGTGTCCTCCCTTGGGGACTGCAGTTTGCGTTTCACAGACGCAAATGCTCGCAGACTGGGACGTAGTGACTGGAAGTGTGCACCGAGGGCCAAATTCTCAAATATTCCAGGGCTGTGGAGCAGAGGAAATGAGAACAGTATGTGCATCTGAGCCTCTGTCTCCTTCTCAGAGACAGAGATGGGCAAACCTCACAGACTCTCAGGGAAATCGGTCTATGTCCATTTGCACAGAGATACTGTGTGGCTCCAGCGAGCAGCCAGGGCAAGGCCACTCACTGGCAGGGAAACCCAAGCTCTTGTCAATATTTCCTGCCGCCTTTCCAACTGTAAAACATGCTGCATGCTTGTTTTTAAACAGTTGGAAGAAAAGGATGCGCAGATGCTACTTTTCAGTGACAGTAGATACCAGGATTGGAGACTGTTGCCCTCTCCACTCTCTGTCTTACCCAGCCAGTTTTGATGCTCAGGACCTTCTGTGGTCTGCTGTTGGTCATCAGACCCTCACTTGGTGTGTCTCAGAAATGCCTCTGAATTGTTAAATCTTTGAGCATTGTTTTTTTTTTTTTTTTTTTTTTTTTTTTTTTTTTTTTTTTTTTTTTTTTTTTTTTTTTGCTTTTTTAGTTTTAGCGGTAGTGAGGAAGAGACTTATGAAACATCTGGCCTCTAGTGTGTCTCCTTGTATATAATTGTGGCTGTTATAAATTACTTTAAATAGAAATCCCCATTTAACCCAACTGTCCCAGCTTCATTTCTGCTGTTGTGATAAAATCCCCCAACAAAAAGCTGCTTGTGAGAGGGAGGGATTTATTTCAGCTCACAGTTCCAGGCTACAGTCTACCCTGGTAGGGAAATCACAGCGAGGGGGAGCACGAGAAACCTGGTCATGTGATATCTACAGTTAGGAGCAGAGAAAATGCATTCATACATGTTCACTTGCTTGTTTCAAAATTACTCGGGGCAGTTTCTCCACTCTTACATAGTTCAGAATCTCTGCCTAGGGAGTGGCGCTACCCACAGTGGACTGGGCCTTTCGAAAGTCATTAAGTTAAGATAATCCAGCCTCCACCTCCAGAATGCCCATACACCAGCGACAATCTCTCATTCATATTCTCTTCCAAGATGGCTAGGCTTGACAATAAAAGGTAACTATAATCCCAGCGATGCATCTAACAGGCCTTATTGTTAATCGCACAATTGGAACCTGATACCTTAGCATCCATGGCAGCCATATCTGAGCTATATCTCAACGGGGCCCTGCCCTTGGATTAGAAACCATCTCATGCCCACATGGATGCCCCAAGACCAAGTGAACTCCCTACAAGGGTTGAGGACTCACTAACCCATGCCTGCCTCTGATTATGGTTGTTATGATGTGTTTTAATAGCAGAAGCTGAGAATTCTGGGAATTGAAGAGTATGGCTGGGAGCCCTCAGCATTCCTTTTAAATAGATCTACATATTAACCAACCATGGATCAAAATAACAAGAGGAGCATAGCTGTTGCTCTGCTGTTCGAGCATGGGCAGCTATTCGAATCTCATTCTTCTCTAGTGCACATAGTACTTGGCAACTGCTGCGATGGCATTTGCATGACACAATACTCTGCATTTCTAGAGATCACTTAAAGTGTGCTCATGTGTGTAGCATAGCCATACTTCCGATATAGAGACTTGGGCGGCTGGGGAATGGGTATTCCCAGGCATGGGTGAAGTGTCCTGGAGTCAGGCTTCTGCAGGTCCCATAGGATAGGAATCATTTTCTGCTTTGATTTATGCACCTGTCCTGCCAGCAACAGCCCCTTTTGCCTCTTCCTCTAAGTGTATGCCTGTGTTTGTCCCTGCTACTGTCTCTTTGCAGCACAGTCTTTCCTCTACCAGGATCACGGTCCTTGCTGATGTCCTGTCCCCTCTGTGGTCCTCCCTCCTCCTTCAAGGGAGTCTATTTGCTCTCCAGGTGTCAGCATAAGCAAGGATAAAATAAAACAAGCAAACGCTTGCAACTGAGCCTTGGACCGGCAGCGGAGAGATCAGGCCCTCATGGTGCAGCAACTCTTGGGGACAGAAATAGAAAACTGTTTCTCATTTATTAATGCTATGAGCACTGTTCTGAGGCAGGAAGTAGAGATTAAACACTTCTGGGGAGCAGGCTGTCCCTTCCTTCGGGAAGTCTTCTCAGAAGGGGACATAGTAGATATACAAAGAATTAGTTCCAAGTGTCGTTCAGAGGAGCGGCTGGGGTCACTAACCCTCTCTGAGGAGGAAGAAGACTTTCCAAGAAGGGAGCAGAGAAACAACTTGAACCTTTCTTTATGATTGAGGCTCAGGTCTGTGAAGATGTGTATGCCTCACCTTTCTTATGTGCTAGCTCAGAGCTTCCTTTGTTCGAGGAAAGCCAGGAAATGGAGAGGCCGTTGAGTTTGGTTCTTTTTATTTTTAGAACACCATCCCATGTACTATAGACAGGCCTTGCACTCACTGTTTTGGAGGGATGACTGTGAACTTCAGATCCTGCTTCCACTTGCCAAACAGCTTGAGGCCAAACTGGGTTTTCTGCAAGAAGCAGAACTCATCCTTCACTGATGGGCCATCTCTGCACTCACTCATCACTGATGGGCCATCTCAGTACTCACTTTTCACTGATGGGCCATCCATCTCTCCAGCACTTCTTTCATTTTTTGGTAATTGAACTTTTTATTTCCATTTTGTGTCTTTTTGAAATGAAAGAAGTGATGTCAGGCCTAAATCTGATGGGATATTTAAAATATAGTTGATCTGAGCAGCGATGGGGATGATGAGCTCGACAGTAGACAGGTAAGAGGCAAGAGCCCTACAGATGGCCGTAGGCAGGACCCATGGTTGAGAGGCTGGACAGACAGACACAGAGAGGCTGGACAGACAGGCACTGAGAAGCTGGACAGACAGACACTGAGAAGCTGGACAGACAGGCACCGAGAAGCTGGACAGACAGACACTGAGAAGCTGGACAGACAGACACTGAGAAGCTGGACAGACAGGCACCGAGAAGCTGGACAGACAGACACTGAGAAGCTGGACAGACAGACACTGAGAAGCTGGACAGACAGACACTGAGAAGCTGGACAGACAGACACTGAGAAGCTGGACAGACAGACACTGAGAGGCTGGACAGACAGACACTGAGAGGCTAGACAGACAGACGCTGAGAAGCTGGACAGACAGACGCTGAGAGGCTGGACAGACAGACACTGAGAGGCTGGACAGACAGACACTGAGAGGCTAGACAGACAGACGCTGAGAAGCTGGACAGACAGACACTGAGAAGCTGGACAGACAGACACTGAGAAGCTGGACAGACAGACACTGAGAGGCTGGACAGACAGACACTGAGAGGCTAGACAGACAGACACTGAGAAGCTGGACAGACAGACGCTGAGAGGCTGGACAGACAGACACTGAGAGGCTAGACAGACAGACACTGAGAGGCTAGACAGACAGACACTGAGAGCCACTGTTCCAGGAGAGCAGAGATAGTGTGAAGAAAAGTGATGTGTGTCTGAATTTGACAAGGAAGACAGAAACAACAAAAATAGATGTCCACATGCTTGCACATGTGTACATACACACACACATGCATATAAGCAGCCATATTGAGAGACTAGTAATAAGTTAAATGAAAAGGAAATAGCATAACAGTGGCCCACTTCCAGATGAAGCTTCATGACATAGTTTGTCAGGATCAGGGAATCATTTTTAGCAGGCAATAAAATCTTTATCTACAAATGGGTAGTGGGAAATATTTTCATTAAAATTTCCAGTAGCAACCTTGAAGAATGGCTCAACTCTTCAGAGCGCTGCTCCCACATGACACCTCACAACTGTCCAGAGGACCCGAAACCCTCTTCTGTACTCTGAGGACATCAGGCACACACGTGGTACGCGTACACACATGGGAGCAAGCACTCAGACACATACACATAAAAATAAATCTTTGAGAGTGTCTGCTATACAAATGCTTATTGTTGTGGATTTGAGAGAAATCGTTATTTGTACTTTTCTGTGCCCTGGATAGCCTGCTGGCCAGCACACGAACAATGCTCTTCTGGCTTTGAGAGTCACTCAGTGAGAGGATGGTCTCAGCTGGGGGCCTGTGTGGTGACAGAAAACAGTGCCTATAAGCACACTGCCATTTGCCTGCACTTTCCCTTCACAGCAGGCTCTGAGTTACACCGCTGGAAGCTCACTCTCTCCTGTTCCTGCCAGAGGCACTCCTGGCTTCTGCTGGCACAGATGCCTGGCTGGTCCAGCCTTCCCGGGGACATTTTGCTACACTCCCCCACAGGAGTAGGGGTAGAGGTCTGAGTGAGCACAGTCCTCAGAGGGATGGGCTTTGCTCGCGACCGCAGTACTGTGGACAGTTAAGAGTGACATGGACCAAATTGCAGATGACTTCACAGTCTACAGAGATGCCCTGTATTCTAGCAGAGTGAGGCCTGGGCTCTGAGCATCCTTATATTGGCTCACTCCTATCCTCAGGATATTGTCCCCAGGAACCTGGATGCTGACCTCAGGAACCTGGCCACTCACCCAGCTGCACATTCTGTTCCTTGTTGCTGTGGCTTTGTGTATGTGTGACAGGGAAGAAGAGAGGCTTATGTGTTTGATGGGAAATGAGATCAGAGTCCTGTTGTTAATTATGGCTCCATCTCTGTTGTCTGTATGCCTCTTACTAGGAAGCCTCCCTCATGCCCATGCCTGGGACTGGGGGCTCCTTTCCATTCAAATCTTCTCTCTCCCTCTCCCCCTGTCCCCCTCTCCTAATCCCTCCCTCTCTCCCTTTCCCTCTCTCCCTTTCCCTCTCTCCCCCTCTTTCCCTCTCTCCCTCCCTCCCTCTCCCCTTCTCCCTCTCCCTCTCATAGCTAACTCCTTTACTTTACTTTACTCATACTTTATTTTTGGTATGCATATCCAACAATACTCGCATAGTGACAAGAGACAACTCCCTGGTTCAGGTTAGCTCAGGAAACAAGAAAGAATAGCAGTCCGGAGCTTGTGTATCAGATCTTCAGGCGACAGAAAGGCCTCAGGTGTACTTGGCTTGTATGGCCTTTGTTTGCAGTGAGATGCTGCCCATGAGGAGATGCTGCCTATGAGGGCCGCCTCATCTTTACTGTGCTCTGTGGCTCGCCTTCCTCCTGCAGCTGGCATCATGCACGAGCAGTCATACAGTCTATTTTCCTAGAAGAGGTTGGTACCATCCCAGAGAAGGCTCTGATTTTACTAGCTAGGGCTACAGGTTTATTCCCTGAGTACTTGTAGGGTTCAGAGAGGTGGCAAGGGTTGTTCCCAAAAGCTGTGGGCTTGAGCTATCTTAAGTGGCAGAATGGCAGACAGAGACCTCAACTTGTGCCTCTTAGAAGGAACGGAAACCCTGTGATATCAGAATCCTGGTTTGTCCATCTCCCCTCATTAAACACAGCCTGGAGAATCAGGGTGACCTAATTGCTAACATATAGTTTTGCTTAGCACAGTTTTAGCACAGGCTCTGTGATAGCAGAACACCCTATGAAAGAATGAGTGACAAATGAGCACTGTGTGAGGGAGTGAGCACTGTATGAGGGAGCAGAGGCTCACTCTGGTGCAAGAATAAAATAAAATAAAATAAAAAATAAAATAAAATAAAATACTTGCTCTCTGGTATGCTACTGAGTCAAGCAGTGCCCCTGAGGTTTTCGCCTCTGGCCTGAAGGTCCCACCTATCTCTTGTCAAAAGTCCCACCCCTCTGCTCTCTGAAGGCTCCGCCCCTCTGCTCTCTGAAGATTCCGCCCCTCTGAAGGCCCCGCCCCTCTGCTCTCTGCTGTCCAACCTTCAACCTTTTTTCTGGAGCGTTCTTCTGGTGCCTTCCAAAGAGTCTGGAACATTCCAGTTCTCCAGAGAACACCAAAGGTTCCCCATGTCACAAGTGACTTAACTGAGAGAATATTTTCCACCAAAGCCTTCCTCCCCAAGCTGCCCCACAGCATTTAATTGCTCTGCTTTGCAAATTAAAAATTAGGTGGACTGACTTTCTCCCCAGTCTTGTTTACTCTGCACTCTGCCCTGGGGGGAATGTTTTGAATCAGAGCAAATTAAGCTCTCTCTGATCGTGGTGTTTAAAATAATAAAGATCTCTCTGGAACATTTAAGGCAGACTGGAGTTCTTCCCTGGCCAGCACCTGTGGCTCGCCAGCTGTTGCCATGGAATCTGGCTGCCAAGTTTGCTTGCTTTTCCTAATGTTCTCTGGGCAGATGTCATTCTATGAAGTCATACAGAGTCCCGGAGAGACCTGATGTTCTTGGGTTTATCATTTTCTGTGTGGGAAACTGAGGTGTTTCCATGTCTCCTACCAACAAGACTTAGCATTCAACAAAAACTCAGTGAGACCCCTTAAAATACAGACCAGCCGTTTGCTGGTGAGGCTCTGGGATTCAGAGATGTTGTTTTGAGTTCTGCAGAAGAAATACCTTGCAAGAAAAGCAGCACAAATTTCACATGGATTAGAATTTAGAAGGGTGGCATTAGAGCCACTTACTGCAAATGGGGCTGTTTTAGGAGCGTGGAGGTTTTCTGGGGCCCTGTGTCACATGGGCTAGTCATGGAATCCCTGTTGCTCTGTGCTGGTCATGTGACTGTGACCTTTGACAAAGAGTTGATTTAGACATGAGGAAGGCACATGTGAGGCACATGGAGGACATACCAAGGGCACACTGGGGGCACACAAGAGTACATGGAGCACATAGGGGACACATAGAGAATACACCGAGGGTATACTGGGGGCACACAGGAATACATGGTAGAATACAGGGGGCGCATGGAGGATACACTAAAGGCACACTGGTGGCTCACAAGAGTACACAGGGGCACATGGAGGCACACAGGGCACATGGAGGATACATTGGGGGCACATAGGAGTACACAGAGGCACACAGGGGCACATGGAGATTACACTGAGGGCACACTAGGGGCTCACAGGAGTACACAGGGGCACATGGGAGCACACAGGAGTACATGGGAGAACACAGGGGGTACATGGAGGATACACCGAGGGCACACTGGAGTACATGGGAGAACACAGGGGGCACGTGGAGGATACACCAAGGGCACACTGGGGGCACACAGGAGTACATGGGAGAACACAGGGGGCACGTGGAGGATACACCGAGTGCACATGGGTGGCTCACAAGAGTACATGGGGGCACATAGGAGTACACAGGGACACACAGGGGCACATGGAGATTACACTGAGGGCACACTGGGGGCACACAGGAGTACATGGGGGAACACAGGGAGCATGTGGAGGATACACCGAGGGTACACTGGGGGCTCACAGGAGTACACGGGGGCACATGGAGGCACAAAGGGCACATGGAGGATATATTGGGGGCTCACAGGAGTACACAGGGGCACATGGGGGCACACAGGGGCACATGGAGATTATACTGAGGGCATACTGGGGGCTCACAGGAGTACACAGGGGCACATGGGGGCACACAGGGGCACATGGAGATTACACTGAGGGCACACTGGGGGCTCACAGGAGTACACAGGGGCACATGGGGGCACACAGGGGCACATGGAGATTATACTGAGGGCATACTGGGGGCTCACAGGAGTACACAGGGGCACAGGGGCCTGTTGGGGGCACACAAGGGCACATGGGGTGGTGGAGAGACACTGAGGACACAGGCCAACAGTTAAGCTGATTCTGTGAACTTTTCTGAATACATAGATTTAAAAATAATGTACTCTTATTTTCTCTTAAAAAAAAATAAGTGAATGGTAAGCTTAGTTGCAGACTCATCTTTAATTGCCTTAAGGATTTATAATAATAAAAATGTCAAATGCAGCCGGATGGTGGTGGCGCACGCCTTTGATCCCAGCACTTGGGAGGCAGAGGCAGGCAGATTTCTGAGTTTGAGGCCAGCCTGGTCTACAGAGTGAGTTCCAGGACAGCCAGAGAAACCCTGTCTCAAAAAACAAAAAACAAAACAAAACAAAACAAAACAAAAAAAAGTCAAACGCTGCTTCATGATCTTATATTAAATACAATTCCAAGAAAGGCTCCAGAGGTTTTGTTCTTTTGAACTTGTAAAGTTAATAAAAATTTTAACCCACAGGACAAATCCATGCAAGCAGTTAAGCCTGGCTTCAGAAATGAAGAGAGCCAGAGACACTGACTGGCCAGCTATCCACAGAACATACTCAGCCACTGTGGGTATTCACTTATGCATTCATATTATTTCATGGGTGGTGTTGGTTTGGTTTTTAGAGCATACCTCACCTACCATGTAGGCTGGCCTGGCCTGCAACTCACAAGCAGAAGATCTTGCCTTCGGAGTGCTGAGAGTCAAGGCTTGCACCTCTGGGCCAGGCTGACATGCCTGTATTGACCCAGACACTCACCTACCTGAAGTGTTTGAAGCCACAACTGAAGAAGCTGGAAGTTAAGGAGCAGTAGAGCTTATTTTTCTCACAGAATGGAGAAACATGGCTAAAGATGGAGAACAGACATAAGCCACTTAGCACCATGGACAAACCCCAGTCCTAGTACGTCAGAGACTGGGATACTAGGAAGAAAGAAACAGATGAGGGAAGCAGAGGACTCGGGGTTCCTGACCAGGGCACATATATGTGCCTATGCGGAAGAGGAGGCCCACGAGTGTTTCCCATCATGGCCTCCATAGGATGCTGAAGATGATCTGCGGCCAGTAGAAAGGTTGTGGCTCACTGGCAGTTCTGCTGTGGAGACATGTCACCTCCCTTCCTGGAATCACGTGTGCAGCTCTTCCTGCAGTCACCAGAACCTCTGCTTGTCATTTTCCTGTGGCCCTCCACACTTCAGCTGCTCCACATTCTCAGGTTTTGAGTGAACAGCTGCCTCTTTTGTCTTAGTGCCCTGTTCACAGAATCCTTTTCCTCTGGGATGCTCTCTTTTCACTTTCAGTTGAGTATCATGCGTCTTTCCTGGCTTTGTTTGTTTGTTTTGTCTTTAACCAGGGTCTCATGTAGCCCAGGCTAGCCTGAAACTCACCATGTAGCCAAGGATGACCTCAAACTTTCTGATCCCCCTGTCTCTACTTTCTAAGTGCTGGGGTTACAAGTGTGTATGCCACCATGCACTGTTTATGCTGTGCTTCAGATAAACCCGGGGCTTCATGCATGGAAGACAAGCACTCTGCCCACAGAGCCCCACCCCAACACTCCTACATGTTGTTTTGGGGTGAGGGCCAGGGGCTCCTTTAGTTAGCCTGGGCAAGCGGTGGTTCACTTCTGTGAGGCTGCAGAATTCGGAACCAATCACTTCGTAACACTGACTTTCAAAAGTTGTACTGAAGAGATGGTAAAATGCTCTCATGGGAGAAAACTGAAATAGGACAAAGGGCATGAAGTACTCAATAAAAATCCCCCTCTTCACTATTCTAGGACATGCCATCTATCAACAGCGTCTGTGTCTCTCTTCAGAGATGACCCAGGGTCAGCTATGGATTCTCCCTTCTCACATTCTCTCCTTGTGCAGTCAGAATCATAGACTATTTACTGTCCAACATCTTGCTCTTAGTGTGTGTGTGTTACTTGTTTGCTTCCCTAAGTTGTCACATAAATGACATTGTGGGGGTAACATTTTCTTCACATAGTGTGAAGGCATGTCTCTGTATTTTTCAACTCTTAATTCTGTACCAGCAAAGAGCTAAGTGCTGGCAGAATTCTGGTATTGTTGTCATTTCTGTCATCCATCATCCGGTTTTTGTAAATATCCATCCATCCTCATCTGTCTGGCTACTGACTGGTTGTAATAAAGATCTGACGGCCAATAGATGGCCAGAAAATAGGGGACATAACTTCTGGGTGGAGAGGATGATGCAGGGGAAGAAATTGTGGATGAATCAGGTGCTGACACAGGGAAACAGATGGACCAGAGTATAGCAGAGAAGAGCAGAGAAAGGTGCGCAGCTAGTCACATGGCCAGTCCTGGGCAAGATAGTCAGTTGGGTTAACTTAGATGAAGTAGATTTGTGACTGTTCTAGTGAAAGGCATAAGCTTTGAACTATATAGAAGACTCTACTCCGCGTCATTGTTTAATCGCTGGCTGGTCTGCAAAATCCTTCCGTAACATTGTGTGAAATACTGTCTCAAAGTTGTTCAGCGGACACCTTGTGGAACCATCCCCAGCCATCCAAACATTGGTGTTGCCAAAATGGGAGCCCCTTAAAAGACAAAGGTGGTATTTACCTCTTGTTTCCTCGCTACCGTTCTTTACATGTGGGAACTACTGAGAGGTTTATGTGAAGATAGCTGAGAATCTCTACCTCTAACACTTTATAGTCTCTGGGGCACATCCATGGACACCTCAAATCTTCAGGTCTGCAGTAGCAACAAAACTGTGAAGTATCCTGAACGGGGAAGCTTTATTAAGCCACTTGTCAAGCTGCAGTGGTTATTAAAACTCGTCTTGGCTTCAGTGATATGCCTGGTCCGTTGGAAAGGCAGTGGGGTAACTCAGACATTTCATCTGCGTCACCTCCCAGTGACCGCACAGATGCTCGGAGAAGGACCATGCTCCCCAGCCAAGGATGCAGCTGAGTTCTCAGTGATCTCATCCTGGGGCCCAATGCCCTGGGCCACGCCCTGCACTGCAGGCTCTCTTTTAACAGTGAAATGACCGTGCTTGTTCAGGTGCACACCTACACCCTGACAAGTCAGAGAAAGAGAGAATGCTTCTTTCTGTCCCAGCTTTCCCAGCAAAAGTTTTGAAGGTCACCTTGATCTGTCTGTCGGGTGACATGCCTACCCTGAGCTGATAGCTATGGCCAGGAGACTAGAGCATGGGGACATGTGTTTCTTGAGCCTCCATCACAGCAGAGACAACAACGGCTGGGGAGATGGTGGATGCTGTATGGACAACATTGGTGGGGGTGAGAGGAGGGAAGGATGATGGCAGGCAGCACTGGGGCTGCTTTCTAAGCTTCCTGGTGTTTTTCTCCTCCTCCTCCTCCTTCTCCTCCTCCTTCTCTTCCTCCTGTCTTCATATAAGGCACAACCTGGTGAAGCCTTCTTTACTCTGTGAACTCCTGAGGCTACCCAACAGTGGCACACATGTTCTCACAAACTGGTTTAATCAGCTCAACTGAAATATCTCCATGTTGGTTTCCATCTCTTCTTTTCATCAGGTTTTCCCATGCCCATTGGGGCTGCCAGAGCCACGGTGCTCTGGCTTGGAAATTGGGACGTGCCTGCCCCGCTTTTTCCTACCTACTGCCTTTTCTTACCACACTAGGGCTCAGCCATTGGACTGTTCTGCCTCAGCCATTGGACTGTTCTGCCTCAGCCATTGGATTGTCCTGCCTCAAGGAGGAGAATAGACATTTGTCTGGAACTGACAGAAAGGTCTCAAAATATGTTTCTTGCGCCTGCTTTCTCAAACTATGTTTAGCAACCCTGCTTGTGAGGTAGGGCAGACACTTCACTGAGAAAAGTTGACCCCTCAGAGCTCAAGATCAGTGACAAAGGTCACCTACTTGTTCCAGATTCCTAAGAGGAGTTCCTAATAGGGATAACTATGATCTTGAGTGGAAATCTACCGCCATACACACACACACACACACACACACACACACACACACACATTTACATATACACACACATATGTGTGTACATCTGTATACTTGTTTATAAATATATAAAAATATATAATCACATATAATGTTAATGAGTTTCGCATCACTGCGACATAACATGTGAGATAGTTAATGTGTAAGGGGTAAAAGATAACTTTGGCCCATGGTTTCGTATTGTTTTAATCCACGGCCACTTGGTCCCGTTACTTGAAGCCCGGAGTACAACGGAGCATTAGGACAGGACACGTGTGATTGTAGAGGAGAGGCAAGGCTTCTAGAATTCCTTCTAGATCACGACTCTGATGACTCAACTCCCTCTGGGCACCTGAAGGACCTTCAACAGGTAAGGGGGGAAGGCTTCACTTAATTGGTTCCGTTTCCTCAGGGAGAGTGTCCCCCAGGCTCCTTCTCTGTCCAGTGGACACCATTACCAGGAGCCCCGCGTCACAGGTTTAGATGTGTCACATGGCTCAGGCCTTCTTGGTGCCTTTCATTCTGCAAGCCCCGCCCCCTGCCCCTCCCAGATGAGTTCCTTCCTTTTCTGTGGCTGAAGATTGGGCAAAAATATTCCGTGCCTCAGTTTTTTTGTGCTTGAAAATTATTTTTTTTTGGGGGGGGTGTATTTTTGAAACCTCCCGTTAAAATGAGCATTCCACCACACACACCCCAATTTTCCTCTACTAATGACTAATCGGAAAAAAAAATCCTAAATGGAAGTCCGAATGTTTGATTATCTAGGCAGGACGGTGGCATAAAGAGTCCCAACGTTTTGCTTTTTCTTGCTAGTGGCAGTGGTGCTGGACATTAAACCTAGGAGTGTGGACCTCTTATTTAGTAATCCCCCCTTACCTCTGATTTGGTAATTCCCCAGCCCCCTTTGCTGCTGTGTTTCAGATTTTTCAGGTCGGTTCCTAAAACTTCCCTGCCTCACTCTGTGCACAGGCTTTTCCACTGTGCCTTAAAGAGAGTTTCAGAGTTCAAATAAGAAAAAAAAAAAAAAAATCACCGCGCCTACATGTCCAAATGCTTATCGCTGCTGCCAGCGGCACTTCTGTATAACAATTCAGGCCAGTCCTCTGTTCCGACCTCGAACCATTTATAAAGGCAGGTCTCTCCCTGGCGACGCAGGAGAGAATGGGCTGCCAGCGTGGGTGGTCTGGGGCTTGGGAGCCCAAACTCGGGGAAGGATGACATCATGGATTCACAGGCTGGCTGATGAAGCCGAGTCAGGGCCCTCCACGTGGCTGGAGCTGCCTGCACCATTTCTGCCCGAGCCTTCAACGTGGGCACAGTGGAGAGATCCTTGGAACTGATATTTTAAAGGTCCATATTCAGAAAAGACTTCCAGGTTTACAAGTGTTCGTAGGATAGTTCTGAAATTCTATACATCCTAAAGGGAGGTGGTGTCTCCTTTAAATGGCCAGCCAGGCCCCTCTGTGTAACTGAATTGCCTGTTCTGGTTTGACAACTCCCTATCTTGCCCCCAACAGCAGGTTGGTTTGTTGTTGTTGTTGTTGTTTGTTTGTTTGTTTTGTTTTTTCCTCAGGCGTCTTTTAGGCATTCTGGGTTAGTACAAAGGAACCAGGTCCCACTTTTCAGTGGACTTGCAGGAATTTCTGTCTAGATTGAGGCTTATATAAGTTGTGAAAAGAGATATATTTGGAATTTTGAACAGATTTCAAGATGATGGCCGAATGCCTGCTTTTCATGGGGGAAAGTTCCAGAATACTTAGCCTGTGACCTGCTGTGCCTTTTGTTTGAGGTAAAGAGAGCCCTAGGTTAGTTGCATCTGACTGGATCTCTATCCCTGTCTGCAGACCCTGGGTACCATGTATAGATTCTTCCAGTTAGGATCTGACCTCAATAGCAGTAGAGCTGGACCTTCCTTCCCCGCTACGAAGTGTCACTATGTGGAACAATATACTACTTATGTTAATATTGCTTCTGATGATATCTTAGACTCCCCTCCTACATGCACCTGAATAATTACAGTTTTTAAAAATTATTTCCTTATGTTACACTTGTTTATTTGTGTGCATGTGTGTGTGTGTGTGTGTGTGTGTTGGTGAGTGTGGTGCACCCGTGGGGAGGTATGAGCATGGTGTGATTCTCTCCACCCTATGGGGCCAGAGGATGGAACTCTAGAGAACTGGTTTGTCAAACATCTCAGTAGTGCTAATGATGGCTTCATTGTTTAAGAATACTCTAGTGTCTGAAGATGTAGCGGCTCTAAGGAGCCTGCCTCTGACAAGCCTGATGACATTTCAGATCACATAACCTGCTTGTTTATCCATTTCCTCACCTGGAAGAAACAGGATCATAAGAGTTAGTACATGAGTCAGGATCATCTTCTGGTCGTGGGATGCTATGAGGTGCCTGTAGAGGAACAGCACCCAGTTAATGCCACACCATTGCTTCCTCATGGTCCCGACTCCAACTCGGTCTTTACTTTCCTGCGACTCACTCTTTCTCATGCATTTCCTAGACAATTCCTCCTGAACCCACCTTCTCTCACCCAAAGCAATCCGTGCTCATCAATAAAGAGACCTGAGTACAAAAATGTGAAAGTCAACATGACTTCCATCCCTGGCTGAAACGGTACACTGGTCCCAAATCCAGGCTGGGAGAGAGACTTGGAGGACTATGATGGTTTAAAAGTGAATGAGGAGAGGGTCACCAGAAAGAGAAATCCATGCATGGTAGGGTGGGGCGGGGCGGGGCGGGACGGGATGGGGTGGGGTGGGGTGGGGTGAGGCGGGGCAGGGTGGGGCATTGCTGTTGCCAGGAGGCCGCTCAAGGACATCCTGCAGACAGCAGAGCCACAGATGTGCCTGAGTCGTCTCCTCCACAGTCACAGACACTCTGCTGCCCCATGGGAGGCATCTGCTTCACCCAGGCAAGTGGCCAGGAACGGTTGGTCGTTGGATTTTGCTTTCTCTAAACTTTGGCTCCTAGACTGCTCCTTCCGACAGCCTTTGAAACGGCCCTTTTTCACGGGAATCGAGAAGCAGATGAAAGCAGGAACAGGGCGGAGTCTAGGAGAGAGGCTCAGCTCTGTGAACCCATGAACCCACAGTCTGGCTTTCCACCCCAGCCACCTGCTCACGGCTGGGGCCCTTTACCTCAACCTCAGTTCTGTCAGCTGAGGAGGATGAGGAACATCTGCCTCCAGTTACAGCTCTGAGACATTAAATGAGATAATACAGGAGTGATCAGAGGGAAGATGGTGTCTGTCCAGGGTAACATGAGAGCGACACTGTCTGCTTGGGGAATACTGTTTGTTTTCCTCTGAGAAAATGTAAAATTTTTTGGTTCGTGATTACTTTGTATTTGGTTTCCACAAGTTGTAAGATAATAAGTAGTAAAAATGGAGACTACAAATGCTTCTTGACTTAAGCTAGGAGAGCACCCTGTTAAACTCAGCTCAAGTTGCCATCTTCCTAAAGCCAAATATGCACTTCACTGACCAGCCTAACTTAGCCCAGCATCCTTGAACATTCTCACTAGCCTGGACAGAGCACATGGCCCAAACTCTAGTTTATAATTGAAGATATTTGTAATTACTGAAATATTGGATATTAGTTTCCAGAGTGCTGGGAAGACCAGAGCTGTAGAGTATGAGTCACTTTCTTGTATGGCGACATGGCTACCCGAGTCCCTACGCTCAATGCTGCTACCCAGCATCTTCAGACAGCTTATGAGAGGAAGAATGAAGTCAAGATTAGCATTCAGTTCTGTATTTCCCTTTTACACCAGCATAAAATTCCAATGTTAAGTGAGATTATCCAGACTTGGAGACTGGGGTGGGAACACTGGGGCTCAGCCAACGGACAGGGAAGGACAGTAGGGAGAAGTGGGATCAGGATTCGGAGACCGGACTTGAGTACTTGTGTCTGAGAGCTGATGACTTGGAGGGGACATTGGGGGAAACCTGTGGGGATCCAGCACCTGGCCACATCTAGGTGGTCCTTGTTTTAGGCATGAGTGCCAAGGGGAAATTTCATGTTCTACCAACAGTCTAGCTTATTGGCTGGAGTGATACTCCAGTGGGTAAAACTGCCCAGCCAAGGTTGAAGAGCAGATCTTCCCTAGTGGGCATTAGGCTTTGTGTGAACTCTGAGGGACATAGAGTACTAATGTATGATAGTTTGTGTATGCTCACCCCAGGGAATGGCACTACTAGAAGGTGTGGCCTTGTGGGAGTGGGTTTGTCCTTGTTGGAGTGGGTGTGGTCTTGATGGAGTGGGCGTGGCCTTGGTGGAGTCGGTGTGTCACACTGTGGGTGTGGGCTGTAAGACCCTCATCCTAGCTGCCTGGAAGATGAAGGTGTAGAACTCTCTCAGCTTGTGCCTGCCTGGATGCTGCCATGCTCCTGCCTTGATGATAATGGACTGAACCTCTGAACCTGTGAACAGCCCCAATTAAATGTTGTCTGAGTTATAAGAGTTGCCCTGGTCCTGGTGTCTGTTCACAGCAGTAAAACCCTGACTAAGATATAATGGAACAATGGAAGACCAGAGAAGGCCACAGCGATTGAAGCCAGCGCTCATGGGGGCCAAACTGCTAGTAGGCTAAGTGTCTGTGTCTCCAAATTTGTCTTTGCTTCGCTGTTACGATTAGTGATAATGGTCAAGTTGAGCAACCTAGAATCACCTGAGAGGTGGGTCTGAGTATGCCTGTTGGAGATTGTCTTGATTAGATTCATGGTGCGCAAAGAGACCATTCCCTGGGGTGGGAATCCTGAGGTGGAAGCAATGTGAGCAACTGCTTCAGGTTCCTGCTGTCCTCAAGTCCCTCAGAGAAGTCCCTGAGGGGTCACTCCCTCCACACCCCGTGTGAGCCAGAAGAAGCCCTCTCTCCCCTGTCACTCTAGTCACTACTGGAAGAGAACCTACGACATCCTAACCTGCAAGTGACCGCATTAGGAGCTGTGGCCTTCAAAGGTCCTTGGGGGACATAAGGGTGGGCCGGAGAATCCACATAGGGGATAAATTCTCTTAGGAGAGGAGACCCCACAGATCTGTCCTGACCTTATCTTTTCCGCTGTGTGGGAACCGAGGCCCTCACCAGACACCGAGTCAGCCAGCAGCAAGCTTGGCAATGTGGAGAATGGGTGTCTACTCTTTACCTGCTCTCCCAGTCATGGCGTTCAGGACAGCAGTTTGCATGGGCTGAGACACAGCCGAATCTTGTCTTCCTAATGCTGTCTGCCCGCTGACACCTGGAATCTCAGTTCCTCTGAAATGAAGACCCCCCTGCCCCCCTGCCCCCCCGCTCTCAATGTGCCCTCCTTGGCAGGGGCAGGCCAGAGCTCACTCCAGAAACCACCCAAGCTGCAGGTAGAGCCAAAAAAAGGGGCAGAAGGAGGGCTTTAAAGAAAATGGAGTCAGAACATTGCATGGGAAGTGAAACAAGCGTGTTGCTTTATTTCCTGAGCCTTTGGCATTGTAAGAGGTGGCTGAGGGCCGAATGGGGAGAGAGAGAATTGCCTGTGTGTTTGATTCCAAGCCTTAGGAAATGTCATTTCATCCCCAAATCTTTTAAAAACAAAGAGACAGTTGAAGAAAATTGTTTCATATTATGGAGGTGTGGGAACTTCAAGGGACCCCCACACATTGCTCTCTCTTGTATGCCCCTCAGCAGTGACAGCACTCCCTAGTGGCAAATGTTCCTGTGCATGGCTGCCTTAAACACTGGTGTCTGTCCCTGAAGCGTTGTGAGGAAGGCTTTATTTCTGAACAGGGGTACAGATTTAGAAACAGAAGCTCCGCAATATTGCAAACCTACTCAGGGTCATGTAGTCAGGGCATGACAGGGGCCTGCATTCAGAATCTATATATTGCAAACCTACTCAGGGTCATGTAGTCAGGGCATGACAGGGGCTTGCACTCAGAATCTGTGTTCTTAAGACTCCATATAAGCTTGAACACTGTAGGTTTTAACTATTCACATTCTAAATTTTCACCTGGTGGAGTGCACTTGTACAATATTTTAATGTATTAATTCTTGTTTGATTGTGGTATGTGTGTGTCTAACACTGAACATGTATGGTGGTTTGAATATGCTTGACCCATGGAGTGGCACTATTAGGAGATGTGGCCTTGTTGGAGGAAGTGTGTCACTGTGGGGGTGGGCTTGGACACCCTCCTCCTTGCTGCCTAGAAGTCAGTTTTCTCCTAGTGGCCTTCAGATCAAGATGCAGATCTCTCAGCTCCTTCTCCAGCACCCTGTCTGCCTGGATGCTGCCATGCTTCCTGCCATGATGATAATGGAGTGAACCTCTAAACCTGTAAGACAGCCCCAATTAAATGTGGTCCTTATAAGAGTTGCCTTGGTCATGGTATCTGTTCCCAGCAATGGAAACCCTAACTAAGATAGAAGTTGGTACCAGAGACAGGGGTATTGCTGTGATAGGCCTGATCATGATTTCGTTTGGAGGAATGTGGATTTGGGGATTTGGGATTTGGAAAGCAGTGGGGTGCTTTAAGTGGGGGTTTAATTGACTATCCTGGTAGGAATATGAAAGGCAGTAGGGCTGAGGGTGATTTGAACTGTGGAAGCCTGGCTGTAGAGGTTTCCGCAGAGGAGAGTTTTAGTATGTGGCCTAGAGGCTATTCTTGTAATATTTTGGTGAAAATGTGGCTGCTTTTTTTCTCTTGTCTGAGATTTCAATTAATTGCACTGACAAAGGAAGTCTCAGAAAAACTCAGCGTAGACTTTGTCCTCTGGTTTACTTTTATAAAGAGTGTTCTAATCAAGTGTAGAAAGCTTTTTAAAAAAAAGTACAAACTGTATGGTTCAAGTTGTAAAAGGGGCACGGGAAGTGAAATGGAGTTGAATCCTGTGTTCAAGAAGATAAACAAACTAAGGGAGTGGTGACTTGGGGAAAGATCATACCCAGCTAAGCTTATTGTTATATCTCTGCCTTATAGGACTAGTTATATCAAGGACTAGTTGAACAAGGACTAGTTATATCACGTTAGGCATTATTATTACTTGGTTATTGTTTTCACTTGGACTTTTAATCTGGAATAAACTACAATCCAGAAATGGAAGATGCTTGCTTTTGATCCATATCTTGAGGCATAGTGACCATGAAGGGCTTAGGCCCAGGCAAGGTGGTACAAGCTTTTAATTTCAGACGACAGAGGCACGCAGTTCCTTGAGTTCAAGGCCAGCCAAGTACAGAGCAAGTTCCAAGCAGAGAAAAGCTTAGTCCCAGGCCTGGTGATTCGCACCTGTAATCCCAAAGGAAAGCTGCTAACAGGGAGTGGAACCAGCCCAAGAGAAAGAAGTTTGCTGCAGTCAACAAAGATGAAAGGAGTTGGAGATACGAAAAACACTTTTACATCAGACATGGCGATATAGACTTTGGAGTTTGTCCAGCTGGTCTTTGGTCTTGCTTTGGCCCAGTGCTTCCCCATTATGACATTTTGGAATGGTAATGTATATCCTGTGATGTTGGAGGGATGTGATTTGCCTTTTGATTTTGATTTTATAGGGGATTATAGTTAAGTGACTGGATGAATCTCAGAAAAGACTTTGAACTTTGGACTTTTAATGTTGTTGAGACTGCTATAGACTATAGGACTTTTGAAGTTGGACTAATGTATTTTGCATTGTGCTATGGCCAGCCAGGTATGTTTGAATAAGCTTATGGGATCCAGGGGGTAGAATGTGGTGGTTTGAATATGCTCGGCCCAGGGAATGGCATTATTAGAGCGTGTGGGCTTGTTAGAGGAAGTGTGTCACTGTGGGGGTGGGCTTGGAGACCCTTCTCCTAGCTGCCTGAAAGCCAGTCTTCCCCTTGTGGCCTTCACATCAAGATGCAGATCTCTCAGCTCCTTCTCCAGCACAGTGTCTGCCTGGGTGCTGCCATGCTTCCTGCCATGTTGTTAATGGACTGAACCTCTGAACCTGTAAGCCTCAGTTACACATTGGCCTTTGTAAGAGTTGCCTTGGTCGGGGTGTCTCTTCACAGCAGTGGAAACCTTACCTAAGACAATGGGGAGGGCGCTAGCACTCCTAACAGTCCATCATACAATTTTAGGTTGCATTCCAACCGTGCCTGTTCTCGGAAGCCATAGATTGCTCTCCTACCACTAAAGTATGGAATTCTACACAGATAGAATCACAGTGGACATGCTGTTTATGGTCTGGGTTGTGTCATTGTTGTGTGGTGTGTGATTTGCTCACGTGGGCTGCTGAGTAGAATCCTAACCATCGCTCCAACTACCCTGGTCTATGCATCAACTTCCTGTGAACTGCTGCATTCCCTCCTGGAGGGAGGTGACCCAGGAAGTTAATAAAAGTCACAAGTATAGCTGGATATACAGGACCCATGGGACCCCTCCCAAGGTTACCTAAGAGGGCTGCTCTAACTCTTCACAGAGCTCCAGGGAAGCAGCGTCCATGTGTCTGTCACCCATGCTGAGCTGGTCTTTGGGGATCTGGCTCTCCTTGGAGTTTCCCTGCTCCTGTAAGTGACTCCTGTAGGCAACCCTGATAAGCTCACTGCTTTGATTTGTCGAATCATTGCTTGGCCTGCCTTTGGTTTTCTCTGGGTGTGAATAAGATGTCTGCTCAGGCTTCCCTGGAGAGGTCTCACACAGCAAGCACCCTGACGGATGCTCTTGGCTGTGGGTGGTCATCGAGGCTGATTTTAGTTTCTGGCTATTCTGAGGAACGTTTTAATCAACAGTCTGGACAAGTCTTTGTATAGAAGTGTTTTCATGGTCCTGGAATAAATATTTAGGAGCGGGGTTGCTGGATCACACAGCAAGTATATATTGAACACATAATTCTTTCTAAGATTAGCTACAAAGGGTGCTGGTGCCCACCGAAGTGCTTGGGCACCCGGTTTCTCTGCTGTGTGCCAACATACACGTTCACCCTAGCCATTTCCTGTGACTTGCTCTTCCATTTCTTAAAAAATATGATCTATGATCTTTTAAAAATAGTCAGAAGACAACGTGCAAGAATTGGTTCGCTCTTTCCACCATGCTGGTCCCAGGGATCAAACTCAGGTCACCAGGCTTGGCAACGGGTGCCTTTGCCTGCTGGTCCAGTATTTTTATTTTTATTTTTAACAGTGACCTGCAAAAAGTAAAGATTTTGAAGATCTTGAAGAAATTTGCCTTAGCACATTTATCAATGGGCTCCTGGTCCTTCTGTCCCTTTTGTAAAGTTGCCATGGAACGTCCTTATGGAACTTGATTCTGAAGTTAATTCTCATATTTGACAGTAGGTATGCTGGGTGCTCAGTTTCTCTGCACATGGAGTGTTCTGTGGCTGAAGACAGGAAGTGCATCTCTGTACTGAGTGACCTTGGTACCCTTTCATGAGCCTGCCTGTGGACCCTCTTCCCAGGTCTATCCATTTGTCTGTCTGGATGGCCAAGTGTTGTTATCATGAATCAAACATTCAGTCATTCACACACACAAAAAATGCCTTTTGCAGGTAGGGGGAGCAACTCAGCTTTTTCAGTTTTTCAAAGTATAGTCATGCTGAGTGTTATAAGTCACAAAACTAGATGAGGGTGGAGCCAGAAATGGTTGCTGAGTTCTGTGCCCTCCGCAGACTTGCAGTCCAAGGACCAGAGGTGAAGAATCCCATAGCAAAACTGCAGGGCTACTGTAAATTCCCTGCGGTCTAGAGCCTGGAGTTCAGGCTACCAGTGCCTCTCGAACTCCAGTGAGCACTAAAGTGGAGATCAGGAACTAATTGGAGTCCAATAATGTCGATGACGTGGGATGGAGTCGCTGCTGGAAAGTTCCCCAGAGCCCAGGCTCTCCCTCTCCAGTTCAGCGCTAGCAGCTTGGCTCAGCATGGCCAAGGCCACGAATGGAAGCTGCCAAACAGACACATTCTGTGCCTACACATGATTCTCCATCTTTAAGCTGAGATTGAAAATCTCAGACCACTGCAGAATGAATCATGAGCAGTCTTAGTTGTCACTGAACCATGACTTCTTCTCTGGAGAAGGAGACAGAAGCCGCCACTAATCAGTACCCAGGATGCACGGGCAGCGTTGGTAAGAAAGGATCCGCCATTGCTGCCCCTTACCACGCGCTCAAGAGTTAGACGTGGTGAGCTTGTTTTGGTGTTGGCACTGCTTCATAAATAATATGAGCAATTGAGGCAGAGCCCGTGTTTCCCCCAGTGTTTGATATGACTTGTTCCTGAGTGGTAGAGATAGGCTGACACCACTCTGGGAGAAGTGTCTTCATATTGCAGTTCCAGAGGAGGATTTTATGAGTGCAGCTGTTAGCTTCCAGATCTCGATATTAGTCTTACCTTCAGGGAAGCAACCCTTTACCCCCCATTGCTGTAAATATATGGAAAATTGTTCAAACCTTTTTTCTCCCCCCTATGTATAAAATACGTGAACTCGTGAGAGACATTTCTCATTCAAACTACCACACTCCTCATATCCCGAGGACTCTATGGGTCTCAGGGCCCTCTTCTGTCCTCCACAGAACAGGCATCAGAAACCCTGGCTTTTGAGGAATTGAGTATAATTCATTTTCTCTCTTTTCCAGTCATGATTGTTTGATTTATATCAAAGGAAGTGAGTGCTAGGAAATCGCTGTGAGCTAAATGGCCGCAGAAAACGAGTCACCGTGACAATGGCACAAGCTAGTGTGCAGCTACTCAGGGACAGCACCCAGGCTGGGTCTGCAGAGCAAGGAACTTGGCTAAAGGCTTGGTTGTGCCGGCTGGTGCTACCAGGGGCACAAACCCATGGAGAGACTTAGCCTAGTAGAGACGACTTTTAGATCAGCGTGAAACGGGTCATGGAGGAATGTTCTCTCCCTCTTCCTTCCTCTCCACTTCTAGCCACAAGTGAGCTGTTGCTCTCCACCACACTTACCCCACTATGAGACACACCTCAGCTCAGGCCCCAGACCGATAGAATCAACAAACCGTAAACACAAACCCACCTCTTACGTGTTGCCAGCACTCTCTAGTTCCGTGATGACAGCCGCACAGCACAGCACAGCACAGCACAGCTCAGCTCAGCACAGCACAGCACAGCACAGCTCAGCATAGCACAGCACAGCTCAGCTCAGCACAGCACAGCACAGCACAGCACAGCTCAGCACAGCTCAGCACAGCACAGCACAGCACAGCACAGCTCAGCACAGCACAGCTCAGCACAGCTCAGCACAGCACAGCACAGCACAGCACAGCTCAGCACAGCTCAGCACAGCACAGCACAGCACAGCACCGCACAGAGCTCATTTTTATTTATTGTATTGGTGTTCATAAAGAAAATGATGTAGTTAAGGTTTGGGAAGTTCTCACTGAACCATTTCAGGGGGTAAAATGGCTCATATACATGACCTCTCTGGCCAGAAGGCCACATGCTTGACCAGTGTCTAATGAAAGAAGTGTGGTTAGTCAATCAGCAAGGGGCCGGCTGTGGAAGCTGTAAGCCACTTGTTGGTCGTCATTCGACAGTGGCAGTTGTTTCCATGCCTTCAGGTCGGGCTGGCACACTTTGTTCTGTACAGAGAGAGACTGAGATTTTAAGCCTTGCGTGCTGTGTAGACTAGACTTCAACCACTTGACTCCTGAAGCCCGAAAGAGCTGTAGCTGCATTATTAACAACAGGGCATGGTCGTGTGCCAGGAAACGGGTCCTCACCAGACCAAACGGCAGCCAATGTGGCCCATGTCTGCATTCTGTCACTCCCACCCCTGGTTTAGATAATAGACACACGAGGTCTTCTGGCCTGACATTTGGCTCCATTTTAAATGAAAGGTTTCTTAAGATGTGGAGGTTTTTTTAATTTTTTTTTTAAGATTTATTTATTATTATATATAAGTACATGGTAGCGGTCTTCAGACACCCCAGAAGAGGGCATCAGATCTCATTACAGATGGCTGTGAGTCACCATGTGGCTGCTGGGATTTGAACTCAGGACCTTTGGAAGAGCAGTCAGTGCTCTTAACCACTGAGCCATCTCTCCAGCCCAAGATGTATTTTTGTTTACGTGTTTGTGCACTTGCCTGTTTGAGTGTGTAACTATGTGTGTGTCCATCTAGGTCAGGAAAGAGTGTCAGATGCCATGGACCTGGAGTAGTGGATATCATCAGTGAACTACTGACCTTTGATGCTAGGCGTCAAATCTGGATCCTTTAGATCTTAAAGTGTAGAAGAATGGGTTCTCTTAACCTCTGAGTCATCTCTTCAGCCATTTTTTAAAAAGGGTTTTTGTTCTTTCCTTTTTCAAAGCACTTAACATCTTTCTGAGCCAGCATTATAAAGACTGTGTTTGTGGAACACTTTGGAGTTTAATGTCCTTTATGGCTGGAATGTAAAACGTCCCTTGCAGGCTCATGTGTTGAACATATGTTCCCCAATTAGTGGTGCTGTTTAGGGCAGGTGTGGGCCTTTGGGGTAGGCGTGGCTGGTCAGAGTGAGTCACTGGGGGCAACCTTTGAGACTCATAGCACAACCTACTCCTGCTCCAAGCTCTGATCCCTGTCTGCTGCCTCAGTGTGACCCGGAGTGTCACGCGGCCTCAGGCAGGCATTGTGGTGCATGCCTATCATCCTGTCACTCCAGGGGCTGAGGTAGAAGGATCTCAAATTCCAGACCAGCCAGGTTATGTAGTGAGATCCTATTTGAACAACAACAACAACAACAACAGAATCAACCAAACACTCTGTAGTGTTTGGGAATAGCTGCCTGGATGTAAGTCATCTGTCTCATACTTGGCTTTTCTACGTTAACCAAAACATCCAAACCTTGGGTTTCTCAGCTGTAGCATGGGGATGTCTACATTACAACCATGAATTAATGAATCTGTTGGATGTGCCTAGGACAGTTCTGAGGGGCATTGCTGCTGGCACTACCCTCTAGTGTCAGTTTTATGCCGTGGTATCTCAGAGGTCACCAAATTATCTCCATTCAACGGAACTAAAGTCACGACAAAATGTCTTTCTTTCCCCACACTGACCAGACGATGGCAAGCAACTCTCTAAAGTGATGGTATTTACAGCTCGGGTTATTTTGGTGACCATGAAATAGAATGTTGTGATTTTAGTTGGCATTCCCCCTACTGAATATCTTTTTATTATTCTTATTATTGATTGTTTTATTTATTTACATTTCAAATGTTGTCACCCTTCACGGTTTTCCCTCTGCAACCCCCCCTATCCCATCCCCCATCCCTTTTGCCTCTAATGAGGATGCTCCCCAACCCATCCACCCACTCCTGCCTCACCACCCTACCATCCCCCTACACTGGGGTATCTAGCCTCCACAGGACCAATGGCCTCCCTTCCCATTGATGCCAGATAAGGCATCTGCTACATATGTAGCTAGAGCCATGGGTCCCTCAAAGTGTACTCTTTGTCCCTGAATATCGTTTTTAAAAAGACTTATTTATTTATCTGATGTGTTTTGCCAGCCATGAGTATGTATATACCACATGCATGCAGTACCCATATACACCAGAAGGGGGTGTGGGATTCCTGGAACTGGAGTTACAGATGGGTGTGAGCCACCATGTGAGTGCTGGGAATTGATCTGGGTCTTCTAGAGGAGCATCCATGATCTCTGCCTCGAAGCCATCTCCGTGCCCTCCCTCATGTAGCCGGTTAAAGTTGGGTTGTCCCTGGAAGCATCCCATCTCCTCCCCACCCTGGCTAGAGACCTACTGGAGCTAGTAAATTAAGACTTCTGCTTTTGACATTTGGGCTGGGAGAGAGGGAAAACCGATCTAATAATAATTAGTTATGGTTTAGCATGTGAGATCAGAACGTTCTCGTTTTTCACTCTGGGGCCTGGTGAGAAGGAGTGAGGGAGAGAGGCAAGATTGATGGCAAACAGAGACTTTCACTGTTCCCATGCCAAGAGAAGCAAATGATCCTCAGGCGCCTCCTTATATCATGTTAAGAGCCCGTGACAGCCCTAAAAGAAGTGGAGAAACCCAGCAAAGGTGGGGGATAAAAGAGTTTCCCTTTATTGTTCTCCGCGGCCAGGCACCTTGGCACACGCATCACTGCTTGCTCACTTTGTAAAGACCGCAGTCACACACACACACACCCCGCCCCCACCCCCTCCTACCCCCCCACCCCCGCTCCCGCCAGCCTACCTCTTCAGGCTCCAAGAAGGAGGGTCTGGGCTCAGATAACCGCCTCTGTTAAAGAACAGCTTGTTTTTGTAACTCTGGCAATACTGTTCCTTTCCACTTAATGAAGTGGGGTGATGTCGTGGATAAGACATGACCCGACACAAACTCTAAATACTAAGTCCAAACATTATGGGATCAACCCTTCCCAGAAATGTCCAATGTCCAAGGTAAAAATCTGTGTGTCTGTGGGGCTAGCCGCTATGGGAGAATTTCATTAACTTTTCGAAGCGAAAATACTGGCGGAGCGGAGCCTGTGTGCATGCATGTGTATACATGGCCACATAAGCTGTTATAGGACACAATGTAGGGAGATCTGTTCATTTCTTTCTGGTGAGAAATTTGGAGGGAGAAATCTGAGCTGGTCAAGAAGAGAAAATGACTCATGAGTATCACTCTGTTCAAGAAGGTACTGGAGAGGAGCAACAGATGGTGTCTTTCAAAGGATGGCCCCGTGGTTTTAATTTGCCTTATAATATGGCTGCAGAGATGAGTCTGAGCAGTGATCCAAGAACACACTGAGCGAGGGTAGGCCACCGAGGGCCAGATGATCTGGGCCTCCTCAAATCAGAGTCTGATGCCCAGTGGTGCCCTGGGGAAGACTCAACAGTTACTGCCCAGCTGGGGTACATGTGACAGGGGCCAGCAGGCACAAGGAGCCAAGTGTCTGTCTCTACTCATCACAGGAGATTATGTGAATCCGTGGATAAGAATTTTTGCAGAGTGCTATCTGTAAAGAATAGGGATGTGGTAGCCCAGGTAAATAGGGCTTTGTAGAGTGTGAAGGAACAGTACAGATGAAAGCTCTTACAAGGCCTTCAGCTTTCTCCTCCCTTAGCAGCCAGATCCCTGTTTAACTTATCACTGTGACCCCTCAAAATTTCTGCATGCTCTTTCCAGGCCCCCATCAGCCTGCAGAGATGACTGAAACTGGGGACCAGGCCAGAGACAGAAAGCTTCATCAGGCCTTCTAGTAAGCCTCTGCCTTCAGGGAGTTGCTATAGATTTGAGGGTTGTTTTGCATGAAATCCAAGTTTTCTGACGATAGCCTTGAAAACAGAGGGAGAAGAGATTAGATCATGGCATCCAAAGGGAGTTATGTTTCCCTAAATGCCTAAGATGGCAGGTGAAGGGCAGCTGCTGAGGAAGAGCTCTGAAATTGCAGAGTGGTGTCCCTTGAGAAGGTCTTGGGTTTGGGAAATTTATGTTCATAGGCATTGGCAGAAATGTACACTTTGAAACTGAGCCAGGCTTACACATCATTTAGGAGCCTAGCTCCACCCCTAGACTGTCTGACTTAGAAGAGCTAATGAGCCTTCTAGCAAGTTCCTAGGTGCTGGGGCTGGTCTAGGCTGCACTTTTGATAAAGATATTTGCATAAAACACGCTTTTGTGTACCCATATCTGTACCTGTGATCCAGAAGGGAACGTTAACAGGCTGCAGTAAAGCCAGCACTCACCAACCAGGCCCTTCTCCGATTCTCTGCTGGCAGATTCAGGGTGATCCTGGAGGAACAGATGCAGTTGCTACAGTGAAGATCCAGGGGCTCTAACTCTGGTCTTGCCACTGCTGAAGTGAACTTGGGTTTGTGGGAAATGATTGGAAGAAGCCTGATGGCCTCAGTATACAGATGTGGAAGAAGTGAGGTAGGAGGGGTAGAGGAGAGGCGGGGGAGTCTAGGAGAAGTTAGAAGGCTTTAGTATAAAGAGGGGGAAGGATAGGTAAGAGAGGAGAGAGGGCAGAGAGAGGAAGAGAGAAGAGGGGGGAACAAGAGAGGAGAGGAGGGGAGGGAGGGGACAGAGAAAGCAGGGGCTAGGAAAAGTCTGATGGCTTTGGTATACAGATGGTAGGAGTGAGAGAGAAGAGAGGAAAGAGAGGACAGAGAAAAAGAGGAGATAGAGACAGACAGACAGACAGACAGACACACACACACACACACAGAGAGAGAGAGAGAGAGAGAGAGAGAGAGAAAGAGAGAAAGAGAGAGAGTTCAATTTCAGCTCCAACTGTGACACTAGACACCACTTTGAAAAGTTCACACGTTTCTTAACCCCTTTGAACTTCAATTTCCTCCTCTGTGAAACTGAGGCCTGAAGGCCTGTCTTTCTGTAGGCCAAATGAAGTCCATCTTGGCTGGTTTAAACAGAAAAGAGATTTATGGCAAGGATATTGGGTTCTACTGGGAAAATGAACTGTTTTGCTAAGAAATCAATGGACTGAAAAGATGAGAGGGTATGAATGGTTGTTGCATAAAAGAATTGTGAGAGACCTAACATAAGGGCAACGAGTGGGTTTCACATGGACCATGATTTAGGTGAAAGACAATAGAGGTTGTAAGCACTGCTGAGTGTTACTATAGAATGACTGGGGATGCTGTTTGGGGTGTTTGACATGGGAGCCATGTCCTTATAGAGAGTTCCTAATGCATACTAATGCTCTAAGACATTGACAGGTGAAATAACACAATATTTGTGATTTGTACTCAAAAAGAAAAGTTCCAGAGAAAGAAATGAGTGGGAAGGTAGAGAGAGAGGAGGGAGCAGAAAACCATCAAAGGCAGCCTCGACAGAGTGCTGCTTGTTGGTACATCCTGGTTGAGAAGCCATGGGAATTTATTTTCGGTTTGAGTGCACATGCCTGCTTGCTCCTATGGGCTGGAATTCTTCATGGCAAAATTTTCCAATGAAACAGAAATCATGCTCTCTAAGAGCCTGGAGAGAAAGAAAAGCTCAGCTGTCTCACAAAGGAGGCCAGATCTGTCATTGTCACCAAGCTAGCAAAGGTGGCTAGGAAGGGACTTGACATTTCCAAATTCCAAGGTAGGCGGTGTCTCTGCCATCAAGTGTCTTCAAGGAGTCGGAATTTCCGAGGTGACTGGAAGAAGTCACAACCATCCCTGGAGGCCATACTGATTCCCAACCCATCTGAGTACATCTCCTTTTCCTGTCCCTAAGATGAATATACCCCACATCCCATTGTGTGTCTGTTTTTTTTTTTTTTTTAACTCAACCCTCTTGAATATCAATAGTTTGCCAATCTCTTGTGGGAAACTTTGAGCCAGCCTGCTCTGACAGGAGCAGGTTTTGTGTTTAGAAGAGGAGCACACTAGATGACATTAAGTTGTGTATCTATATCCCGTCTTTTATTCTATTTCTTCCTCAAGCCCACAGGAGTCCTCACCACCAGTGCCATTTATTCTATGGAACAGTTGTGTTATGGTTTGTATATGCTAGGCCCAGAGAGTAGCACTATTAGAAGGTGTGGCCCTGTTGGAGTAGGTGTGGCCTTGTTGGAATATATGTGGCCCTGTTGGAGTAGGTGTGGCCTTGTGGGAGAAAGGTGTGGCACTGTGGGTGTGGGCTTTAAGACCCTCATTCTAGCTGCCTGGAAGTTAGGATCCTGCTAGCAGCCTTCAGATGAAGATGTAGAACTCTCAGCTCTGCCTGTATCATGCCGGCTTAGATGCTGCCATGCTCCCACCTTGCTGATAATGGACTCAACTCAGAACCTGTAAACCAACCCCAATTAAATGTTGTCCTTCAAAGAGTTGCCTTGGTCATGGTGTCTGCTCACAGCAGAAAAACGCTAACTAAGACAAGTTGTCATGGAACATCCAGTGCCTCCTTTCATGGTATCTTCTCTCAGGTCTCTTGGTTCTTAGCTTCAGCTGCCTACTGCTCTAGACTGACAGTCTTGCTGACTCCTCATCCACAACCTGTGCACATGTGCAGCAGTTTATCAATTCTCACTACTTTGAGTCTACTCTGAGGCTCCTGATGGAGTAACATGACCTACTGCTACATGGACCAACATGTATTTTCATGAGCAGAGGGAGTATACTCTAAAGCAACTGTAAAATGCACAGGGCAGTAACAGTTGCTAGTTATCATCATTTGGGTTCTGGGCAATGCTCAATGGTAGATCCTATACTTTTCTCCAACTGCAAGTCTAGTAGGCTTGCTTATGACTGTGTCACCGAAGTCCTGTGAGAATGGATTGCACTCTAATCAAATAGGGTAGATATCTCTAGGCAAGGAGAACTTTATGTTCTATAATATTCTTAATGATGTGACCAAAAATATCTAGGCACACTGCATTACTACAACCTTACCAAGTTGGGTCCCTTTATGAATGTTGGGGCTGGAGAGATGGTCTGGTATGGGCCACCATACCCGGAGTTTACTGTGTGTTAGGCAAGCACACTACAACTGAGCTACATCTTTGACCCTTGATGGCTTCTTACTGAAAGGCAGAGCCTAAGAGCCTAACTCTTTTTATTATTATTTTTAGGTCTTCCCAAAGCAGAAGCTAAAGCAAGGACTCCATGTAGTTGATTATTTGGGCAGTGATTCCAGGGAAAGGGTAGGGATGAAGAGGGGAGAGAAGAATCTCCATGAGCTCTGTGCTAAGCCTTCTGCTACTGAGGGTAACTGAGACTCTGTTCTCCTGGTACTGGGCATCGGTATCTGCTCAGAGTTGCCCATCTATGTTATTTAAGCCCATGTCACTGGAGGTTGGCAGCCGTGAGTCCATACACTCCCTGTCGCGTAGTCAGAGCATGCCCATGATCTATATAGACCTGCTATAGGGTTCTAGAAGGAACATGAAAAGAAGCCATTAGGTTAAATTAAAAATGTATCTGATATGTACACTTTAGAGAACTAAGATTCTGGGCAAAATAATGAAATATCCAGAATCATGCTACCAAGAAAAATAATAGCAAATGTTTAATGGTTTTATTACGTCAGGCACCCTTTGAACTGTCATATGCCCTTTATCCATCAAAACCAAGTCTCTAGTGGTTAGAACAGGAAGATTTTCTTTAGGCATCATGATCCTAGTGGTTTATGTGTGATGGTGACCATGGGACCTGAAGGAAAGTCGTGGCTTTCAGGGGTCCAGCTCATGTGGGAAGGCATGGCGGCCAAGCTCCATTCGCTGCCAAGGAACTTGTGTGGCTGAGCTTCCACACAGTCTGGAGGACAAAGCAGCCTAAGGAATGGCAGCAATGGGGGCTGGACTTTCCAAGGCCAACCCCCGGTGGCCTACTTCTGCCCTGTAAGCCCCACTTCTTTAAGGTTCCGCAG
>NW_022196913.1:65039759-65055202 GCF_008632895.1 Mastomys coucha
TGACTATCAAAATTTTCTGAGCCATCTCTTTGAACACATTATTTAAAATCATGTCAGAAACCCTGTACCAGGCTACAGGATTCCAACAGCCTGTTACTGTGTTTCCCTCGAGGATCCTTAACATGTTCACACGCCTTTGAGCAGCCCTCGAGAGCTAACCCCTGCACCTGTAGCATGCATTGGTCACGTGACTCTTGTGGTAAACTTCCAGAGAGCAGCTTAGATGTTGTCTCTTCCAGCTGAGGCAATGGATCTGCCTAAAATTAGCTAGGAAAAGGCTGCTGGCTCTATCCAGGTTTCTGCAAGGAGCAGGCCATCGCGACTTCGCTTCGTGCGCTCCTTCCCTCAACATTTCCTGGGGCTCAGCCCTCAGGTGTGTTTCATGGAAAGCTGCCTCGAACTTCTCGGAATTGCTCAGGATTCTTTCTCAGTTCTTCATGGGGCCTCTAATGAAGTCTGAGTTGTAGCCTGGGGTTGATGCCAGCCTGGAATGCAAGGAGACTGAAAGCTGACACCCGTTCCACAGAGCAAAGGGCCTTGCACTGAGGTTGTTGCCATGGCAACCTGGGTATGTTCCTGGTGACGCATTTACACAACGGGGTTAAAGTTCTTTGAAACCAGCGGCTGCTGTAAAAACAGCATATTAAATATGCTTCGGACTGTGGGCTGTGCATTCTCTCTCTGGAGACACCCTCTCCCCCGCCGTGGTGTGTGTGTGTGTGTGTCACTGGGGGAAATTTCTGAAAATGCAAAGTGATTTTACAGCAGAATTAATCAAATGGTGGGCTAGCTCTGCACAAATCTCTTTTCTCCTTTTTGAAAAGAAGGGAGAATAATTTGGGTCATCATTCCCCACTCTACAGTATTTGTTTGTTTGTCTTGTTATCTCTGCATACCAAAACATTTGTTCTCTCACCTTGACTCCCTGGTATTGAGCAATATGTTTAGAGCTAGTCACTTGGTAAATCATTTGGAGAAAAGGATGACATCAATGAGTCCATGATTTAAAAATCTTTTGCCTTTTTTATTTGATTTTAATTGTTTTCTATTCATCTTTTAGTTTTGTGTTAACTTCTTATTCAGACAGATATTTGAGGGGGAAAAATTGAGTCCAGAAATATAATGATTGTTCTGCTAGGAAAGCTCTTGTTTGCTGGCTGTCTGCAGGTTCTACAGATCAGATGGGTAACCAGACAGCTTTGCCAAGGGAAGCCTAGCCCGGCCCAGCTTGTCACTGTGTTTAAAGCAACTGACTATCCCAGTTTGTCCTGAGTGTGAGCTTTTCTGAGGCTTGAGAGATTTATTATTAAAATGAGAAATGTCAGGCACACCAGGCTAGCTAGTCACTCTGTATCCAGCAACCACCACTTAATGTCTGCCCAAATCCTGGGCTCCACAGAGGCATCGACACCAAGTCTGCTTGTCTTTGGGCAGTCCCATCTCCTTTGGTAACTTAGTGGGATTGGCAGCCAACCTGTCTGTCTGTCTACTCAAGCATATTCAGGTCTCATAAGAGACCATAAAAGGTATTATGTCCATTCCTGAGACACTGTGAGCCCAGGCTCCCCTAGGTGGGACCCCCTTTTGGCCTCTGGCTACCATCTTGGTTGGAATGAATGGGCCATGTGTCACTGGCTTCCCGGCCCTGCCTTCATTCACATCAGTAGAACCCAGCACTGACTAAGGAAGCTCGATCATGTAGCTTCCTTATTGTGGTACCTGAAGGAAGGTGAGGCAGGATCTCTGACTAGTCAAATCGAGATGGACACAGTAGGTCAACCTCACCAGATTTTTACCCTGGCCTGACTCTCTATCCTATGGATGAACAGAAGGGGCTTTAGAAAGACTTGTGGGCTGATTTTCTGGTCTCTGGGAATATCTGCCTGGGATATTTTTCTCTATCAACTTAATCAAGATGTCTTGGTCACCTACCTAGTCTGTTGTACAACGTCGTCACTGGGGCAGTCAAAGGATCAAGACATGCTTCCATTTTTATAAAGAAAGTGCCATTAAAATGTTCTAGTTTCACTGTTTAAGTCTAAGAGGGACGAGACCAGTTTAGCTTCTAGAAACACAACACAGACATAAGAGGCTCTAAAGGATACACTCTGGAGTAAACTACTGTGATTTTACCCCAAACCCTCCAGGCTACCTGAGCAACCCAGCAGTGCCTTACCTTGGAAGAAAGTCATCTAGTTAATCACACAGTACAGAAATCCCAGATTCATTCATTCATTCATTCATTCATTCATTCGCAGGGTATTTACTGAATGCTTACTATCACTCAGAATGCTTAGCCCTACTCCGGATTCCCAGAGAAAAGCAGTATTAATCAGGAACAAAGAAAATAAATCAAGCTGTTGGAATCAAGGCCTTGCTCTCAGAGGCTATAGACCAGGGGAGGAGAATGAATGAGAAATTCCTTCAGCACACACATTCACAAACACCCTCCTGGAAATAAGCTCTTCAGGGTGGGTTCACTATGGCTGCCTAAGGTCCAAACACTAGTGCAAACAAGTTCAAATGAAAGAATTTCCCTTCAAATTCTAAATTACGGCATTCAAGACTCTCTAGCTACACGAGGTTCTTTGTTTGTTTCTTCTTCCTGGGAAGTCAGAACATACATAGTTTTTTTAAATGCTGGCGAGCAGGTAACAAGAATTTTTTTTTTTTTTAAATGTCTGTCCAGTTGGTATGCATACAAACTCTATACTGCTTCCTATGGCAAGAGCTCAGGAGACAAGTAAGGCTCTCTTGGCTAAATGAACTAAGGGGAGGTTAAACTCCTTAGCTTGTTAGAAAACCTGGTAGATTTCTAGAGGGTTGGGCAGAAACTGGAGCCCTTGAAAGGTGTGAACTTACGTGAATAAATGGTGACCTTGAGGGTGGCTGGCTGCGTTTGAGATCAGATCCTCCAGCTTTGATATCAGATCACGCCTGTGCTTTGCCGATGTCACTGCTGTCTCTTGGGATGCAGTTCTGAACAAAGTACTGCATTCCACACTCCATGATGCTGGGCCTGTTCTTAATCTCTTCCATTTTTGGCAAGGGTAGATGATATGCGTTTTTTTACTTTAAAACAAAGTTGTGTTGTTACGGGGTGGTTTCTATTTTGAGTTTTTTCCTAGAAAGGAAAGAGAGGTTAAATTGTATTCTATACAAAGTAGAAGAAGGCTGCTTTGAGAAGCAAATAGCTGCCTAGCTGTGTTACTGTTGAGGTGTAGCGTGGCATTTGATTCTGTGTATAAGTGAGATTGTCTTCAGAGGGTAACTAAGAAACTAAACCCAATATATACTTGCCAAAATATCTTCTCCTGGGCCATTTCCTCTTAAGTACAATGTGTGTTCAGATATCTGTGACCTCAGTTGTTTGCCTAGACAGCTAAGAGGTCATTCGGGGAAAATGGCTTTTAGAGAGATTTGGTTTGGGTGTTCAATCCTGTCTTAGATGATGGAACTATGTCTTAGAGAAAACAATAAAACAAACAAAAACCTCAAAGGAAACAAGTAATACTTTCTGGGACAGGAAAGATAGCTTTAAGGATGCTCAGCACCTGTGTTCAGTCTCCGGCATCCATACAGAATGCCGAGACGGTCTCCAGCATCCATACGGAAGGCCGAAACAGTCTCCGGCATCCATACAGAATGCTGAGCATGGTGGTTTGTTCCTTTTCCCAGCATGGAGAGAGGGGGAGGTGGGAGGTGAACCCCTGCTATTCACTGCCTACCCACCTTACTTTAATCAATGAGTACCAGGTCCCATGGCATCTTGGACTGACAGACCCATGTCCTAATCTTATCAAATTCTGCCTGGAAACAGGCCTGTGGAGGACAATTGTAGCACTACACACCCTGGGAATTGATTAGATCTGTCAGTACCACAGAATCAAGGTGGTGAGGGTCAGAAACTGAAGGATAAAGTTTCCAGAACACTTTCCCGTTAGGTGATGGGGCATGCTTTTCTTACCCAGTGCCTTCATTTGGGTTCATTGCTGTGAAGAACATACCATGACCAAGACCCCTCTTATAAAGGCACACATTTAATTGGGGCTGGCCTATAATTCAAAAGGTTTGGTCCACTGTCATCATGGCAGGAAGCAAGGCAGCATGCAGGCAGACATGGTGCTGGAGAAGCTGGGAGTTCTACATCTTGAGCCAAAGGCAGCCCCGAGAGGACAACCTTCTGAAGGTGGCCATGAGGAGACTCTCTTCACAGCTGGATGGAGCTTGAGCACTAGGAGACCTCAAAGCCCACCCCCATAATGACATACTTCCTGTAACAAGGCCACACCCACTCCACCAAGGCCACACCCCCTAATAGTGCCATTTTCCATGGGCCAAGCTTATTCAAACCACCACACTCAGGAAGCCATTTTTCCTTTTCTGAGGGGGGGGGGAGTGGGGGCGAGGGCAAGGGAGAGGGAGAGGGAGAGAGAGAGATGCATGTTAGTATCTGCAGAAACCAGGAGAGGGTTTCGGATACCCCTGGAACTGGAGTTACAGATGTTCGTGAACTGCTTGATATGGGTTCTAGGAACTGAGCATGAGCCCTCTGCAAAAGCAGTATACACTCTGAACCACTGAGCCCTCTCTCCTTGGGGCAGTAGGACCTTCTGCTCCAGGGGTTGCAGGCATACATGGAAAGGACTCTGCCAGAGTGTAACAGACTCACCTCTATTCCAGGTGAGCTTCTTCCAAATGGTGACACCTTTGGGGACAGATTTAGTAGAGTCCCAAAACCCTATTGCTCCTAAATGTCTGAACCATCTTAAATGGCTTGCCTTTCCCCTGAGTAGCAGCTCGTTGCTTTGAAACAACTGGCTCTTTAACATCTAATTTGCTCAAGAATTTCTGGATGTAAATTCTCCAATGTTTCGAGAAGGCTACCTTGTAGTATAGCCTGATTCCCAGAACCTAAAACAAATTAGATTAATCATGCTAGACACAAAATAAAAGTGCCTTGTGGCGCCTGTCTGGGCGAGCCCTAAGATTCCCTTGGGTTGGCCAAGGAGAGAACCTTGTATTCCGGGCTGCCACCCGCCCTATGTGAGAGCAGAGACCGCGGAGTCTGCGCTGCGAGGAGTGCTGTTGTGTTAGGACCCAGTCAACTGCCAAAATTCTTGCCACTGTAAGAACAGGCAAGCAACAGTCACCCCCTTTAGGGTAGCTTTGGGAAAAGTGTGATTTTTTTTTCTTTGTATACTCCAGCTTAAAATGCAAACATTTTGTATTTCCTTATAACCATCCACCAAGCTATCTGCGTTCCTCTTCTTGATTTGATACCCATCTTTCCCAGCGTCTCCTGCTCCCCAACTTACACAACCCCCTCCTGTCTCTGTGCATGAGAGCTGTTTACATGTTGGGGAACACAGCACCTCACACTGTGGATTTCTTCCTCAGAGCTCCATGCACCCTTCCTGAATGTCAGTGAGTCACGGGATTTCAACTCCTAACAAGTTGATGGCTGGCTCCAGGACAGCATAGGCCCATGGGCTGATGCTAGGCTAATCTCCCGGCTCTCCCTTGTTTACTCTGTGTTAATCAGGGCAGAGGGAAGTGCAGAAGATTCTAGCAGCCTGGTCTCTGCTTACACAGAGGGGATGCAGAGGCTGTGGACTCTAGGTTTCTTCGGCCTCTGAAGCCTTGGCTTTAGAACCAAATAGAAGTATGTCTGACCATGTACTTTCATCACTAAACCTTTCAGGGGACCACATAAGGAAAACCCTTTCTGATCATGCCTTTTTCAGTCCCCATGAGAAATTAACCTCACATTTGCCCAAGAGTGATTTGTTTAACCCTTTTCACCTAGTTCTCGCCATTTCCTAAGCTTTAGTGGAGGTGCTGAGTGTTCAGGAATAAGAGGGAAGTAGCTCAGCCCAGGCAGTAGTGGCGCACGCCTTTAATCCCAGCACTTGGGAGGCAGAGGCAGGTGGATTTCTGAGTTCGAGGCCAGCCTGGTCTACAGCGTGAGTTCCAGGGCAACCAGGGCTAAACAGAGAAACCCCTGAAACCCTGTCTCGAAAAACCAAAAATAAATAAATAAATAAGGAAGAAGCTCTAGAAAATGAACAAATAATTTCAGGTGGAGAAAAGGTTAGGAATGAAACAACCACGGGGCTACGACGGAGGATGACCACGGAGCCGTGGTACACAGGGTGATGGGAACAGGTGTTTCTGGGGTGTCGGTTGTATTAGCTTCAAATTACTGCCTCAAAATAACTGAGAAAGTTCACTTGTAATGAAAAAAGGTTTATTTGGTTTGCAGTTTTAGATCATACAGTATCAGTGCTTAAGCCATGTAGTTAGGGAGAGTCCTCATGCAGAGCAGGGCTTCAGGATTGTTTTCTGTTGGCTACCCCCTGTTCACCCCAGAAATTATTATACGATCCCAGGAATACATATTTACAAACCAAACATTTACTTTTAATAAGCCACAAATCAATTTATTTTAAAACAATTATTTGGTGTGCATATAATTTTATCAGTGGTTAAAGGCAAGAGCAAATTTTCATGTTAATTATTTTTATGTAGGGGATTAAATCTTTTATTTTAAGATTTATTTATTTATTATATGTGACTACACTGTAGCTGTCTTCAGATACACCAGAAGAGGGCATCAGATCTCATTACAGATGGTTGGGAGCCACCATGTAGTTGCTGGGATTTGAACTCAGGACCTCCAGAAGAACAGTCAGTGCTCTTAACTGCTGAGCCATCTCTCCAGCCCCAGGGATTAAATCTTTTTTTTTTTTTTTTTTCTTCGAGACAGGGTTTCTCTGTATAGCCCTGGCTGTCCTGGAACTCACTCTGGAGACCAGGCTGGCCTCGAACTCAGAAATCCGCCTCTGCCTCCCAAGTGCTGGGATTAAAGGCGTGCGCCACCACCGCCCGGCTAAATCTTAAACTGAGTTTTTGTCACTCCAAGATACAGAGCACCACTGTCAATATTTTTAAAATTCAATATTAATTTATATTTAATAATTATAGAGAATTATTTGTATTTTATAATCATAATTATAGTATAGAGAATTTTGCTTCACATAAGTATAAAATGGCCGAGGGATGTTTAAGACCTTTTCAGAAGCTGTTGGAAATTCCCAATCCCTTGCCAAAATGTATTATATAAGAACAAGTCAGCAACTCAAACAGCGATATTTAAATACATATACACACACATGCACACATTTGCACACACACACCTGCACACACACATTCACACACACATTTTCACCCACATTTGCACACACATGCACACACATACATTAGCATGCAGACACACATGCATACTTGCACATATACACATTCACACCCATTCACACATACACACATTTGCGCACACTTACACACACACACACACACACACACACACACACACACACTAGTATGCTTGTGGAGATCAGAGAACATGTGAGGGTCAATTCTCTCTTCCCCAGGTGGATCCCACCAATCAAACTCAGATTGTCACTCTTTGTGGCAAGCACCGTTTCCCACTAAGCCATTTTGCTAACCTCCAAACAGCTTTCTTTTTTCTTTAAATCAAGTACTCTGTTACAATTTGGTTATGCAAAGTTGATATTTACGTGCTAAGAAATGATGGTAGGAACATATTAAAAGTCTTTGCTTTCCATAATTAATACCTTACATTTCTCAGACCTCAGGAAAGTCTGCAGTGCTCTTTGGCACTGTCTGGTAGGCTATTGCACACACCATGCAATAGACTGCTGTGTGGTCAGGGCCAAGGCCTCAGCTTCTCTAATCAATGTGGATGAACACTGCTAGGAGGCGCTCTCAATCACCGTATTTGAGTTTGAATCACACTTTGGAAACCATCTTACTGGTTATTAACTTCTCAAGACTCTTGACATTTGGTTACAAAAGCCCATGTGGAGTTGCAACCCAATCTAAGAAGCTGAGCTGTAGAATAAACCACTTACAGCATGAGCCTGGAGAGACAGACAGAGACAGAGAGACACAGAATGACACAGGGGGAGGGGGAGGGGAAGGGGGAGAGAGAGAGAGAGGGAGGGAGAGGGAGAGGGAGAGAGAGAGAGAGAGAGAGAGAGAGAGAGAGAGAGAGAGAGAGAGAGAGAATATAGTTCCTTTCAGACTATGTCTCCGACCACATTAAAGACCCAGAACTAGTCCCACATTTTAAAGATTGTACTTCTTCCCATCAGAATCACTCTGAGGGACAAACTTTAACAGTCAGGTCTTTAGGAGACATCCAAATCATAGTGATTCTTGGAAGTCAGGGTTCATTCACCCTTTGGGTTTTTAGTCTCATTAGTAAAATAATTTAAGAACACACTCAAACAGAAGCTCAAGGACAATTGTATGAGAGTTCAACCAATCAGCAAACAAACCTTAAAAACCAAAACCAGGGCAGGTTAGCTGTAAACCTCCCAACTTCCTGGAGGAGAATGGAGGAAGGAGTTAGAGAATGTCACTCAGAGGAGGAAGCAAGGAAGCCCAAAGCCCCAGAAAAAGCATGCTTAGGTTCTGTCAGCATCTGAAAGAGACTGAAAAAGTCAAGGGAAAGTTATACATTTTGGGTACACCGAGCTGATCCTTGTGGCGGCTCGGCTTGCAGGGACGGTGCTGGGTGTGGGGGTGTTGTTGGGGCAGGGTGAGTGCAGTGTCTCAGTAAAGGGCTCATTATTCCACCTCAGCACGGCCCACCTTCCCAGTGTAGTGTCTTATCAAGGCTGTTGACCCCGCCCAACAGGACTTTAGGGTTGTACCCAGGCTACGAGTTCTGTTCTCTGCACTGGAAGGACCTTTCCTTAATGGTCATTTCCAGGTACTCTCCAAGTAGCAAGGATAGTTGATTCAAAACCCCAAGGTAAATAGTGTGCTGCAAAGATAAGTAGACCATGAAGAATGTCACATAATCACAACATGGAGAAGTCCTAAGCGTTGTGGGATCCAGGGATATGTAAATAGCAGGGCAGAGGGTGTCTGTCACATTTTGAAAGCACTGTTGCTGCGTCTGTGAGGAACTCTTGCTACTATGCTGTGTTCTTTGAATCAAAGGACTTCAAGGATGGCCTGGTGTGAACAAATGCACTCTGGGAGCCCAGAGGAGGCAGAGTGAAACATCATTAGCTTTGGGGAGCATGGCGACCCTAAGAACTCGGCCAAAGGGTCACTGCTCCCTGTTCTAAGGAATGCTTCTCCAGGTTTCTATGGGATTCTAGATTCAGAGTCTGCCAGCAGTGATCTACAACTTTCCAAAGGAATTTGTGGCCAAAGTCTGTCTGGCATCATGCAAGTTGGCCACAGGAGAGTTAGGGTCTGTGGGCTTGTCTGCGTGTTCTGCTCCTGGCTTCTCTCTCTCTCTCTCTCTCTCTCCCTCTCTCTCTCTCTCTCTCTCTCTCTCTCTCTCCCTGCATCCTTAGACAAGTGACTTCCTTCTTGTGCCTGGGCCTCTGTCACTGTTAAATGGCCATGCCGATACCCACTTCCTAGTTAAGGCTATAGGAGACATCGCTTGAAAGAAAATGATTCACTATATTTTTTTCTTTAGTAAAAATAAATAACTTTTACTCAGGGTGCCTATTTTGCATGCCAATATTCTAGGGAAACTTACTAACAATGCTGAGGGGGAAAATGACTGGGAGAAAAGATTTTTTTTTTATGGCAGATTAATGAAGGAAGACTGATTATAAATATTTTTATGAATTACTGTGTCAGAACTCAAAAAAATACCCATGTGTCAATTTAGATTGTCCTACAACTAGCAGAAATAAAATCTTCAAATATTATGAACTCTTCATTTACAACTACAGTCATTGCTTATAGTACTTAGCTGTGTACGTACAGTGGGATGAGGCCTTTTTTTTAAATGTAGTATTTGCTGTTTTCTTTTAAGTTTAAAAATGTAAAAACCTTACATTTACAAGCACATATATATGTCTTTTAAGCATCTGTTAAGTGCTCATGGATGCCCAGAGGCCAGAGGTCACTGGGTCCCTTGGAGCTGGAGTAACAGGGTGACAAGTGGTTATGAACTTGCCAGTGTGGATGCTGAGAACTGAACTCAATTCTCTAAAAGAGCAGAAAGAGCCAGGCAGGGGTGGTACATGCCTTTAATCCCAGCACTTAGGAGGCAGAGGCAGGCAGATTTCTGAGTTCCTGGACAGCCAGGGCTACACAGAGAAACTCTATCTCTAAAAACAAAACAAACAAACAAACAAAAAACAAAACAAATAAAAAAACCCCGAGAGAGAGAGAGAGAGAGAGAGAGAGAGAGAGAGAGAGAGAGAGCAGAAAGAGCTCTTAGCTGCTGAGCCACCTTGCCAGCCCCATGCTATTAAAAAAAGTGATTTTTTTTAAACATTATATTTTTAAATTTATTTTTGTCAATCTGGATAACCAAAGAACTAAACTTTCACAAAATTAGCATAGAAACAACAAAGTCTTAAAAATCTAACAGTTCTATGCTTTAGTTGTAACACCTAACTAAACTTTGGGCAAAAGGATTTCTTATTTTATGAGCCAAGAGAGCTTATGGAAAAGCTAAAGAGGTGCAAGTTTCATGTATGTACTGTTAGGAAAGGTAGAAGTGCGGCTTCCATGAAATTTGGGCAGCAGTAAGGGTAAGTGAAGGAACTCACGAGGCCCCAAGTCTCACCAGGGCAAGCCAATTTGGGTGCTAGACAACAGAAGAATTGGTAAAGTTCTCCACCGTGCAAAACAGCATGTGCTTACCTGATTTTATCACTATGAATTTGCCTGCAGCTATATCTGTAGTTACCTATTTGAAACGGTAGAAGTGCACCATAGCAAGGTTCTTAGAACCTTTGGTGCTGACCCATGACAACAGGTTGGTTTTCAATGAATTATAGCACAATAAGTTAAGTTGATGATAGAGGCCTTTAAGGAGGAAATAAATAAACCTCTTAAAGAAATACAGGAAAATACAATCAAACAGGTAGAAGCCTTTAAAGAGGAAACAGATAACTATAAAGAAATACAGGAAAATACAATCAAACAGGTAGAAGCCTTTAAAGAGGAAACAGATAACTATAAAGAAATACAGGAAAATACAATCAAATGGGTGAAGGAAATGAATAAAGCTGTTCAAGATCTGAAAAGGAAAATAGAAGCAATAAAGAAAATAGTCTGCAGCAACCTTAGTGATGGAAAACCTAGGAAAGAGAAAAGGAGCTACAGACTCCAGTCTGCATCACCAACAGAATACAAGATATGGAAGAGAGAATCTCAGGCATACAAGATACAATAGAAGAAACTGATACTCCAGTCAAAGAAAATGCCAAATATAAAAATTTTCTAACACAAAATATCCAGGAAATTTGGGAAACTATGAAAAGAGCAAACTTAGGAATAATAGGAATAGAAGAGGGAAACAATTCCCAGTTCAAAGGACCAGAAAATATCTTCAACAAAATCATAGAAGAAAATCTTTCTAACCTAAAGAAAGAGAAGGCTAGTAATATTCAAGAAGCTTAAAGAACACCAAATAAATCGGACCAGAAAAGAAAATCCTCCCACCACATAATGATCAAAGCACTAATTGTACAAAACTAAGAAAGAATATTAAGAGCTGCACGGGAAAAAGGCCAGGGAAAAGGCCAAGAAACATATAAAGGCAGACCTATCAGAATTATATCTGACTTCTCAACAGAGACTCTAAAAGCCAGAAGATACTGCACATATCTTGCAGACCCTAAGAGACCACAGATATTAGCCCAGAGTATTATACCTAGCAAAATTTCAATCACCATAGATGGAGAAACCAAGATATTTCATAACAAAACCAAATTTAAACAATATCTTTGTATTAATCCAGCCCTATAGAGGATACTGGAAGGAAAACTCCAATACAGGGAGGGTAACTATACCCAAGAAAACAAAAGAAATTAATCATCTCCTAGCAAAAAACCAAAAGAAGACACATCCATACACACACACACAACCACACACACACACACACACATACACACACATGCACACTACCAGCAATAGCAACAGCACAACAACAACAACAAAATAACAGGAACTAAAAATCATTGGTCATTAATATCTCTTAATATCAATGAACTCAATTCACCAATTAAAAAAAAAACCCACAGCCTAACAGAATGGATACATAAACAGGATCCAACATTCTGCTGCACACAAGATACACACCTCAACAACAATGACAGCCACTACCTCAGAGCAAAGGGCTGGAAAAAGGTTTTCCAAGCAAATGGATTCAGGAGACAATCTGGAGTAGCCTTCTAATATCTAATAAAATAGACTTTCAACCAAGACTAATGAAAGAGATGGGGAAGGACACTTCACATTCATCAAAGGAAAAGTTCACCAAGATGAACTCTCAATTCTGAACATCTATGCCCCAAATGCAATGGTACTCACATTCATAAAAAATTACTTTAGCTTAAATCACATATTGAACCCCACACATTAATAGTGGGGGACTTCAACTCTCTACTCTCACCAATGAAGAGATCATCAAAACAGAAAGTAAACAGGGAAACAATGAAACTAATGGATGTTATGAACCAAATGGACCTAACAAATATCTACAGAACCTTTCATTCGAATACAAAAGAATATAACTTCTTCTTAGTACCTCACAGAACTTTCTCTAGAATTGACTCTATAATCTGTCACAAAGCGAGCCTCAGCAGATACAAGAAGATTGAAATTATCTGATCACCATGGATTAAAATACAGCTGGACTTCAACAACAGAAACAATAGAAAGCCTGCAAACTCATGAACAACTCTCAACTCAATGACCACTGGATTAAAGAAGAAATAAAGAAGTCAAAGACTTTTTAAAATTCAATGAAAATGAAGACACAACATACTCAAATTTATGGGACACAATGAAAGCAGTGTTAAGAGGAAAATTTATAGCAATAAGTGCCTTCATAAAGAAATTGGAGAATTCTCATACTAGCACCTTAGCAGAACACCTGAAAGCTCTAGAACAAAAAGAAGCAAACACAACCAAGAGCAGGAAATAATCAAACTCAAGGCTGAAATCAATTAATCAGAAACAAAGAGGACAATACAAAAAAAAAAAATCAACAAAACCAAGAGCTGCTTCTTTGAGGAAATCAACAAAATATATAAACCCTTAGCCAAACTAAATAAAAGGTAGAGAGACAGTATTCACATTATCAAAATCAGAAATGAAAAGGGAGACAACAGAAACTGAGGAAATTAAAAAAAAAAAAAATTCTTCACAAGCCTAGAGATCGAGAAAGGATCTTAACTAAGCCTACATCTGACCAAGGGCTAATATACAAAATATATAAAGAACTCAAGAAGTTAGACATCAACAAACCAAATAACCCAATTAAAAAAAAAACTGGGTAGAGAGCTAAACAGAATTCACAACAGAGAAATCTCAAATGGTTGAGAAGCACTTAAAGAAACAGTCAATATCCGCAGTCATCAGGGAATACAAATCAAAATGACTCAGATTCCATTTTATACCTATCAGAACGGCTAAGATCAAAAAGTGACAGCTCATGCTGGTGAGGAAGTAGAGCAAAGAGAAGACTCCTCCTTTGCTGGTGGGAGTGCAAACTTGTACAACCACCCTGGAAATCAATCTGGCAGTTTCTTAGAAAATTGGAAATAGTTTTACCTAAAGACACCACTATACCACTTCTGGGCATATACCCAAAAGGTGCTTCACCATATCACAAAGACATGTGGTCCACTATGCTCATAGAAGCTTTATTCATAATAGCCAGAAACTAGAAACAACCCTGGTGCCCCTCAACTGAAGAGTGGATACAGAAAATTTGGTTTCTTACACAATGAAGTACTATTCAGCTGTTAAAAACAAGAATATCATGAATTTTGCAGGCAAATGGATGGAACTAGAAAACATCATCCTTTGAGTGAGGTGACCCAGACCCATAAGGACATGCATGGTATGTAGTCACTGATAAGTGAATATTAGCCATAAACTACAGGATACTCATAATATATATATACTCCACAGACCCAAAGAAGCTAAACAAGAATGAAGGCCCAAGCCAGGATGCTTGAATCTCACTTAGAAGGGTGAATAAAATAATCAAAGGAGGCAGATGGAGGGAGGAAACTGAGTGGGAGAGGGGATGGAGAGGGGGAATTGGGGTGCGGAGGTCAGAGTCTGATGTTGGGAGAGATAGGAGAAAGGGCCAGAGAGGGCTAGGGGAATGAATGGAAATCAGCAGCTGGTGGGGGTGTGGGTGGGGGAGCATCTCTAGGAGGTGCCAGAGACCTGAGTTGGAGGAGGCTCCCAGGAGTCAATGCATGTGACCTTAGCTGAGATGCACAACAGTGGGGTTATGAAAAATGAAGAGGCTGCCTCCTATAGCCAGGCAGGAACCCTAGTGGATGGATAAGGACACCAACCAACCCACCCACAAAACTTTTGACCCCAAATTTGTCCTGTCTGCAAGAAATGCAGAGACAAAGGTGGAGCAGAGACTGAGGAAATGGCCTACCAATTAACCAGCCCAACTTGAGACCTTTCCCATGGGCAAGTTCCAGTTCTTGACACTATCAATGATAGCTACTCTGCTATGCTTGCAGACAGGGGCATAGCATAACTTCCATTCAGCAGCCGATGGAAACAGACGCAGAGGCCACAGCCAAACATTGGACGGAGCTCAGAGACTCTTATGGAAGATTTGGGGAGAGAATCGAGGGCCCTGTAGCCGATAAGAACTCCATAGGAAAACCAACAGAGTCAACTAATGGACCCTTGGGACTAACTTGGGACTCTCAAGAAACTGAAGCCCCAACCAAAGAGCATACACAGGCTGGACCTAGGCCCCCTGCACATACGTAGCAGATACAGCTCAGTCTTCATGTGGGTGTCCAACAACTGGAGCAGGGGCTATCCCTAAAGCTGTTGCCTGTCTGTGGACTCCATTTGCCTAACTGGGCTGCCTTGTCTGGTCTCGGTGGGAGAGGATGCATCTAGCCCTGCAGAGACTTGATGTGTCAGGGTGAAGGGGGTACTCAGAGGAGAGGGGGAGGGGAGACGGAGGGAGGGACTGTGTGAGGAGGGAGGGGGGCATTGATCAGATATAAAGTGAATAAATAACAAATGGAAAAAAGAAAACCAGAGAAACAAACATATATATCCAAACATTCATTAAAAACTACCATAGTACGCATGGATACAAGTATCATATACCCTAGAAATAATGAAAATCTGTTTTAATAATGACAATTTTCTGTTTCCACGCAGAGTATTCTGTGTTTGAGGTATCGTAAGACGTGCCAATATGGCGCATATTAACCCAGGATTGGCCCTGGTAACCCTGACCAGCACAGAATCTTCCTGTCAGACTTTGTAGTATAAGCTAAGCCGTTCTCTTTTTAAAAGGAACAAATATTTTAACTTGTTAGAAAAACATCCCCGAAGGTTCTAAAAACACACATTTCAAGAGGGGGGGA
>NW_022196913.1:65055212-65063879 GCF_008632895.1 Mastomys coucha
GGAGGGAGGGAGCTAGGGAGGGAGGGAGGGGGAGGGAGGGAGAGAGAGAGAAAGAGAGAGAGAGACTGTTATAGATACGTTGATTATTAGCTTCCTGTAGAACCCATTCATTTAAAAACTTAGTCAAGTAAAGCACTTTGATCTTTCAATGATTTTTTTTTTCAAGCCTGGTGATTTCAGAGAAACTGAAGTCCTTCACTTTCTTTATCCGTTAAGCAGCCTGTAAATCCCTACCCCAGACTCTGCTCCACCCCTGGAAGGTGGACAGGACTCAGTAGCTGCTGTGTCCATTACTTGACTGTGGAAAAGCAGTCTTAGAGTTAGCTTACCAAGTGACGCAAGCCACGCACGCAGAAACGCAAATACCAAGAACGGGGTGCTCTGCACCAAGAACGGGGTGCTCTGCACGTGTAAAGGTCTCTACCTGAGACATGGCTGCCCAGTAACAAGACAGACTGAATACAGATGGCCAGAGGGAGGAGGAAGGGTCCCAGCAGGTGAAGAATGTCTAAATGGAAGAGGCGAGATTATATAGCAATTCCAAGGAAAGATAAAAATCATTTTAAAAATAGATTTCCCTTTTTTTTTTTTTCCCCCGAGACAGGGTTTCTCTGTGTAGCCCTGGCTGTCCTGGAACTCACTCTGTAGACCAGACTGGCCCCGAACTCAGAAATCTGTCTGCCTCTGACGTTTTCCTTTTTTTTAAATTTTCTTTTTCTTTTTCCTGATACTTTTATTTTCTTCTGTTCTGAAGTGTTCTCTGCAGTGGAGCTGGATAAGATCTTTCCTCGTTCTCTTTTTCTGCTTTGCAATTTAGTTTTCTCCTTGCTCACCCTCTTCTTCATGTCCGCTTTTGTCCTGCTGAGGCTTCTCAGAGCTTCAGCTCCTCGCCGCTCACTTGTGCTCCTCACCTCTCACTTGTGCTGCTCACATTCAGCACAGTGTCCCTTTCGGTCTCTGATACTCAAAAGTCAGATGACCAAGGTTGCCATGAAGCCAGTGTTCAGGCTCACCAGAGCCCTGGCTTTTTAGGGTGTGAAGAACTCTCCCATTCAGGCCCCAGCAACTTCCATGTGGCAGAGGAAGGCCTTCCATCTTCCTGGTGTATTTCAAAGCACTGAATGGCAGCTGTTCTGTCTCATTAAGTGAATAGGCTGTATCACGTTTTAATCGCATGCAAATGAGGTCTCGAGGTTTAATTACCCAAATGGTGGCTTCTGATCTAAGCTCTTCTCATTATGTCAATTGATCTTGAAAAAGCAGAGAGCTATGTGTGAGAGAGGAGAGCAAATGCTCTGCCCGGCTCTCAGGGGGAGACCTACAGTTAAAAAGGAAGCTGCTTATTCTCAGGGTAAAGAGATGGCCAGGAAAGTGGGGGGATGTGGTCACCTGGGGCCAGCTCAGCCAGGAAGCCACTTGCTCAGCAATTTTGTTTCAGGGTCCCGTGACTCTCCACCAACTCCTGGCAGCATGATCATGCATGCCTCCTGTGATTTCGCCAGGGGCACTACTGAGAGGGTCCCTGTGACTGCCTGTGTTGTATGTCACCCCTGAGAACCACATTTCCAAGGGCTCACCAGTATGTTTCAGCCTACTCCCTGAAGGAGTCACTGGTCCCTCTGTACGCCAGTCACTCCTACCAGCCTGTGTGTCTTCATATAAGGCTCATATCCACAGTTGGACAGTATCTCAGAGCAGCCGTTCTTCAGCCCTTCTTCACTCAGCCACCAGGAAGTGGTGCTTCTTTGGACCTGGTCCAGGGGGCAGTCTTGTCTTTCAGACTTGAAAACATCATACAAACTACTGTACGTTAATTCAATCTAGAATCGTCCTGCTGAGAGAGGGAGAGGAGTCGACTGGCAGCCTGGCCCTTCACCCAGAGAGGAAGGAGGAAGCCAGCAGAAGGGCCATTTGTCTTTGTTATTAGGGAGTAAATCAACCTTTGTTTTGCTGGCTCAACTCAAGGAATGCCATTATTACCAAATAAATTGTGTTGTTACAAATCAATGTCACCAGCTTTCATTTAAATGTGAATTGTGATAATTGTCTGGGCTTCAAACCTGCTTCCACTCAGAGGATACAATGATTAGGCATGTTGATCAGTCAAACTTAACATAAATGTGTATATATATGTATATGTATATATATATGTATATGTATATATGTATATATATATATGTGTGTGTGTGTGTGTGTATCTCCTCCATAAAAGCGAGTTTTGTTTTTGTTATCAATCACTGTATCATTTTTTTTCTCTTTGAGAAACAAAGTGTTTCTCGTGTGCGTAGGACAGTTTGGCAAGATATTAAAAACATGCCAACCGTCGCAGCATGTAGTACAGATGATCTCTGTGAGACAGCTCACCTGCGGAAAGTTTCCTGTTCCTCCTGAGTAGTTTAAAGTCTGCCTTCCAAGGAGCCTGGGACACTAACGTCTGCATCTGCTTCCCAGGGTGCGGTGGGCTATCCTGAGAACTTGCTGGTGCCTACTCTCAACCACATTTTCCTCTGGCTGTTGACGTGAAGGGCTTTCTCCTTGCGTTTGGGTCTTGAGGTTTCCCTGTGGCCTTTGCTTTCCTTTGGGACAGAGCTGATGGCTGTGAATGAACAGTGCCCCTCAGCCCCAGATGCCTAGCCTGCCCTCTGGTTTTCGCCCTTGCTTTCTCACACTGTCCTTTCTCTGTGGCCTCTCTGCCACCTCTGACCTCCCCCCCCCCCCCCCCCCCCCCAGTTTTTACCCTTCCTTTAACAGTTGATTTACGATAGGCTCACAGAAGGGTCAAGCCTACTTTTATGGTTTGCTTAAAATATTTCTTTTAGAATGAGCATCAGAAGTGGTCTTCAGTCCTTGCTAAACGGTTCCACCGAGGCCTCAAAAGACCTTTTACTGGTTATGGCTGTGTCTCGGTTTCTATCTTTTGTGATTGTAAAGTGTAACTCATTAAATAAGATGATTTTGAAACTTTCTGCTAAAATCAATAACTTATAAAATGTGGGATTTTGCTTTTTTTTTTTCTTTCTCCCCCTGGGAAGAAGGTCTGTGATCACAGCTGTAGTTCGGAAATACAAAGATTCAAGGAGGACAGAAGAAAAAGCTATGAGGAATAATTCTAAGCCTTGGATTATTTCTTTTATGGGATCATTTTTCTTTGGACTTGACAGTTTGATCCTGGGACAGAAGCCACAGACCCATTGGCACATTATTCTTACACCCATGCCCTAAACAGACAGTTTTAGCCTTTGTTTAATTTGCCTTCCTGTTGTTTCGTGTACTAAATACTTGCTAAATTTAAGGATGGTTTTTAAAGACTCTGACTAATAAAACTGATGAAATTTCCATTTCTTTTTAAAACTGCAGTTTGAAGATTCAATACTACTACTACTACTATTACTACTACTAATAATAATAATAAACAACTTGAAAAACAGGCTTGCTTATTTTTAAACAAAATGCAACTTAAAAGACCAAACCATTGCCTAGAATTAGGAGCCCTTACTCTAAAACCCCCAGCCTAAAAGTTAAACCAACCTTTCTTGTTCTAATGTGGATCTTCACATTGAACTCTGGCTTGCTGAGAGATGTCGGCCACCTTCATGATCTTCTGTTAAATAACACCATATGATTCCTCTATAGATGGCTTCTCTAAACTTATTGATCTCCTCCCTCCTTCGGTCATTAAAGTCGTGATTTATGACTCTGACATTTTTAATGGGGCAAAGCTCAGAGGTTTATTGCAATGGCTTTTTAGCTTCCATGTTGCTTTTGGCCCCTAAAGCCCAGAGTGGTCAAGATAGCTGTAGTGTGGTTTAATAAGAAAACAGCTTTTTCTTTTCTTTTCCTTTCTTTTCTTTTTTTACTTTTTTTTTTCTTTCCTATTTTGTCAAATGACAACCTCCACATAGCTGAAGTGTTTTACACCTATTACATAGTCATGAATTAAATTTTTTTCATTTCCCTCGTTTCTTTCATGTAAAGCAAGCCCCCAACCAACCCCCAATTAAATACCATCATTTTCTTGGTGTGAGGCTTGGCAGGCCTCCAGCAGCAAGCTAGCCCAAACTGAAGGGTCTGTTGCCAGGAATCTGTGACCTCAGACAAAGACCCACGGCCTTCTTCAGCAATGCAGGGGACCCTGCCTCAAACGAGGAGGTTCTGAAGCATGAAATTGCAAATCCAGCCATAGCAGTCTCACCAAACTGGTGGTCAAAATTGTCCACGGGAGGAAGCCAGCACTCCGGATTCTTCTAACTTCTGAATCCCTGGACAGGTATTTTTAGGGCTGAGAACAAGAATGCAGGCTCACCATCACACCTCTGCATTCTGGCTGGTGCCCACAGACATTCAGGAGGCAGGGTATGAGCAGGATACTCACAACAGAGGCTATTCAAATGAAGGACCTCTGGGGGTCTGCCCTGAAGTTGAACCTTCTGCCTTGCTAAAATTATTAGTGTCTTTTCCTCTGGTTTCTTCCAGTAAGGCATGTCTAATTTGCATGCAATTTCAGTAATTGTATCTCAATAAGAGAAGGAGGAGGAGGAACATGGTTTTGAGAGAGAGCCTGCTTGCTCACGCTTTTTATCCCACTAACTAGCCACGCTAGGATAAAGCCTGAGAAGTCTGACTCTGGCTCGTCCCATTTGCATGCGCACAACACACTACTGGGGTAGGAGGGATGTCTGGTCCAAATTTGTAAATAGAAGCTCTCCTGTACTGGATATCTGCTATGGGACACATTCTCCTGTTGAACTGTTTTAGCAGATGCTTTTTAAAAACAAGTTGGGACTGCTGTACTCTAGAAGAAGGTTGAAGTGCCATGTGCATTTTTAGCTCTTGTCCTCTTCACGTTTATTTCACTTCTGTGGTAGCCCTGAAGGAGGTCTCTCCATCCCCACCATGGACTGAATGGTTGGCTCAGGAAAGGCACTGAGCGTGCGTGGGACACTTACCTTCCACTGCTGTGTCATTCCCACACCTCAGAGAGCTTCCAGGGTGCAGGTGCCCTAGCCTATAGCAGGTCCCAGTGTCATAGAGGCTAGACCCCATCAGCCCTGCCATCCCAGCGGACTGGTCCACATAGGGCTTTGCACTCTGAACCGCATCTTCATTTGGCCCGTGGCCTCCCATGCAGGGGCACTTCATGAGCTTGGAAGGAGAGTGGAGTTTCAACAAGTTGTACCCTCGAGGAGGAATTGTGTGCCACAGGTTTAGAGAAATGCAAACCTGAATTTCGTTTTTCAATGTAGGGGTCTGAGTGAGCCTCCAATTTCAGGGCAGCTCAATATGAAACAGGACACAAGATCACTGCTTATAATGAGATCACTTATAACGAGATCACTGCTTATAATGGCAGCCTGACTATTGAATAGTACCCAGTGCTGAAACCCCGCGTCAGAAATCAAGGTAACTAACAGTTGACACTTTCCTTTCCCTCACTCTCACTGTCTTTATTCCCTGTCTGCCTCCTGCTACCCCCTTATAGTCTCTATGTCGACCAGGCTGGCCTCAAACTCACGAACTTCCACCAGCCTCTGTCTCCTGACATTCCTGTTTCCAGCTCTGTTGAAGAGCTGAGGTCATGTACATGGATTGTGTTGCCCAGCTGCTGACTCCAAAGACTGTTAGTGTGATCAAGACTGTTGTAACAGCAGGGACAGCATAGAAAGGCCGTTCCTCTCTTCTTTCACCAGAAGAAGTATTTATTGATGTTTATTAAATTCTGTTCTTGTACTGGAGAACATGCTGGATGCTATCAGAATGTGTTAAAGTGAGATTGCCATAGAGGACATTATAAATGGCCTCACTGGCGCAGGAGATCTCTCTACCCAGGCTTAACTATCTGCCATGGAGGGTGGTTCTGCACCCTTTTGTGTGTGCACCATCTTAAGATCCCCCTTGAAGCTACTATGTACGTGTTTCAGTTGTGAGATTCCAAAAGTTCTCCATTCTGGCTGCTTATATCATTGCTTGGCCTAATACAAAATAAAAGGTACAGAATAGAAAATCTCTCTCTCTCTCTCTCTCTCTCTCTCTCTCTCTCTCTCTCTCTCTCTCCCTCCCTCCCTCCCTCCCTCTCTCCCTCCTTCCCTCCCTCCTTCCTTCCCCTACATCAGTCTACATCACAATTAAGACCTTCTTATCACAACCTTACTAGTTGCCTCTTAGTTGCAGAGCGCTGGGTTTGCAAGGACAAGCTCATGGTACCTGGTACACAGTGCACAGCTCCCCACAACTCCCCATAGTCCCTCCCTCCAGGGGATGTTGATGGAGCTATGGAGATGCTGCAGGAAGCATGCATATTCTAGAACACTACACTTAAAGCTCGCTACTGAGTAACAAGGGCCTGAGTGGAAAGAGCTATGGTTCCCCCCCTTTCCCATTTCCTCCCTGGCATCATTTTCAGGGCACAGGTTGCTTGCTGGGATGGGAAGATTGCTTGTCTAAGGAATGACAGGAAAGGGTTTGTGCTTGCTCAGTTTCTTAGAACAACAGCTTCAGCCTTCTGCCCTCCAAGAAAGTTCTGGTTTAGCAGAAAGTACGGCATCTGGAGGCCCCATGTGGGTCTGCGCCTCAGTTATGTGTGAGACCTGCTTGATTACATCTTGCTGAGGTCTGGTTCATTCATGACCACTAGAGTTGCACGATCGCGGGGCATCATGAAGGGGGAAGGAATGGCTGCCCACCCATCAAGCTTCTTCTTTGCTATGTGCACGTGGCAAAGTTCAAGTTGGAGGACACCAGAGCACTAAACCAAGACCAGGACCATCGAGCCACAGCCATGTGCCAGCGCACAGTGACCTGCATTAAATTAGCCCTGGTTTCCAGACCAAAAGTTCCTTAAGGGACAGAGTTACCCACAGTGGAGAGTTATCCAGGGGCTGCACACAGTAGGCTGTACCTAGTGGCTTGGTGGAAAACAAGAGAATCAAAACAGCTTTGAGATGTGCTGCTCACACTGTGGGGGCCAAGGAGGGCTTGACTGGGTGATTGGATGAGGCATCTCTGGGTTATTGGATGAGGGTAGTTCTGGGTTATTGATGAAGGTGGCTTTAGGTTATTGGATGAGGTAGCTCTGGATATTGATGAGGGTAGTTCTGGGTGATAGATGAGGGTGGTTCTGTGTTATTGGAGGACAGTGGCACTCTAGAAGGTAAGTTTAAAAATGCCCCAGCATCTCCATGTCTCCTTTTATGTTTTTCTCTAATGTTTATCTCTAGTGCCTGATGATAGTGAACATTTTAATTTTTTCCATAATAGAGATATTTTTGTTCATGTGTATAACACAAATTGAGAAAGAAACTGTAACAAAATGAGGCTAATGTTATTTAAATTTATGCAGTAATTTTATTTTAACTTTTCAGGGAAAATTCTGAACAATTCCATGGCTTACCAGGATATATATTGTATTCTAAGAATCCAAATCTCTATCTAAGACATAGAGATTTATCATATGGGGTAGAAGTTGCATAAACTCTTTTTTATGGAAGTCTAATAAAGAAATAATAATTCACATTAGCCTAAAAATGAAGACTGGTCATGGATACCAAGTAAATATTAAATCAAAATAGAACTGCAAGAAAGTCATCAGATAACTAAGTCCTCCTTAGCTCCTGGGGGATATCTCTGCCAAGCACAGACAGAAAGTAAGGCATGCAGTCTAGGTGGGGACCCCATGCACCCACATTTGTGATTTGGCCCTTCTCTGTTCTGTACCAAGAAGACGACCATGGGAAGGTTTTGTTGTCACCCCTGGAAGGTTTTGTTGTGAGCATTCAGCAACACTGTACAGGACAAAGCTTTGTTTATTGAAAGTACATGATTTCTTGGGGCTCTGTAGTTTTAGTTAATTCCATTAGAATATGAGGCACCAACGAGCATACACAGGTTTTCCTAGACCTGCTCTAAAAAGGAAACGTTCCATTCACTGAAATGACAAATTGCCTCTGACTGCCCCTGGCTTCATGTGTTCCATAAGGCACTTTTTCCATCTGCCCTGGGCTGATGCAGTAAGATGCCCGACTCCCCTGGGGCCCAGGCTCTTCTCACTCTCAGTATGCAACCTCCACAAATGCAGCATGAAAATGGAAGTGGGGGACATTCTGTCAGGGATTTATGTGGTCCACTTTGGAAAATGTGTCCGTAATATCTATTTAAATTCCAGGCTCAGAACACAGTCAGATGGCTTTCCACTTACTGTCAGAGACCGAAGCATAACACTATGTATTTGAGCAAGAAGAAAGAATTTGGAAAGAATGCATCTAGTCCCTTCCACAATTCAGAAAGAAAATGGCAGTATACTAGAAACCATCTTCATTTTACTTCCTCATAAACCAAATGTGGCTGAAGAGAGCCCATGGAGCCAATGCCCCTTCAAGTGGTGCCATGGTACCCTTGCCCTGAGTCAAGGCTTTACCCAGCTGGATAACGTCCTGTTTACAGTTGGGCTAGCCTTTAAGGCAGTGCTTATGCACACATAGGATTTCAATGTTGATTAACTTTGGTAGTGTCTGTGATATATACTTAGGAGGATGCTGGGCCCCGTGTTGAGGCCAGGAGAAGAACAAGACTAATAGTGAGAGCTAAGGACAGAGAAGAGGAGCAAGGGGAGAGGGGAGAGGAAGGAGGGGGAAAAGAGAGAGAGAGGGTGAAACGGGGGGGGGGGGGGGGGGG
>NW_022196913.1:65063890-65071690 GCF_008632895.1 Mastomys coucha
GTCAGGGTTTCTATTCCTGCACAAAACATCATGACCAAGAAGCAAGTTGGAGAGGAAAGGGTTTATTCCGTTTATACTTCCACATTGCTGTTCATCACCAAAGGAAGTCAGGACAGGAACCCACACAGGGCAGGAACTTGGAGGCAGGAGCTGATGCAGAGGCCATGGAGAAATGCTGCTTACTGGCTTGCTCAGCTTGCTTTCTTATAAGAACCCAGGACTACCAGCCCAGAGATGGCACCACCCACAATGGGCTGGGTTTCCCCCCCTTGATCACTAATTGAGAAAATGCCTTACACCTGGATCTCATGGAGACATTTCCTCAAGTGAGGTTCCTTTTTCTGTGGTAACTCCAGCTTGTGTCAAGGTGACACACAAAACCAGCCCAGTACACACACAGAGAGAAAGAGATGGAGAGAGGGGGAAGGGGAGGGAAGAGGGAGAGAGAGGAAGAGGGAGAGAGGCTGGGAAGGAGGGGAAGGGAGAAGAGGGGAAGAGGGGGGAGAGGGAGGGAGAGAGGGGGAGGAGAAAGGGGGAGAGGGAGAGAAATGGAGAAAGAGGGTGAGGGTGGTGGAGAGGGTCTGGAAAGGGAGGGAGGGGAGGGAAGGGGAGAGGGGAGGAGGAGAGGGAGAGGGAGAGGGAAGGGAGAGGGAGGGAGAGGAAAAGAAGGGGAGAGAGATTTGTCAAGTCCTGACCCTTATCCCAACCTCCAGCTTCAGAAACTATAAAAGTTGGGGAAGTTAATATTAGCCAACATAAAGTCTTGGGAATATATTTAAGTGTGGAATTGTGAGGTTTTGACCACAGTACCGAGGGTACAAGGTTTCAGTCCATCAGCTGAATTGATCCTATTTTCTTTGGACCACACTGTGGTTTGTGTTAAAAATCAAAACCAACATGCACGATTTCTGAAGATATTTTTTTCCTAAGCTTCTTTTGGGCAAAATCTGGCAACGAGACTCCCAACTCACTGCCATGGTAGTGTGACTGAAGCCAAATGGAGGCTGGCCCCTGGAGCTGGGCACCCCTCTAGGCTGCCATGGACCCCACGACTGCCCACTGAGGTTCCACGTGGGAAATTTGCTATTAATTTCTGGTTACCAGGCAACCACATCACTATTTTTCATGAAATATTTCTCTACAGTGTATCCTTATTAAAATTAAGAAATGAAAACTAGAACCAACAAATCTCATGCCTAACAAAATATGGGAGGTGGCTGTAACCCTGTAGGGTTGAAGGATACCCTTAAATATTTACTGGGGGTGGGCATGTGAAATGTGTGCTTGTATTAAAAAAAAAAAAACCACATAACTTGTGATGGCCTTCTATTATTACCTTGGTCTGGTAGGCATGTTTTTAAAACTGAGTCATAACGTACAGGTAAATTTTATACATAATAACCGTATAAATCAATGGTTTTAGAAATGTACTGCATTGTACAGCTGTTGTCACAACACTGCTTTTGTGATATTTTCTATCTCTTCCGGAAACTCCCTCACATCCGTGTTCTTGTTATCCCTCATCTCTCATCCTCAGCCCCCAGTGTCCACTGGTTCCTGATCCTTTTCTACCCATGGCTTACCGGTTCTCAGATTCTGCTGCGAGATCCACAGGGTGTTCTGAGAATAACCACGCGCAGCCCAGTGTGGGAGCGGACCAGAAGTCCTTTGGCAGAATGTGGAGATGGAAGAGAAGCTGCCTGTGGGGTGGCTATCCCGCAGGCTCATGGGATTGTGTGAGTGCAAGCCTCCCTCTTCCACCTGGTACAATTCCTTTCGCTAGACTGCAGCCCTGCTCCTTGCTCACAGTCCGACTGACTTCTCCTTGTGCTCAGCTCCTCTCCTTTGCTTTGATCTGCCTATTAGACTCAGCCTGAGCATCTTAACTCCTTAACTGTCCAAGTCTTAAGCTCTAAGAGCCATTAAGGCCAATAGGTAGTGGCTTAGTGGGGAAAGGTGCTCACTGATGAGCCGGACCACCTGAGTCCCTCCCAAGAAGTCACATGTTGGAAGAAGAGAACAAGCCGTCCTTCACCTCCTTGTGGGGCCCACATGAATGTAAATCCCTCCCCCAAATTAAATAAAATTTTTATAATAAATAAATAAGCAAATGAATAGATAACTTTTTTTTAATTAAAAAAAGAGTAATGACATACACATTTCATTGCAGCACCTGGGAGGCAGAGGCAGATTAAGTTCAAGGCCAGCCTGGTCTACATAGTGAGTTCCATGCCAGCCAGGGATACTTAGAGAGACTGTCTCCAAAGGGGGGAAGAATTTAAAAAGAGATATTAAGTTTTACCCCTGGATTCTTTGTTTAAAAAAAAAAAAACAACCTTAATCCTCTGTCTTTTCTACGGTATTCAGCAAAACTTGCAGAAGAATGAATGTCACTTGTGAATTGGGTTTAAGGATTGTAATTTGGTGATTCTTTAGCTTAATATGCAACACCAATAAAATGAGTTTGGCAGAGTCCATGTGGAGAGGACTTAGAAGGGATTTTGTTTGTTTGTTTTTATAATCATTGGAGCTAAAGCCATTGAACCAGCTCAACACAAGAGTGCTTGCTTAGTATTTGAACATTGAATGAGCACGATTTAATTTATTACTTAAACAAGAACATCAAGATCAAAGTAGGAGCAGTATTGTTGTTTGCTGTTTTTCTATTACTTTGGGGTTTTGTGCCCCACCCCCACCCTGTGGCTTTTTGTATTTTACCCATTCCTTCAGGGAGTCTCCCCTCCCTTCCTCTCTCCCTCCCTCCTTCCCCTTCATCTCTCCCTCACTGCCTTCCCCTCCTTCTCCCCTCACAATCCCTGTCCAGCTTCTCTGCTGTGGTCTGTTTGGTCCTTGGTCTCCAGTTAACTCTTACAGAACAGCATCTTCAAAACTCAGGGATGCTTTTCAAAGTGCTAGCCTCGATAACTTCCCACACAGAGCAGGATCAAGAAAGTGCTGAGGGTTCACAATGGGCTTCCTGACACATTCAAGCAGCCCCTACCTTCCCAAATAAATACATGTGCTAATTTAAAAGGTGCCTTAAAAGTATTATATTCTTCAAATACAGATTGGAGCATTCTAGAACACATAGAAAAGCCATAACACACAATCTATCTTTTATTTATCCAAGTGGAATTTGCTTATCAGTGGTTACATACCAGGAAAGCATTAATACATTCTAATGCTCTGTGAATCTACCCAGAGGATATAATTCACCCTCTTTCAAATGATTGGTTTTTTTCCCCTCCTTCAAATACAAGGATAACACTTTAGAAACCTGCAGACTCCTTCTTTGGGGACCCAGTTAGAGAAACTGTCACTTTAAAGAGCAGTTTTTTGCTCTTTAAATGTTTGTGTACGCTCAATCTCATCAGATATTTTTCCATCAAGTCACTATTATTGAGATCTTGAAAAATGTTTTCAAAATAAGTAAGCACTTTTCCTGGGGGGAAAAAAAGAATTATCTAGCCATTGATTTCGTCCTCACCCCGCAAAGAGGCTGTCCCCCAGCCTCTGGCTTTCCTGCTGCCAGAGATTCATTAATTAGTCTGAGGTTTCCTCCGTGTTTCGTTTACAAAGCCACTTAAACCCACGCACCCATTTAACATATTTATGACCCCAGTTTTCTTTCTGTCCTCTGAGACTGTACCGTGATTGTTCTCTAGACCAGGGACTGCAGAGAGCTTCCCTGCTGAAAAGAGCTGACATAAAGAAGGAAGTGAATGTGTGCGGGGTTGAATACCTTCAACAAAACGACTGGGTGCAGTTTGGCCCCTGCACCCCCCCTCCCGGGGTCACGTTAATTGAGTGGAGCCTCAGCCTCTATGGAGTGTGTGGGAGACTATTAACTAGTAACAGCGCTCCATCTCAGGTTATTTATGTATTACTTAAATGATTAGTTATTGCTACTTGAATTTAATATTCCCCCTGGGGACCAAGATGGCAGCATCGGGTTACAGAAAATCTACAAGTTATTTTTAAAACTGTAATTGACATTTTATGTGAGTCATAAAATCTTTCTGAACAAATAACTTACCATTAGTCAGAACCTTGAACAGGAGATCCATACAATTAAAGGCACTGCGAAACAGTGATGTGCGCTCATGTGCGTTTGTTGTCTGTGAGTGCTCAGAGGGGTGGGTAGGAAGCAGAGGCAGCCCCATAGAGGGGTCTCCTGTTTATGAGGGCCCCTGTATAAATCACATTTGAGTCAGAAGGACTTGAGGAAACAGGGGGACCTGTATCCAATAGATACATGATTAGTTATCTGGTGTGTGGAGCTCATACTTCCAAGTCTAGCTGACTGAGCAGAACACCCAGTTCAATGCTACACCTTGGGCTACTTCTCCCAATCATAGGCACTGTGGGCATGTACCACCAGCAGGTGTGAACCAGCCCACCCACCCACCCACATCCAGCATGGCTTAATATTTCTGACAGAGCACCACTTTAGCAGCAGAAACCCACAATTCCGAAGTCATATCTGATGGCTTTCTGTCTCCTGAGATGCCACAGCAGATGTCATTCAAACTCCCAGAGGATGGAGGGACTTCAACTGTTTTCTCCTGCCTTCTAGGATTTTAATATGTAAATTAGACACTGTGATCAATTAATGTATAATAATAAAATATTGAAATAAAGTTTATGTGAACGTGGTCTCTCTCTCTTTCAAACCCTCACCCAGGCTTCCTGTAATGATGTAGGCTAGGCCTGAAGAGTTGGGTTGAGCAACTAAAGCTATGGATAATAAAACCAACACTAAGATAGGTTCTTGGGGGTTTTATTTGAAAGACTCTAAAGAAACCTGTAATCAAAGGAAAGGAAGACAGGCTGGGGCAGGCAAGCATAGGGAGCTTAGCAGCCCGGGACTCCACTTGGTATGGGCTTTGCACACTCTCCTGGTCTAATAATGCACTTGGCAATCTGAGACACTTACCTGCATGTACACTGTACACAGTCCTCTCTTACAAAATATAGACAGTTTGCATTCATACCTATTCCTAATGATATCTGGGTATGGAAGGTGGGGCACCAATCTGGCCCAAACCGTTTTTGGGTACACATGCAATTAGGCGAAGTGTGTTCTCAAAGTGAGCTTCTAGGAAGACTTTCCTATTTATCATTTTATGTTTATTCATAATTGGGCCTGCACATGATTAAAACAGGTGCATCATGGAAAGGAACATTTGCAGTGAACCAAGGTCTATAAAATCCAAATCTGTGGGTCGAAATTGAGATCCACCCCAAAACTATGGCTCTAGTAACCAGACTCTCCCTCCTACACTTATGAAAAGAAGCCCCACACAGTGCTAAAGCCCTCGAGTCCCTGACTCCAGTCACTCCAGGGAACCTGATCTGTACCATCTCTTTGTGTTGGAAGAGTTCCCTTGCTCTTTTGCAATCTGTGTGAGCCATCATTATATTGTTACTGAAGAGCCACAAACCTGTTTCCACACCCAGCCCCGATCCTGACTGTTAGCATCAGGACGTCCAAAGCCTGTGGCGATGCATGGGTGGGTCCACAGACTTGTTGCCAGGGCAACAGCCACCATATTCCCAGAATCCATTGGGCTCACCTCCCACCTTCACCTGTGGCCATACGTCACAACCCATATATATAGAGAGAGAACATTCCTCCATCTTTCTCTCTCTCCCCCTCCTCTCTTTCTGAGCCACTACCCCCTCTCTCCCTCTCAATTAAACCTCTTACACATGGAACTGTTTGGGCCTAGTGTGTGGTATGTTCTGACGAGACCCACCATTCTAACACATCACTGACCACCTGTAACAAGAGATCACATCAGAGAGGGCCCTTCATTGTCTTAATCTGTGTGTGTGTGTGTGTGTGTGTGTGTGTGTGTGTGTGTGTTTGGGGGCCAGGGAGCAAAGGAAAAGGATGCCGCTTCCCAACTCAGCTCACATTGTTTCTTCCCAGGGTTCTCACCAGAGCCAGGAGTGTTCAAAGTCCAGCAGAGCAGAGCAGTGGACTACCACACACTAGGAACTTCATGTTCTCCCTGACGTCATGCTCTGGTAGTAAATGGATGAGTTGTTGCCTACTTACATACAGCAGAGGGCTTTTGCCCTGGGAGGGTTTATGGTCAGTCAGCATCGTATCAAGACGGACCCACAGGTGTGGAAGCTAGAGGTTAAACTAGAGAGACTGGCCTGTAAGACTGGTGTCTGAATAGTAACAGCCGGTGGGTTCTTCGAGGAAAGAAAACCACTTCTGTGGGAAATCTGCTAGAAGAACAACGAAGAATCCACTTGAAATTTGGGGAGGCAGCTTAGGCAGTATGTCCCTGCCCTGCAAGTGTGAGTTTGATCCCCAGAACACATATAGGAGAAGATAGTATGGGTGGGTTAAGTGTGTGTATGTGTGTGTGTGGGGAGGGGGTGAGTTTATAATCTTAGCATTGGGGAGACAAACAGGCATATCTTTAGGACTCTTTGGCCTTATTGGGAAGGTCCAGACATGTGGGAGCCTCAACAAACAAACAAACAAATGGCTAGAAGATCCTGAGGCATGGAGCCTAAAGTTATTCAAAAGCATATAAACACACAGACACACAGACACACACACACACACACACACACACACACACACGCAAGCATGCACAGATCAATTCAAAATACAGTGGAGAGGAAATCCCTGAAAATATTTTCGGTACCTTATTGTGTGTAACAACTGTTCTCTTGGCAAACAAAGGTGTGACACGGCTGCTATTTAATTTCAAGTGTCAGCTTGCCACAATTTAGAACCACTGAGCAGGAGCCCCAACAGGGATGTGATCTTGAGCTCCTCAGAGGATGGCTACAGCCTAAAGGTGGGTGGAGGATGGCTACAGCCTAAAGGTGGGTGGAGGATGGCTACAGCCTAAAGGTGGGTGGCGGCCCAGGTAACAAAAGAGCACAGGGGGAGGAGGGTGACTTGCCTTTCCTTCACCTGGCCTCCTTCTTGCCTGGTGATTTGCCCGGCTGCTGCCTTCGCTGAAACTGGAACTTGCATTTGCATTTCCAGCTCCCAGCATTGGTGGCACGAAGGCATGGAGGTGGGAGCTCATGTCTTGATCCAAGCTCATGCCTTGATCCAAAAGCCAGAGGTGAAAGAGTTAAACTGGGGATGACACAAGTCCTTTTAAATCTCAAAATCCACCCCAGGTGGTAACAGACCTCCTCAAACAAAGTAGACTCCTAACTCTCCCCAGAGAGCCACCAACTGGGGACCAAGGGTTCAAATCTATGAACTTCTAGGGACCATCCTCATTCAAAGCACTGCAGAAGGCTGGAGTTTAAGTTTTCTTCATTGCTATGCAGCAGAGTGCCATAACACAGTGCCACAACACAGTGCCACAACACTGTGGTTCATGATAGTAGTCCCTGATGTTCACATCGAGTGACTAGCAGAGTGCCACAATACAGTGCCACAACACAGTGCCACGACACAGTGGTTCATGATAGTAGTCCCTGATGTTGACATCGATTATTTTTTTCTAATTGTATGTTGAACATATTCTGCTTTGCCACCATCCCTCTGTCTTCCTTCCCCATCTGCTTAGACTCCAACTTGCAAAGGCATGTGCACGTAGGCAATGCTGTATTGCTACATAGAATCAAGAGACTACACATGAGAGGAAACGTGGTATCTGTCTTTCCAAGACTGGCTGACTTCTCTTAATCCGATTATTTCTAGTTATATCTGTTTTTTTTTTCTCCAAATAACATAACTTAATTCTTCTTCTTCTTCTTCTTCTTCTTCTTCTTCTTCTTCTCCTTCTCCTTCTCCTTCTCCTTCTCCTT
>NW_022196913.1:65071992-65077888 GCF_008632895.1 Mastomys coucha
CTCAGAAATCCACCTGCCTCTGCCTCCCAAGTGCTGGGATTAAAGGCGTGGGCCACCACTGCCTGGCAACTTAATTTTTCTTAATGTTTGAAAAAAAATACGTCATGGGGGTTGTAGAGATGACTCAGTAGTCAGGAGCACTGACTGCTCTTGCAAAGGACTAGGGTTCAGTTCTCAGGACACAGATGGTGGCTCACAACCATCCTAAACTCTTGGTCTAGGGAATGTGATGTCCTCTTCTGACCACTAAGGTCACCAGACATGCTTAGCACCGTTAGCATCCCTTCTAAGCTCTGCCCATCAGTTACCTAGCAACAGCCAGGTAGGCTTGGCTTGCTATAAAAGGGATGGTTTGGCCTGTCTTTGCTCTCTGTTTTTTTTTCCTGTCTCTCTCTGACCCCTTCTTTCCCTCTCTTTTTTCCCCTTCTCCCCCTTCTCAACGTGTTCCTAGCTGGCCTCTTCTCCCCCCTCCTCCCCTCCAATCTCTCTGTCCTTCTCTGTCCCCTCTCTTTCCTTTACTCCTTTCTCACCCCTCTTCCCATATCCTCAAATAAACTCTATTCTATACTAGACCCTTTGTATGGCTGGTACCTCGTGTAGGGGGAAGGAATATGCCTCAGCATGGGCATGCTTAGGCACCCTCTCTCACACATCATACTGTGTTCTACAAAACATATCACTTGTGGTACATACATAATACATGGAGACAATATCACACACGTGCACACACACACACACACATAAAATAAAATGAAAAATTTTAAAGCTTTTAGAAATCTATTGTATGTATAAACCACATTTTCTTTATCCATTCTTCTGTGGTAGACATGTAGGTTGGTCCCTCGGGCTATCTGTCTGTCTGTCTGTCTATCTATCTATCTATCTATCTATGTGTATGTGTGTGTACTGTTTATTTATATAGTTATATAGTTTCTTTATATAGTTGTTTATTTATTTTATGAGTACACTGTAGCTGTCCTCATGCACACCAGAAAGGGGCATTGAATCTCATTACAGATGGTTGTGAGCCACCATGTGGTTGCTGGGAATTGAACTCAGGACCTCTGGAAGAGTAGTCAGTGCTCTTAACCGCTGAGCCATCTCTCCAGCCCAAGGCTATATTCTTAATAGGAAATGATAACCATTGCCCCCTTTAAAGATAATGACAGGGCTATGGAGTGCCTTGAGTCACATGCTGTAGTGAGAGAGCTACTCCCTTGCAATTTCAGAGTCAGGGGTAGGGAATCGTTGAGTCTTTGGCTAAGGTTGGTCAACTTACTGGGTTAGGTTTACTAAAGGTCCTTCCCTTTCTTCTGGCCACCTTTGCTCTGTGATGTAACTGACCCTCATGAAGTGCTATTTCATGAGTCACGGGTCTCTGCATTGTGGCCTGAGTGTCCCTAAATGCTTACCATAGGAGCTTTTGTCTCCAGTGTGGTGACAGAGCCTTGAAGGGGTGGGACCAGATGGAAGGAAATTCAGTCTTCAGGAATGAGATGGGTATGGTTCTTGCTAAACCTTCTTAAATAATGAAAGAGCTAATTACTGTAAAAGAGCAAACCTGGCCCCTGAGTCCCTTGCTTCCTGGCCTGCCATGTGTGGCCATACCTGAATAACAAAAATCTACATTTTTAAAAAGTTTCCAGATGTGCTGGGGTGAGGGTGGCATTTCCTGGTCTGCTTTTGTGAATGTCATGGGCAAACTGCAAAGTCCCCACGAATGGTGGAGGGGGGAGGGGCACAGCAGGGGTGGGGGCAGGATGGGCTCCTGCTGTTCTCACAGTGGCTACTTCTCTGAGCCGGAGTCACTCCACTGATCGCAGAGCTGGTCTAACCTCCAACTGTCCTCCAGGAAATGTGACACCAGAGCTCTGAAAACTGCCTTGGAAGAAAGTCGAGGACAGGGAGACAAGCAAGGAACCCAGGAGTCCTTCCCCAATAAGTTTCCATCAGCTCCCTTTGACTTGCTTGCTAGCACTTTCAAAACTGTGTTCATGATAGTGTGTGCTCCTAGGAAGGCCTTGCTGTGGCCTGAGTGTACAACTGTGCACGGGATGATGTGTGCTCTAGTGAGGGAGATGTGCGCTGTGTGTCTTCCCCTCTACGTTCTGCAGTGGTCAGTGTAGTCATAGTGAGAGGATGTGTCATGAGGAGGGACAGACTGAGGAAGGTGTCAGGGGCTCATACAAGGGACCTTCACAGAGAGGAACTCTGCCTTTGAGCTCTTCCCCAACATGTAGGCAGGAACAGACTGTATGGGACTCTAGCACTTTGAACTGGACCGTGGACCTGTGCATTCCCAACGCTGTGAAAAGTCAACTCTGTTCTTTATAAACTACTCAGTATATGGCACCATGTGATAGCACCACAATCAGATTGCTATAGGCCATTAAAAAAGCTTTTTCATTGTTTACTTTTAATAAAACAAGACAAAGATGAACTGAAGTAAAGTGTTTGGTTTTATATAAGTGTTTTAGTCAGGGTTTCTATTCCTGCACAAACATCATGACCAAGAAGCAAGTTGGGGAGGAAAGGGTTTATTTAGCTTACTTCCACATTGCTGTTGATCACCAGAGGAAGTCAGGACTGGAACTCAAGCAGGTCAGGAAGCAGGAGCTGATGCAGAGGCCATGGAGGGATGTTCCTAACTGGCTTGCTTCCCCTGGCTTGCTCAGCCTACTCCCTTTTAGAACCCAAGACTTCCAGTCCAGGGATGGCACCACCCACAAGGGGCCCTACCCCCTTGATCACTAATTGAGAAAATGCCCCACAGCTGGATCTCATGGAGGCACTTCCCCAATTGAAGCTCCCTTCTCTGTGATAACTCCAGCCTGTGTCAAGTTAGCACACAAAACCAGCCAGTACAATAAGTATATATTACTATCAGTTATAAAAGTTAATTTCTAAAACAAAAATTTAATCTATATAGCTTATAAAGACCAGTTCTGTCTTTTTTTCCCCTAAAATTGATATGATTTTGTGTGCTCGGGAGATTATAAATGAGCTGTGTAAGGAAAATGTTATTTATTAATGGTGTGCCAGCCAAGATGATACTATGAGCTACTAAGGATATGAGACCCAATAGACCTAGAGCTGAGCCTTCACTGTTATTACAATCCAGCACTCTAAACAAGCTGTGGCTCTGAAAGAAAGAAATCAAAGGCTGAAGAGGGAGTCCACTAGGGAGTGCAGAGCATGACACTGAGTCAGGGTCATCTACCTGATCTCTGGATCCAGGGAATCTGTGAAACCGAGCACCATGCTTCAACATCTGAGGTCTCCATGATAGTTCTAGAAACTCTGGCTGAAGCAGATAGACTTGACGGTCTCTGATGAGCCACCCCTCAGGAAGTGGAGCCCAACCCAGTGGTCATTGTCCAACATGTCAGGATAAACACTCAAAGTATAAATGCTGTGCAACATTCTATCTCATCTAAATAGTATCCTGACCAAAATAGAACTGTCGCTGATTTGTGGCACCCACTGGTCCCTGAGTAAATCAAGCATTTCGTGGTGTCAGGAAACCTGGGATAGTAAGCACATGCAGGTTAAAGGTGACTTCATGATTTCTTTCATGTAAGACTGGTTTCTTGTGACATTTAGCCTGCTTGTTCAGTGGCACAGGTCCTGGGCACCCCTTGATTGGTGACATGATTTCTGATGCTATTCATCTGTGACCTCACCTCCCCCAGACCCTACTGAAGTCTCATGTATGACTCTGTGTTCTCCCAAGGTCTTCGGGGGACTCAGTTATGCTATAAAATGGCTCCACGCCAGCATGCTAGGAAAGCCTCCTTACTAGGCTGGAGGGCAGGAGCCTGGGACCCCACTAGAGGTGTTGGATAAACGGAAACATAATGAGTCTCCTTTGTGGCCAGTAGGTTCTCCTGGCACAGGTCATCCTACTGAGAACTCTACCCTCTGACCTTTCATTCTGATCCTAAAAGAGGTTGTACTGGCTGGTTTTGTGTGCCAACTTGACACAGGCTGGAGTTATCACAGAGAAGGGAGCTTCAGTTGGGGAAGTGCCTCCATGAGATCCAGCTGTGGGGCATTTTCTCAATTAGCAATCAAGGGGGTAGGGCCCCTTGTGGGTGGTGCCATCACTGGGCTGGAAGTCTTGGGTTCTATAAGAGAGCAGGCTGAGCAAGCCAGGAGAAGCAAGCCAGTTAGGAACATCCCCCCAAGGCCTCTGCATCAGCTCCTGCTTCCTGACCTGCCTGAGTTCCAGTCCTGACTTCCTCTGGTGATCAACAGCAATGTGGAAGTAAGCTAAATAAACCTTTCCTCCCCAACTTGCTTCTTGGTCATGATGTTTGTGCAGGAATAGACACCCTGACTAAGACAGAGGTTGTGGTGAGAACTTCTGTAATTTGAGAGTAGGAGAAAATGTATATACCACAGAATACGTTGTGAATGCAAGAAGTACCCCACACCCCTCTCACCCCTCCTGCCCTCCTGCCCCTCCCGCCCCTCCCCCATCACCACATGTATGATGATGAAACTGCGGTGTACTGAAGGTTTTATTTGCTCAAACTGTCAAAGGTTCCTTAAGAGCATGATTGGAATAAACATTAATTTCATTAATGAGAAACACAATGTAGGTTTTGTTTCTTTAAAAACTGTGCTTTTTGTCTCAAGAATGCCACCAGGGCACCTATATGAACGAAAGACCAATAATGTAAAGTACCCAGGCAATTTCATGAATGAAAACGTTCAGAATGGCAATATCAAGACATGAGGAACATAAGAGTATTTTTTTTTTGGAAGATTATAATGGATGGCTGTGGTGGTATATTATTCTGCCTTAAAGCATAAAATACAAGGGGATTGGATCTGTGTTTAAAAAAAAAAAAAGCCAGAGATCAATATCCAGAAGTAAGAGCTAGGTCTTTAGTTCGTTCTGACAATTCAGTCAAGGAAATCTATACAGGTCTAGAAACTGAAAGACTACCAGGCCATTTAGATTGTTGCTATTAGATAGACTGTAAGGGGGAAGGGATTATGAAAATTTTGTGGTTGATGCTGCAGTGTGGTAATAAGGAAGTTGAGATTTTTTTAGGGAGAAACACACACCCTATCTGTCAGTTACCTAGATGAAGTGCTGCTCTTAAGAACATGCCAGACCTGACACAAAAGGCCACATGAGCTATGACACTGAGGGCATATCCCTAGTAGGCAGGTTCATGGAGTCAGAAAGACCAGCAGCTGCCAGGAGTGGAATTGGGAAACCTTGACAGGGAGACCGTGCCTGCCAAGTTTTATTTTGGAGTGTCACAAAGGCTTTTCATCTAGAGGGTGTCACGGTTACGCATGATTGTAAAAGTAGTAGATGCTACTGAATTGCGAGCTTCAAAATGATTAGCATTATGTGACATCACGTGTATAGCAGTAGCTGTTTATAAAAGTTTTTAAGTTGATTTCTGTTTGAATGCCATCTCAGTATGCTGGGATTTTACTGTGTTAAGTTTCCAGGCAAGTACAACGCTCTGTCAGACAAAGGGGGTGGGGTACCACCATGGCTGCCTTTTTTGCCATGCCTGTGAAAGCAGCATCCTACCAGGACTGCACTTTTTGTTTGCAGAGAGTCAGTCCTCAGTAGTGAACTGCCGGGTACCAGGTATGTGCCTTGTGATGACTATGCAGCCTTGCTGACTGACGACCCTTAAGGGAAGGCACCACTTTAGATGCACTGTGGACCATGTCCGAACATCCCACAAGGGCAGGTGGGAGCTTGGCCTACAGCTTTGACTTTCTTGCAGCATCTGCTTCTGTGTGGGAATCCTGAGGCGTGGACCAGCATGCAGCATTTTAGGGGAGACTGCCTCAATAACCATCTTGAACTGAGATAAGAGATGCCCGTTTTTTGTTTTTTGTTTTTGTTTGTTTGTTTTTT
>NW_022196913.1:65077898-65093775 GCF_008632895.1 Mastomys coucha
CCCCCGGTTTGGAATCTCTGTCTAGACTTTCCCAGCTGGACATCCTTAATCCAGATATTGCAAATCTGAAATGTCCCAGAATTACAGCTGTCATGTTGGATTAGGGATGCTCAACCATGTTTTTATCAAAACCACCAAGGACTGGCTGACTTAGTCTGTCTGCTGTCTTTGGATGCTCTTTTGACCCAAGCCCAATTTCTCCCACTTACATTCATTGGTGTTCGGGAGATGAAGGGGCCTCATAAACACTGAGAACAGTTCAAAGGTAACGCCATTTAACCAGCTGCTGGTGAGGCCTTGGAAATACAAAAGGCTCCCAAGTGTTAAAGCTCAGGGCCACAGGCACACAAAATGACACAAAGGACAGCTCCAAAGAGAAGACAGGACAGCCAGGGACTCCTCACCTTGGGCTCATTTATCCTGTGCAGGGGTGAAGTGTGCTAGCAAGAAAAATGCTTGCTTTGGCTAAGGGGTGTTAAAGGTAATAAGACCCTTCTTCGCTCCATTGGTTGTATCGACTTAAAGAATTTCTGGTCTGAGATTTTTCTTTAGGACATTGTGGCTAATAATTTTAGGACCATCAGCTTGTCAGCTCTCCAAAACATCTTTTATTTATTTATTTATTTATTTATTTATTTATTTATTTATTGCGGGAATTCGTCCTTGCCAAAATTGAAAAGGGAACTGTATGCATATTAGGATGAGGTTTTCACCTTTTGTTCTTAGAAATATGGAAAATGAGAGCGGATCAAAAGGGCTGGTTAATACCCACTTTTCCTTTCAAAGCGTCACTCACTCAGGAGGTCTCCCATTTCCTTGGTGTGTGAAAAGCCTTATATTCCCCCTTCTCTCTCTCTCTCTCTCTCTCTCTCTCTCTCTCTCTCTCTCTCTCTCTCTCTCTCTCTCTCTCTCTCTCTCTCTCTCCTTTTTCCACAGTGACTGCAAGTACAGGAACGTGGATAAAGCCCTTCCCCACCACACACAGGCCGTCTCCCACCCCTGCTAGCTCTCCTGGCTCTGACCTCCCTGGTGCCCCTAAGGGCTCCGGCTTGGTGCCTGTCTAGCCTGGCCCTGCAGCCGGGTGCTGGGGAAGCGAAAAGCCCAGAGCCTTCCCTCAGCGGCCTTCCTCCACCATTGTCCTCCACAGTGTCCCCCTCCACTGTCCTCCTGCGTCCTCCTCCAGCGGGGTCACGCGGCCCAGGCACACCAGGGCCTTCCCAGCTCGCAGCCCCGAGACTCCCATTTCTATGCACCCTGGAAAGGGTGATTAATTTAAAGTGAGTGGAGTCTGTTTCTTTAAGACAAGCTCATAAATCGTGAAAGATCACCACTTCTTTTCAAAAGCCCCTCCGCGGTCTGAGTCTCCCTTCTGGGTCAGTAAAGTCATTGAAGCTTTAACGGCGTGCCATGGCAGATTACACGATACAGCCGTCCCAGCACCGTGAAAATTAAGTTATGCCCCGTGTCAGCAAGGGGCTTTGCCCCTTTCTTTTCCCTCCCCTCCCCCACCAGGCTCCTTTCTGCTGCTGTTCCTTCCCACCCCCGCGCTCTCCCTCCACCCGCTCTGCTCTCTCTCCCTCCTTCTCTTCTCTGTCCCTCCTTCTCTCTCCCTCTTTCCTTCCTGAGCTGCCTCCTCGATGGCCTGCCCCTTCTGCCCTTTCACAGTCCCGCTGGGAAGTGCACATCCCAGAAGAGGCAGAAGTTGGCCCACAGGCGGCTGTGCTTTGAGCTTCAGCTATTGAGACCTAGTAAATGGAGCTGATGGGCTTGGCTTTCAGAGCAGAGCTGGCAAAATGGTGCCTTTTGTTCTCACCCCCCCACACGCACACACACATGCACACATGCACACATCCCAGCTTCCTTCTCTCCCTCTTCTACCTCCTCCTGGTCTCCCTCCCTCCCAGGTCTGACCTGAACCCTCCAAATCAACTCATTGGCCCAGAACCAGGCAGCATCCTCCTGAGCTTGCAAAAGACCGCCACTCCCCCAGCTTCCCCTGTGCAAAGACCTGTGTGCTTGGTGGAGACCCTTCACCCCTGCCTCAGGTCAGGAGCAGTAGACAAGCCAGAATACCCCTCAAAAGTGCCTGTGCCTCTGGAAGAGAGGGCTTGTGGGGAGAGGCCGGCTCCAAAAACCTACTACTATGTCACCAGTACCCCATCGCTGAGCTTCCCAGCATGCATAACAGGTAGGAACACATACACAGTCTCTTAATGACCCTGATCGTCCCTTAGCATCCAGCAAACCATCAGAGAGAAAAAAATTAACCCCTAAATACGATTCAAATAGACCTCTCTGCTTTTTCTTTTATGACTTTTTTTTTTTTTTGCTATTTTAATTATGTGTGTGTGTGTTTGTGTGTATATGTGGGAGTGGACATGTGCACACGTGTGGGTATGGACATGTCAATGTAAGTGCCCACAGAGGCCAGAGGCATCACATTTTCCCTGGAAGTGGGGTTATGTGTGGTTGTGAGCCACCTGACGTAGATGCTGGGAACTGATCTCTGTGTTCCGGCAGGCGGTGTAGGGTCTTCTGCTGGTCTCCCGCCCTGCAGCCCTCCAGATGTTCTAAGTAAAGAGCCCTACAAGTCTATTCTACATCACTTCTTTGACTCTTCTCACCTCCTGAGCCCCCCAATCACATCCTCCAGCAGTTTTTCCTATAAAATTACGTCTGGGAGTAAAACATAATCACTATACAGAGTAGATGCAACTTTCTGGTATGATGGAATAATCAGAGCACGGCCAACAGTAAGACTCTGCAGAACCTCACATAACCAGAACAGGAGAATGAGTGAGGGGAGGAGTCTCACCCACTGAGGCGCTGCAGCCATTGCCCACAGTTCTCCTTCATCACTGGTTGTCCTGCAAAGCTACCCATTCTGCTCTTCTTGAGCTATGCATGCGCCATGCATGACTGCCACAGAAGAGCCCAGACTGGAGACTGAATACCAATGGCATGGGTGGAGAGGAGGATCCTACACTCAGACTTTCTCCTTACACCAAATTGCGTGACCCACACCTAGGTCCAGACTGTGCCTTGTGGCTGTTATCTATTTTTCTACCCATTTCTAGTTATCACCCTAGGACTAGGGAAGCCACATACAGCTGTCTTTTGACATCCACAGTGGGTTGTTTTCATGATTTCCAGTAGAAGCCCCAGTGTTTTATATAAAAGAACACAATATGGGCATACAGTCCTATTGTATCCTTTAGCCTGTGGGTTACTTATGTCTAATGTAATTCATTCATGTACTTGTTTACTTTGATTAGGGAATGAGGAGGAAGAGGAGGAGGAGGAAGAAGAGGAGGAGGAGGAAGAAGAGAAGGAGGAGGAAGAAGATGAGGAAGAGGAGGAAAGAAGGAGGAGAAAGAGGGAAAGGAGGAAGAGGAAGAGAAGGAGGAAGAGGAGGAGGAGGAGGAAGAAGATGGAGAAAATGGCCTATACATGTTTAGTTCAGTTTTTAAAGTATATTTTCTGTTTTTTTGGTTGATTGAACCCTCAATGTTGAATCTGTAGGTATGAAAGATGAATTTCTTTGGGATTACCCAAGTATCCCATGGATTAGAAACACAGTGTGGAATAGTATTTAAGGGAATATAGTACTTTTATTGTGTGAGGCACACCACCAGGAGTTGATAGTAATACAGGAAAGGGGCAGGGCCTGAGAGGATCACACTATTTAGTCAGTTACTACAGAGAGCATCTGTCTCACAATTCAGCTGGGTGGTACAGGCTAACTGGAATCACCATGACAACCCACGGAGACAGGAGGACTCTGGTACTTGGGCCCATGCTCTTGGGGTGTTAGCGGATATGGACGGGATGCCACAGAAATGTTGATTTTAAGTCACATGTCACCACTGATGCCTGGATAGACACTTCCACAGTAAAGGAGCCAGAGAGAGGCAGGGGAGGTTTAACAGAGGCATCTGAGATCCTGGGAATCTTGGTTTGCTAATGACGTTAGAGGCCTGTGATTTACCTGATTGGATTACCCACAGCTTTTTTCATGATGGCAAAGTTAGGTGGCAAGACACGCTCTGTGTCTGTGGATGCCACCATGTGTATGCAATTTTTCTCCTCTCCCGTGAAGTTGCCCTTAGTTAGCTAATAGCTTCTACAGGAAATCATAGAAACAACCCACTGTGGATGTCAAAAGACAGCTGTGTATGGTTTCCCTAGTCCTGGGATGGTAAGTAGAAATGGGTAGAAACAGACAGAGTCACAAGGTACCACATTCCTGAAGCAACAGGTAGTTTGTTTGTTTGTTTGCTTTTGTTTGTTTGTTTTTTCAAGACAGGGTTTCTCTGTATTGCCCTGGCTGTCCTGGAACTCACTTTGTAGACCAGGCTGGCCTCGAACTCAGAAATATGCCTACCTCTGCCTCCCAAATGCTGGGATTAAAGGCGTGCGCCACCACCACCCAGCTTTTTTTGGGGGGTGGGGGGTATTTTTCTTATATGATATGGTATATGCAAAGTGCAGCTACCTACCTGTCAGCTCCAACACAAACACACACACACACACACACACACAGGCACACACACATACATGCACACAGAGGCACACACACACATGCACACACAAAGCACACAGGCACACACATACACCCCCCCACCCCTCCACACACACACTTTGAGCTTGAGATGGTATTGAAACCCATCCTTCTATAAATGGCACAAATGACCCGTGGCTCTTTTTTACATCTGTGAGACTCTGAGTAATGCCTTCATTGCATCTGAGAGCAGGCTCTGCAGAGGCACATGGGCTTGGAGCAGAAATGCTGGAGGAGCACAGTGCCATTTGCCCCCTCTTCCACCCAGGTTCTTCCCACTCATAGACTTTGCTTTAGCAGTAGATAATCCAGCTTTTTGAGTAGCACAGAGCTTCAAGAATTACCTTGTCTTGTAGTGTGAACTGAGAACACAGTATACACTGTGTTTTCCTCTAACAAACTGTAAAAGAAAAAAAGAAACTAAGTTTTTCAGAATGAGTGACAGCTGTAAAAGACTGATAGTCCTTAAAGGTAGAGTAGAATTTGAGGCAGAATTATGCAAATGTTCATTTTGATGGTAACTCAGACAATAAATTTAACCCCACATTTCAAAACTGTGGTTGAAAAAACTTACCGTTCCCATCCATTTGTCTCCCAAGCCTATTCCTCAGCTTCACTTTTGATACTTCAGACAAGAAATGGCTTCAAGTTTCTTTTCAGGCGAATCCCGTTCTCATTTGTATTTGCTGATCTGTACAGAGAATGAGAGTGTTCTGCCACTATTGTACAGCAGCAGTCACAGCAAGGCTGGCATAGGAAGAGCAGCCTTCTCCGTCTTGTTCCAGTGCAAGTGCTGATACTGTTTGGTTAAAGGGGCAGAGAGATGTTCCGGGTGGGCACGTGGTGGGGTAGAGCCACTTAGAGGCTTTGAAAGATCCCAACCTGGTAGCTCCAAGGCTGCAAGACTTGGGCCCCATCTGGTGTAAACAGGTTAAAAGAATCTTTTCTCTTTTCAAGGATTTGATCCCCATAAAGGCCTGATGTGATGAACTCAGAGTGGCAGCCTGCTTGAACTTGGAAGGGATTTAGAGTAGATGCTCCGTTAGTGCGCATGTCTGCGGAGGACTGCCAGAGGTTTGGCGTAAGTAAGGGGAATGACCATGTATTTATGTTTGTGCTTTACTGGAGGGCTGCCTGCAAAGAGATGAAAGATGGGGGTGGAGTGAGAGAACGAGGTTCAACTGAATTGTGCAACAGAACGGGTGCTTTTGAAACTTTTAGCTTGGGAGGGAAAAGAGAGAGCATGCACACTTATAAATAGTAGTATCTCCTGCAAAAGCCATCTTCCAAGTTACTTTCCCTTCCTTCTTCATATTCCCCCCTCCCCAGACACTCCAAATGCTTCCAGACTATAGTAATGATTCATTAGTCAGAAGCGTGTCAAGTAGACACAAGAGAGAAACTAAATAAAAAAAAAAAAAGTGCAACCCTGAGACACAGTACACAGAAAGAGAGTGAAGGGTATGTTCTGTACAGGCCTCTCAGATCAAATGTAACTTTAATTGTTTTCAAATGCCTAATCTTAAAAAAAAAAAAGGGCCCAATCTTAATGATGGTTCTTAAACACTTTAACCTCCCTTTTAGCCCACCACCCACCAGAGGTAATTTTGAAAAAGAATACGGGGTGGAGGGACGAGGTGGGGAAGTGGACCTGTTTAGAAAGGTTCTTTGGAGCAACACCCATCTGTGTTGTCTGGAAATCAGCAGTTCAGTTCACAGGTTAGGGCAGCTCAATCCACTAACAGTTCACAGATACACCAGGAGTCCAATTCGGTAAAGTCAGGATAGCAAACACAGATCAGCAGTGGTGGCACTGCCTAGCAGAGACAGCCAGGCCTCTGCCTCCGCACTAGTCAGCAGGAGGGACCAGGAAGAACATCAGGAGAGGTTTTCAGCTGTGCCTCTCTCAGCGAAGCGAAGATCAGCGAGAACACAAGACCCACAAGCGTTGCACAGCTAGCTCTATAAGCAACTCTAGCACAGCATCCGTCAGTCTGTGCGTCCTTTTATACTGTCTCCAAATGTCACGTGTCCTCCACGGGTCTTGCTTCATCAGGTGTCTTGCCTCAGCACATGTGTCTGTCTCAGTTGACATCACTGCCAATCAGCTGGAGTCCGCAGAAGTGTCAAGAAACTGCAGCATGGGGCTGGAGAGATGGCTCAGCCATTAAAGGCTAGACTCAGAACCAAAAATATAAGAAACTGCAGCACACTACCAGAAGTTTCTTGGTGTGTTTCTCTCTATGGAGTCCTGACAAATGCAGTTCAACTATGTAGTGTAAGACAGACCAATACATGTGTGTTGTTAGCAAAGAATCCTTCATCACGTGTCCTTTTATGTGCTTCCTTTGGCTTTAATAGCCTCTCTCCTGTGTCTGCTTCAGCTAAACATTCTTTCACGAGTCTGCCTTAGTTGTTCACCTATGTCCACTTGAGGAAAACATTCCTTCACATGTTTGCCCCAGTACAACACCATCCAACTGACTTTCCAAAGAACCCTTAAGTTTCCACTTCAACCAAGGCTTATTTTTATTTTGCATATATGAGTATTCTGCCTATATGTATGCATGTGTACTACATATGTAAGTATTTATAGAGGCAAGAAGAGGATACTGGATCTCCCTGGACCTGGAGTGACAGGTGAGTGGATGTTGTGACCCAAACCAAGGACCTCTGCAAGAGTAGCAAGTGTTCTTAAGCTCCCTGGCTGGTCACTCAGTTACCGGAGTAAGACCTGAGTGGTCACCACTACCTGCTCTTCAGGATTCCCTTGAGAGAGTGCTTACATGAATCTCAGCTGCAGAAATGAAGAGGAAAACAGATTGTACCCTGGGGCTGGAGAAATTTTGAAAGAAGGAACCCCAGTTGAGAACAATCCACAGCTTAGGCTGTAGGCAAGCCTACAGGCATGTCCTTGACGAGAGGTTGAGGTGGAGGGCCCAGTCCAACGTGCGTGGTCCTGTTCCCAGGAAGGTGGTCCTGAGTGATACAAGAAAGGAGGCTGAGCAAGTCCTGGGGAGTAAGGCAGTGAGAAGCACTTCTGTTTCTGTTTCCAGGTCCCTACTTGGGGTTCCTGCCCTGACTTCCCTTAGTAATGAACTAACTGTAGGAAATAAACTCTTTCCTCCCCTGTTTGCCGTTGGTCACAGTCTTTAACACAGTAATAGAAATTAGAGTAAGACAAAAAACATGTCAGCAATCAAACAAACAAACAAACCCAACACACACATACATACACACATATACATACTCACATATAAACACACACAAACACACACACATATACACATACACACACATATACACAAACACACATGCAAACATACCCACATACACCCACACATATACACACACACATATACAAACACATACACACTAACACACACACAAACACAAACACACACACACACAAACACATACATACATATATACAAACACACATACACACAAACACCCCCACACACACAAATGCATACACATATACATAAAAACACATACACACAAACACCCATCCACCCACATACAAAGAACCATAAGAACATATCATCTCTACTCCTTCCGGCTTTCATATATATAATCCAGCCATCCTTGTCTAGGCACATACCAAAGGACTTTATATCTTATCACAGCAACACTTGTATATCCAAGTTCCTTGCTGCTCGGCTGTCCATAACTAGGAAATAGGTAATACATGTCTATGAACAGATAACAAAAGTATGGTGTATATATTCACATACAGTGGGGTGTTACTCAAAAATAAATAAATAAATAAATTGTGAAGGTAAATGGATGAAATTAGAAAAGGCATATTGAGCAAGATAACCAAGGCCCAGAAAGAAAATGCTACACATTCTTTTTCCTACATGGATTCTAGTTTTGACTCTTTAGGTTTTTATGTTTAACTTGGAGGTGTCCCCAAATCAGGCAACTAGAAAGCAGACAGTGGGGGTAGTTTGTCTTAGGCAAAGAGGACAATAGCATATAGATAAAATGAGAGTGGACAGGAGGGATTATTGAAACACAGAGGTTCAAACAGGGAGAGGGTGAGAAATGGGGAAGATGAGTGGACAGAGTAGTAAGACTTAATTAAAATGAAAAGGACATGGAAAATTATCTGATTGCCCAATTAAACAATATTTTAAAAAGAAGCTTGAAATCAGACACCCTGGAAGCCTAGATGATCCTTAAAAGGCTGTATCTTGGAAGTCATGTGTCACTAGTCAAAATCTCCAGAGAGGCCACCCGAATCCCGGCTCTTGCAATTTTTCTCGGTTGCTTGCAAGAAGTAGTTTGTAAGACCCAGGTGCTGAAGGCACTGTGCACATCTTGGAAGGAAGATACAGAGAAATGAAGCTGAGTCTAATTTCTAAGCTTCTTTCTTGTTGAGTAGCTTCCACAGTGCCAAGCTGTGCTCTGGAGGCTGTTGGGGGACTAAAGACATCAAAAGTCTTATCCAGATGTGAACTCTGTGAACTGTAAATACCAACATGTCAGGCAAAATGGCTGATGGGACAATAATGGTAGAACTGTTATGGTGTTAACCAACTGCTCCCTAATTAGATTTGAGGCACCCTCCATAAGACGGAATAAATACATAGTCCTGTATGTATTTGACCTGTATACATTTGACCTGTAAATTGGTCAAAAGTCCATGACTAGGGATGTCTGAAGCCACAGTGGATCCTGTCACTGCTATTCGCCTAGGTTGACACAACACCAAACTGCCTTCCAAATAGTTATGTTTTAATCCACTACTCACATCCTTCATCAGAGAATCCTCTTTTTCCCTGTGAATGAGGTGTATGCAGAGACCTTTGGCTGCTCAAAGTCATATAAATAAAGACAGCCAAAGGCTAAGCCTCAAGACTTTAAGGAGTACATTGCATCAGAGTGGACAGAATGACGGACAGAAAATGGGAGAAGGGCCATGAAATGCCACCCATAAAGCACAATTCAGCCATGACAACTGTGAGCTCACACCAGCTGTGTCCAGTGGCCCGGAACCTACAGAAACCCCTCACCTATCATCCAGATATGGTTAAGAAGTCATGGAGCCTTACTATTTACTATTGAATTATTGGCCACTAACAGACATGGCAGGGGCATAACATTCAGTCCTACACCCACTGGTGAGCCCACTTGGGGAACCAGTAAGATGGCTCGGTGGGTAAAGTTGTTGCTATGAATGCCTAGTGACCTAAGTTCAGTCCTCAGAACCCATGTAAAAAATGGGGTGAGAGAACTGGCCCACAAGGTTGTCCTCTGACCTCCATATGTGCGTTGTGTCACACATACCCTACACATAAGAAATTTAAAAAGTCTAATTAATGAAATATGTAAAAACAATATCCAATGACATAGAGGCTAGTGTAGGCATAATGTCATTGTGCACTGTGTAAAGATGATCACTGTATATTCAAATGTTGATATCTGGGCCACCATAACTGGTTGCAGTCCTTATTCCGTGAATCTCCTATCTCAGTGTTCTGTAAATATTACTTCCCAATTGTTTCCTGATTGGTAAATAAAGAGCTGATTAGCCAGTGACTGAGCAGGGGGAGAATAGGGCTGGACTTCCTCCTAGTCAGGGGAGAGGGCAGAGAGAGGGGATGCAGTCATGAGGAGAAGTCCATGAGACATTAATACTGCTCAGTCATTGTGCCTTAGAGCTGTTAAATGGTTAGAATAGTCCTGCTTTAATTATCTGGGAGCTAGCTACAACATTATAAAATTGCCACTGATAAAACCCACGACTCTGGGATTAACAGTCCTGTGCTCTACTGATTGAGCTAGCAAGATTAAGAGAAAATGGCAACATTTATACATTTGCACTAAAAAAGGCTGCTACGAAATATACACATTATTTAAAACTTAAAAAAAAAAACTACTTTGTGTGAGTGTGCGTGTGAGAGTGTGTGTATGTGGTGTGTGTGTAGTTGTAGATTCCTGCTGTGGAATCTGGGGATAGAATTCAGGTTGAAGTCATAAGGTTTGTGCAGCAGGTACTTTTACTTACTGAGATGTCTGTTGGTTGAATTACTCTTAAATTACAAAAAAGTAATTACAGAGTACTGCTAAAAGAACCAAAATTTAAAAGATTCTGTTTGGGGAAATATAATAACAGAAGCAGAAAACAGACTGAAAGGAATTGACAGAAAAATACAAACTAGAAGAAGGAAGTGAGAATGTGAAGATGGTTGGTTGAAATTATCCAGTCTAGTGAACAGAAAGATAAAGTGAATAAATGGAAGCCATTTTGGAATTCCTGAACATGCCATGGCATTGCTGAGACCCAGAAAGAAGAAATGAGGAAGGAAAATTACTAACTACATCTGAAGATATAAAAGTTAAAATTCACATTGCTTAAAGAGTACAGTTTTAAGAAAAGGGGATTTTGTGTGTGTGTGTATATATGTGTGTGTGTATCTGTTCACCAAGTGCTTGAAGTGCCTGGAGAGGCCAGAAGAGGGCAGCAGATCCCCTGAGACTGGAGTTACAGGTGATTATGAGCCTAGGTGTGGGTGCTAGGAACAGAGCCCAGGGTTCTCCAAGGCAAGTGATACTCTTTAGTACTCAGCCATCTCTCCAGCCCTAAAAAGCTTATTTTTTCAGAAGCTTATGTGACCAAATAAAATTTATCTGGGAAATGGGAATGCAAAGATTGTTTAACATCATCCAACAATTAATTGTATAAAGAAGAAAACTCAATTTGAATTGACTCAAGGAAAGTAATACAATCCAGGCACCTTTCATGACAGAAACATTTGACCCCTTAAAATAGAAGCAATGTTCTCAGTTTAACAGAGATGTCTATAACAACAGAGCTAGCAGTTATCTTTAAATTTAAATTTACCTGAATCTGTTTCCTGGAAGGCAAGAGAAAGCAGGTATGTGTGTGTGCCTGCTGCTTCAAGTCAGCATTGCTTTTGAGTGTCTAACCAGGGTTGTAAACACTGCCATCTGAGGTTCCGAAGGGCAGGGGAGGGGAGGGGAGGGCAAGGCAGGGGAGGACAAGGGAGGGGAAAGCAGAGGAGGGCAGGGGAGGGCAGGGCAAAGGAAAAAGAGAAAGGAAAGGTGGTCTTTGAAGCTAGAATGCCTGGTCCTCCAGAGTGCATAGATTCCAGGCAACTCTGTCATGACACCTGGCTCTGGGGTTTTGCTCTTTAAGGTATCAGCAAGTGTGACAAACAACACATCCTGCACACCTCATACTGAACACCCCGACAGAATCCCCTGTACTTTTTGACGACGCTACAACACCCCTATTGCTCCCATTTCCCAGGTAGGGAAACTGAGACTTTAATTCCAGTAATAGATTTGACAACAGAAACAGAAGCTGAGTTGGAGGAGGGGTTGGGGAGGAGGATGACGGGATTGTATATTTTAAAACCTGGTAGATCTCAGCATATGTGGCCTGGCCCTTCCCCGGGACCTCCATCCACCCCCACTGCAGGCAGACCCCAAGCCTGACCAAGCAGGCTTGGGGTTTGTTTGTGTTTGTGAAGTGAACTTGCACCTTGGAAAGTCTCCTGTGGTACTGCTGATCCCACTCTTTCCAGCCTGCTTCTCCCCTCCCGGTGGTTCATTGAAAACAAGTTCCAACAGTCACTTTAGAGAGCTGGGAAAGTCGTGTGGTGGTCAGTCACATCCCGGGGAGGAGCCCACAGATCATAGCTGTCCACGGGGCAACAGGGTCTCTACCCAATTCAGCCCAGTTTCACATCCCGCAGTCACACTGAAGTCAAATGTCTAACCATTTCTTCGTCAGAGAGGAGATAATTCAAAAGCCCAGGCCACAGCAAACCATTCTGAAAGGATCTAATGAAATCATTTCTGTTTGCAAATCCCCGAGAGAGAACCCCTTATGGTAGGGAGGCTTAAGGGAGAGCAGAAGTCGCGAGACTAAGATGCGATGCTCGCTCGGGTCTTAATGAAATGCCTCTCCCGCTGAGACGATCCCCGCAGACTTTTCATATTTCAGCCTGGGAAAGGTTTGATGCTTTCCTGTCCTGCTGGTGCCAAGAGTTAATGGAAAACATTTCAGCGCAGATTCCGTTCAGAGGCCGACCTTCCAGGTCATCATTGTTCCTCGAAATAATAGAGCAGTAATACCATTTTATTAATAGGCGTGTTGTGTCCTCTTAAACTGCGCATGGGTTGAGGGACTGCGTCCCTGTCCTTCTTTCTAACGTGGCCTACTGAAACCTGAAATATGAGACTTGGAATTTAGAGGAAAAACAAGCTTTTGCTACTAAATTATACACTCCGTCTCTTCCTGTTGGCCGTGGTGTGGCGGGGAGCTGGGTGCCTGCTGCTTTTCCCTCTCGAGTTCTGTTTCCAAATCTAGCATTGGGTTCCGAGAAACACAATGTAAAAGAAAATGCACATAAACATGGGGGGGCAATCACACAGTTTTAATAGCGTGGCTTTTAACATAATACTCATTGGAATGAGCATTATGGCCCCATCTGTCAAAATTAAACTAACCTTAAACTTGAAAACACAGCCCCTTCCACCCTCTACCTCAAATCTGCCTTCTCTCGGGCTCTTTGGCTCTTTATAATAACTGTTAGGAACAAGAACCCAGATTCTTATTTTCTTTGCTTTTGAAGGGTTTGAAAAATTATGTTTTGTTGTTGTCGTTAGCCCTTTTCCATTCTGTTTGGAAACCTGTGATCAAATCTGTCACTGAAACTTACCTCCCTGAAATCCTCACAGAGAATACAGGATCACATCCCCATTCCTGGGTGTTGCTGGCTAAAAAGGAACAATTAACGCCAGCCAGCCTCTTCCCTGGATGGCTCACTGACAGAGCCTGCATGAAGAGATATGGAAGTCACTTGGAACTGTACTGTTACATTTTCAGGGCACTGGTATAGTTTTAAATCTCTGACATTTAGATAATTTTATATAATCTCTGAAGTTTATATAATTTATCTCCCCCAAAATACTTTAGCAAATTATGCAAATGCAGCCTTTAGATTCTTTTACTAAAAATATCATCATACCCATTTTCTACACAGGGCAAACTGAGACACCTTCTGCAAGGCAGTGAGTGAAGCAGCAGAGAGCACTGTCATCTGCCATTGGCCTCCCCGCAGAATGTCAGCTGGTGAGGTTGGGGGCTTCTCCGAGCAGAGCATCCTTCTATCTCCTCTGCCTTGAAGACTGCTAAGTATGCTAGATGAACTAATGGATTTTTCTGGACCTCCTTGTCTAAAGTTTCTCTTACTTTGGGATAGGAACTCAATTTGAAGTGATTTTCTCCTTCATTAAACTATAATGATGTGGTTTGTGGAGTGCCCTAATAAGATCATTTTAACTTAAGATCCATAATGAATACTTGGGGTTATTTCCTCATCTGTGAGCTGGGCAGATTGTTATTCTGCGGTGGGATTTCTGAACTGTGTGCAGAGTCCTGCTATTATGTCGTCTGGTGCCCTTGTTGGAAAGTTGATCCCCAAGGTGACAGTCCTGAGTCCTCAGGGACATTCAAGAGGTCATTAGGTCAGTCTGAGGATGTGGCTCACTTGGTGTACTGCTTGCCCAGCTTGCACAAAGCCCCCGATTCCATCCCCAACACTGCATAAACCAAAATGGTCATCCATGCCTGTAACTGAAAACTCAGGAGGCAGAGGCAGCAGAGTAAGTTCAAAGCCATCCTCAGCTACTTAGCAAGCTCAGACCTAACCTGGTGTATGTACAAGAAGCCCCATCTTTAAAAAGACAAGGTAATTAGATCAATTGGACTTAGCTCTCATGAACAAATCTATGCTGTTTTCTAGTGTTGGCACAAAATACAGCTCTCAACTCAAAGGAGATAGTTTATTCTTAAGCTGAATTTGAATGACTATGTGTTATTAGTATACTAAGATATTATTTTAGTATATACTAGGGCCACTGTGGTGAAGGACCATAAATTCAATGGCTTGCCCATCAGAACAATTCCAGTTCCAAAGGCTAGCTCCTCCTGAGAGCTGAGAATAGCCCCTTTCCGTACTGCATTAGAAGGTCACCGCTCATCTTGGGTGTGTCTCAGCTTATGGGGACATCACCTTAGGCTCCACTCTGTCTTGCTTCCTGGCTCCACTTGCTTCCTGGGCCTAGGAGTCCATATGCACATTTCTCATGTTTTAAAGAGTGGGTACCAGTCATTCTTTTGCACTTCTGGTTCATTTCTTTCTGCTTTGTACTTGAGGTTGAGAATTTAAGTTCTCAGCTTCCTGTCCCTGCTGCCATGCCTGCTTCTTGATGTTCTCCTGGCCTATCCTGGCCATGATGGACTCTTACCCTCTGGAATGAAAAACCCACATAAATGACCTTTTCTTCTACAAGTTGATCTTGGTCATGATGTTTTATCACTGTAACAGAAAAGTAACCTTCTTAATGAACACTGGTCAATAAAGTCTTGAGGAGCCTGAGGCCTCACTTAAAACCAAACAGACATCTTCCTTGGAGAAGACTTAGCCCCCCTACAATTTTTATTATGTTTTAATTATTTAAAACCATTTTAAAATTTTGATCATATTCTTCCCCTTCCAAAATCCCTCCTCCTTTCAGATTCTCCTCCCCCACCCAAATTTAAGGTTTTTTTTTCTCAAAAAACAAATGAAAACCCAATACAATAACAAACCCTCCCTAACCAAGAGAACAAAATAAAACTGCACCCCTAAAACCACAAATAAACACTCCATTAACCTGCATCCAAATAGCACACAAAGATCTCTGGGGTCCATTATATGTTGCTTTAACTACTCCTGGACGTGAGGCCTGTCCTGGAGTGGTTGATATATCCAGTGTCACTCTGTGAGTGAAGACTGGCTATCTATCTCCCAGTAGGTATAGTAACAATTCAGTTGTTAATCTTTACCGTAGTGGCTAGGTTTTCATCCATCCATCAACCTACCCACCCACCCATTCATCCACCCATCCATCCACCCATCCATCCATCCACCCATCCATCTATTCACCAATCCACCCATCCATCCACCCATCCACCTACCCACTCATCCATCTGTCCATCTATCCACCCATCCATCTATTCATCCATCCATCCATCTATCCATCCATCTATCCATCCACCCACCCACCCACCCACTCATCCATCTGTCCATCCATCCACCCATCCATCCATCCATCCATCCATCCATCCATCCACCCACCCACCCACCCACTCATCCACCCATCCATCCATCCACCCATCCATCCATCCATCCATCCATCCATCCATCCATCCACCCACCCACCCACTCATCCATCTATCCATCCATCCACCCATCCATCTATTCACCCATCCATCCATCCATCCATCCACCC
>NW_022196913.1:65093785-65100184 GCF_008632895.1 Mastomys coucha
CCATCCATCCATCCATCCACCCATCCATCTATTCACCCATCCATCCATCCATCCATTTGCCCATCCACCCACCCACTCATCCATCCATCCATCCATCCACCCATTTCTTTAAATGTAACAAAGTGAAATATAAGATAAAACAAAAACCATCACATCACAGTTAGAGAACACCAACCAACAGAAGGTAAAGAGGCCAAGAGAAGGCACAAGAATTGAAGACCCACTCACTCAAGAATCTTATAAAAACACTAAACTAGAAGGCATGATATATACACAGAGGACCTGGTACAGACCGATGTAGGCCCCAAACTTGCTGCCTCAATTTCTGTGAATTCCCATGAGTTTTGCTCATGTTGACTTAGAGGCCCTTGTTTTCTTGGTGTCTTCCTTCCTCTCGGACTCCTACCCTCCTTCGGTCTCCCTCTTCTGTGGGGTTCCCTGAGCTCTGAGGGGGTGGATTTGATAGAGACATCCCATTTATGCATGAGTGTTGTGAGGGCTCTTGTTCTTTGTTTGATGTCTGGCTGTGGGTCTCTGTATTTGTTCCCATCTGCTGTGGGAGGAAGCTTGGAGAAGCCTTCTCACTGACAACATCATAAACTATTTGAAGTCAGAAGGCACTACTGGAATGCATCAAGTTGACAGAATCTATTCAGAAAGATTTGTCTTGGCTCTGAGATGTCTCAATGAACTTAAAGCAAAAACAGAGCGTTGAAAATGATATTCAGCTACGAAGGACAAACGAGAGACACTTACAGAACCCTTAAGTCAGCATGAGAAACTTCAGCTCCTCAGTGAAAGCTATCTCTGATACCTCAAGAGGAAAACATTTAGATAAGAGCCTGATGAAGAGTTCTGAGGACCTGACACTTTAGGGATGACTCATCTCTAAGACCAGCGGCTGTCTCTGTGAGTCTAATTATTTTAACAGCATCTCTGTATCAGCTAACAGTTAAGTTGTAAGAAAAAAGATTTAGCCCAGTTCTGCAAATACCATCCTATCACTGTGGGCCTTTGTCAACTGTGGCACATCGTAACAGAAAGGAGTGTGAGGCAGAGAGAGGCTGGGAGACTGAAGGAGGAGGGAAGAGGTCAGAGCCTCACAGTTGCCTCTGAGGGTATCCCAGCAGTGACATAAGACTCCCATGAGGAACCTTCTAGATGTTTTACCACCTCCCAGTGGCATCACCCAGGGGCCAGTCATTTAGCATGTGGACCCTTGGCTAAGCTCAGGCCAACCACAGCAAGCTGACACTTGGAAGTGCCTCCATTATGTTTGGTGTGAAGTCTTCATGTATGACCTCATGTAGTCCGTCTTTTCCCTAGACTAGAGTGGGGGTGGAAATCATGTTCTCCAGTGGTGGTGGCCATCTGCTCCTGCCATGGTCACTGAAGTTGAGGTTGAGGTCATGGCCTTCGCCCTTCATTCTATGGCATCTGTGTTTTTATAAGGATACAGGAAATACTCTTCTCCAACCCAGTGTTCTGCCTTTCTTGTTCTCTCGCCCCCACAAAGACATCAGCTATTCCCATTTTCTGTGACTCTGTCAGTGATGTCTTCCTCCTGGGCCCTGACTCTTGTCCTGCTGCTAGATTCCATGTTGTTCCCAGCTCTCTTTCTCTCTTCTCTCATTTCTGATTTCCCAACACAAATTATGGTTCACATACAAACCCACCCAGATGGTCGTCTTGTGCTTCTTGACCGACACTGCCATTTGGGGCTCCCCTTTAGTCACATCCCTCCCCTCCCCTCACAAAGGCTCTTCCTCAGGAGGTAGTTTCCTTCACTGAGGGCAACCTGATTTCTAACTGGTAAAATACATTTGATTTTCTTCCTCTCTTAGTTAGGGTTATCACTGCTGTGATGAAACACGGAGATCGAACTTGGGAAGGAAAGGGATTATTTTGCTTACAGTTCCATAGAACAGTTTGTCATCAAAAGCAGTGAGGACAGGAACTCACTCAGGGCAAGAACCTAGAGGCAGGAGCTGACACAAAGGCCATGGAGAGATGTTGCTTACTGGCTTGCTCCCCACAGCTTACTCAGCCTGCTTTCTTATAGAACCCAGGGCCACCCAGCCCAGGAGTGGTTCCACCTACTCCTACCCCTATCAATCAATTAATAAAATGCCTTACAGTCTTGCCTACAGCCCAATTATATGGATACATTTTCTTCCTTCCTTTCTTTCTTTCTATTTGTTGTTTGGTTTTTTGAGACAGGCTTCTCTGTGTAGAGCCCTGGCTGTCCTGGAACAGACTTTGTAGACCAGACTGGCCTTCAACTCACAGAGATCCACTTGCCTCTGCCTCCTGATTGCTGAGTTTAAAGGCATGCACCACCACATCTAGCTGGAGGCATTTTCTTATTTGAGATTCCCTCCTCTCAGATGACTTTAGTTTCTGTCAAGTTGACATAATACTAGCCAGTATACTTTCTATGTATCCTGAATTCTTGGAGTAATTCTCTAAATGATGTGACTGAATACCTCAGTCATCCTCCCCTCCCCAAAGGCACTGGGTTAACGTATCTGGCAATGCACATTTCTAGTGATAAGTGGAGGTGCCAGAGGAAAGGAAGAGAGACGAAAAGTACCAACAACGAAGCAGAACAGTCACTGTTGTAAAACACGGGCATGACAGCTGCTTAAGGAAAAGCCATTGTTTTCTCTGCTTTGAACATAAAATATTAACTTATCAGGAAATCACAGTTAAGTATATAAAGAAGACAGAAATCTGTAATAATAGAGCAAGAGAAGAAATCATCCCAGCAAAGTATTTGATAGATAAAACCAAAGCCTGCAGTTTGGAAAGGTGAATATTGTGAAAAAAAAAAAAAAAACTTCAAAAGAAGGACTGTAGATAGGAGGCCAAGAACGACTGCAAAGAGCGTGGAATTTAAAACACAGAGAGAAAAGAGTACATGAAAACATGCTTTTAAAAAGGAAAAAATATTTTATTAATGCAATAGCATGTTTTGAAAATTAGTCAGTTTTATTCTATAAAACTTTCAAAGTCTGCATGTTTGATAGAAGTATAAGCCAAATAGCAAATGAGAGGAGACCAGAAAGAATTTCTTACATGTGTAATGCACAGGCTAGAAGTCTCTGGGAAGCATTGCAAACAGAGAGTTGTGGGTCAGCCTACGAGAGGAGCCCACTCCAGGTCGACCAGAAAGCCTAACAAGTGTGACGTCAAATGTATGAGTCCTGAGGAAAGAGTATGGCCTCGGTCTGGAGACTGATGAATGATACAGGAACAGCTGGGGTTTCTGAAAGTTCTTTTGGGGACATGAGGAGGTCAGCTTATCTGAAAGCAGCCTCTGTTTGCATTGTGCTGACTTCTGTTTATAAGGATGGGGTAAAAATACAGGCTGGCCAATGTGATCATGCCAGTGTCTGCTGCCATGCATTTATATGTGCACACACATGCACACACACATATACACACATATAGCATGTATCTACATGCACACACATAAATGAATAAATAAATAAATAAATAAATAAATAAAACACAATAACAACTGTCTTAGGGTTTTACCTCTGTGAACAGACATCATGACCAAAGGCAAGTCTTATAAGGACAACATTTAATTGGGACTCATTTACAGGATCAGAGGTTCAGTCCATTGTCATCAAGGTGGGAAGCATGGCAGCATCCAGACAGACATGGTGCAGGAGGAGATGAGAGTTCTACATCTTCATCTGAAGGCTGCTAGTGGAATACTGACTCCCAGGCAGCTAGGATGAGGGTCTTAGAGCCCACACCCACAGTGACACACCCACTACAAGGCCACACCTACTCCATCAAGGCCGTATCTCCTCCAACAAGGCCTACCTCCCAACAGTGCCACTCCCTGGGCCAAGGATATACAGACCGTAAGAACAACCAACCAAGCGAAAAGCCCATCGATAAATATGCAGGATCTGTTGCCAATGATGAAAAGCTGATACGCACACAAACATTAAAACGTTGTAAGGTCCATGGTGAGCCCGAGATCATTCCAGTGGTCAGAGAGTTTTGCAATGAGATGGTGATGATATTCACAGATGTGACCAATTGGTGTCACAGAGTGAAATACGTCAGTGCGTGGGCCTTCCTCCTAAGTGCCCAGCACATGTGCAGCAGACCGCAGCCTTATGCCGCCTCGTAAGGATGCAAGAGTTGGTTTTAGTGGAGGAACGTATGAACACGTCACTGACATGATTCCATCTTAACATTAACTTTCATCTGTCTACCCAGGTATGTGGCACATGTCTGTGATTGTACGACAGCAAAGGAAGACCCGGGGGCCTGGCCAGCGTGGGTTACGCAGAGAGACCCTGTATGAAAAACATCAGCTTTACTCCTTTAGCGCTGCTGTGTATCAGAGAGGGATGCTGGGAGAAGTACTGGAAGACTCCTCCTTTTTCTAGCTAGAAGCGTGTTCCCTGGGAGAAGCACGACCCTGCCCTGTGCCATTAAATCAGACAGCAGGGAGTTTTGGAAGAACTATGAATCAGTAACAGGTTTTAGACAAGAGATTATTTTTTACATACACATGTGTTGTTTATGATAATGGATTTGTTAGTTTTGGGTTAATTCCTAAACTTTTTAAAATTTCTGTTCCTGTTCTTAGTTTGTAAATAGGGCTTTACAAACTCTCTGAATAATAATAACAATGATGTTAGCCATACTATCACCCCAGGCCATTAAATAAATAAATAAATAAAAAGCTCCTTTTTGTTTTTAACAGTCTCATTATATAGCTGTAGCAGTAACCCTATACCTAACCCAAATCCTAGCCCTAGCCTTAACACCAACTCTAGCCCTAGTTATGAAAGCTATTCTTTAGAAGGGAGGCTTCTGGGTCAGAACCAACCTGAATCTAACGAGCATGGTGTCTTTAGCAATAGGGACTCACCTTCTGTCTCCAGAAGGCAGCTAGCAAGCAGTCCACTTCTCCACTCCCTGAAGTTAGACAGTCGTGTGATTTGCTTGGACCATTGAGACCTTGACAAGTGTGACCAAGCAGAACTTTGAGAAGGGTTTGCTCATTTAGGGTCCCCTGTTTTGGCACCTTGGTCAGTGTCAGTGCCTGTCTCCCAGATATCACAGACACGGGGCTTGGATGTCTCAGTCAGCCATCAAATAAACCAATCTACCTGGAACCAACGTTCATCTCCATTACTTACCTGCTATTGCCAGCCAAGTGAGCCAGGATAGTCTAGCAGAGAGCCCAGCCCCCATTGCTGATTCACAATTCTGTGATCAGGTGAATAATTTAAAACTCACGCTGTGAAGTTTTGGTTTGACCACTGTTCAGCAGAGACCAGGTAATAAACTCACTGACATCTGATCAGGAGCCATTTTCAGAATGGACCCACACTGATTAACTGTTGGATTCTCAGAGAAAGCGCTGTTGAATAATTTGAACTTGACCCATTCTTTCAAAAATCTCTTGGGGTCTACTTGCTTTTTACATTTTGAGGATTGGTATGAGATTAGAGAATCAATCTCCCACAGAGTGACTTAGGTTGTAAAGTTGCTAACTTATTCATTGAGTAATCACAGTCAGGCTTTATTTATTAAGTTGTTGTGAGTGCATGGTTTGAATGTGTGAGTGAGGTCGTGAGGTGCCATGATTCATGTGTGGAGGTCAGAGGACAGCAATGTGGAGTTGGTTCTCTCCTTCTACCTCTATGCGGACTCCAGAGATTTAACTCAGGTGGTCAGGCATCTTCCTACTGAGCCGTCTCACAGGCCCTGTAGTCAAGCTTTAAGCAATCTATTTATAAAAGAACAAAACAAACAAAACAAAAATCCAACTATTCATACTGACTTCATGCTTGAAACCATGAGGTACATTTATGTGTTTAACATATGTAGACACCATTCACTAATGTCCGTCATCACTGGCTATTATTTTTTAATTTTATTGTTATGATGAAGGATTTGGGGAGTTGGCTTTCTTTCTTTCTCTCTTCCTTCCTTCCTTTCTTTCTTTCTTTCTTTCTTTCTTTCTTTCTTTCTTCTTTCTTGCCCCAACCCTAGTTTTTTCTCCCTCCATTCCTAGGTCCATAGTGGCTACACAAGTTTACACTCTCACCAGCAATGGAGGAGTATTCCCCTTGCTCCACATCCTCACCAGCATGAGCTATTACTTGTGTTTCTGATCTTAGCCATTCTGGTAGGTGTAAGATGGAATCTCAGAGTCATTTGATCTGTATTTCCCTGATGGCTAATAAATGTTGAGCATTTCTTTAAGTGTTTCTCAGGCATTTGAGATTCCTCTGTTGAGAATTTTCTGTTTAGATTTTCACCCATTTTTTTTCATTTTACATTTTATTGTAATATAATGAGAAAAGTTACATGATTTCAATTTATCTGAATTTGTTAACATTTAAAAACATATTTTAA
>NW_022196913.1:65100223-65100909 GCF_008632895.1 Mastomys coucha
AACATATTTTAAGTAAATAGAATTAAATCACATTCTTGTTTTCCTTTTGTACCCCAGCTCCTCCCAGAAACCCCACTTCAATACCTACAATATCTTTTTTTGTCATATTCGTTAAAATTTATAAAATGTTATCACAGTAAAAATGAGTATTATAAAATTTGTTTGATATAAAACAACAATCAATTTAACAGTCTTATGTAGATGCTTGTCAACAGCAATACTGAAAATACAAATATTTTTCTCAATATAAATTTTAAATAAATCCAAACATATTAATTGTATATTTCAAAATAACACATCATTACTAATATTTTCTTAAATAAACATAAATATATAAAGTGTTTTTTTTGTTTGTTTATATTTAGTAGAGCTTAAAATCTTAGCTCTTACTGGGGTAACTTGATACAAGAGTCACAAACATCAAACAAAGCATTCAGTCTCATCTTTGTTGTTCTTTTACAAGCCCCCTCCCAATGTAACTGTCTCCATTAATTTTGGGTATATAAATACTTTTAAAATATGTAAGCTGTTCTGAAAAACATAATATAGTATAAAAACATGAAATAAATAATACTACTAATAGAAAGGCTGAGATAGGAGAAGCAAGATCTCATGACAATTATGTTGTACACAGCAAGACACTGTCACGAACAAACAAGCTGAAAGTGTATATAGATTGTACAATA
>NW_022196913.1:65101193-65107035 GCF_008632895.1 Mastomys coucha
GCTGTAATTCTGATAGGCCTGCCTTTATATGTTACTTGCCTTTTTTCACTTACTGCTTTTAAAATTCTCTCTTTGTTTAGTGCATTTGGTGTTTTGATTATTATGTGACAGGAGGAGAATTCCTTTTCTGGTCCAGTCTATTTGGAGTTCTGTAAGCTTCTTGTATGTTCATGGGCATCTCTTTCTTTAGGTTAGGGAAGTTTTCTTCAATAATTTTGTTGAAGATATTTACCTTGGGAGTCTTCACTCTCTTCCATACCTATTGTCCTTAGGTTTCATCTTCTCATTGTGTCCTGGATTTCCTGGATGTTCTGGGTTAGGAGATTTTTGCTTTTTGCATTTTCTTTGACTGTTGTGCCAATGTTTTCTAAGGTGTCTTCTGCCCCTGAGATTCTCTCTTCTATCTCTTGTATTCTGTTGGTGATGCTTGCATCTATGACTCCTGACTTCTTTCCTAGTTTTTCTATCTCTAGAGTTGTCTCTCTTTCTGATTTCTTTATTGTTTCTATTTCCACTTTTAGATTCTGGATGGTTTTGCTCATTTCCTTCACCTTTTTGATTGTGTTTTCCTGTAGTTTTTAAGGGATTTTTGTGTTTCCTCTTGAAGGGCTTCTAGCTGTTTACCTGTGTTCTCCTGTATTTCTTTGAGGGTGCTATTTATGTCTTTTCTTAAAGTCCTGTATCATCACCATGAGAAGTGATTTTATATCTGAATCTTGCTTTTCCAGTATAATGGTGTGTCCAGGACTTGCTATCGTGGGAGTTTTGGGTTCTGATGATGCCAAGGAACCTTGGTTTGTGTTGCTTATATTCTTACGCTTGCCCCGCACCATCTGGTTATCTCTAGTGCTACCTACCCTGGCTAAATCTGACTGGAGCCTGTCCTTCCTGTGATCCTGGTTGTGTCAGAACTCCTCAGAGTCAAGCTGTCTCTGTGATCCTGTGATTCTGGGATCCTGTGACCCTGGGCTTGTTAGAGCACCTAGGAGTGGAGCTTTCTCTGGGTGTTGTGGGACTGGCTACAGAGTTTGCACCCAAGGTCTGCTCAGGGCACCTCCTGGCTTAGACAGACCGGAAGCAACCCAAGCCATTGGGCTGGTGGAATTCTTGTGTGCCTGGTCCAGATAGTCCCAGTTATTCCCGGTGTTGGGACAGATGTTGGGTCCTCCTCACCTCTGATCCAGGGCGTGTTAGAGCTGCACCCATTTTTAAATTTGGATTACTTGATTTGTTGATGCCCAGTTTCTTGAGTTCTTTATATATTTTGAATATTAGACCTCTATCAGATGTGGAGTTGATAGGAATCTTTTCCCATTATAGGCTCCTGCTTTGTCCAATTGATGGTGCCCTTTGCCTTATAGAAGCTTTTCAGTTTCATGAGGTCCCACATTTTAATCTTTGATTTTAATGCCTGCACTATGGGTGTTCTGCTTCATTTTGTTTTGTTTGTTTGTTTGTTTTGTTTTGTTTTTAAGACAAGGTTTCTCCTTTTAGCCATAGCTGCTCTGAAACTCACTCCATAGATCAGGCTGTCTTTGACCTCAAGGTCTGCCTGCCTTTGCCTCCTGAGTGCTGTGATTAAAGGCATTTGTCTCCAGCACTTTGGCTGATGATGTCTTTTCTATACTATGGTTTTATGGAAATTGTGGCTCCATTCTGCTTGCTGAGCTACGTGGATTGTTTTTGTGTCTAAAGCAGTTAAGGGCCCAAGTCTCCATGTCGTTTCTTCCTTCTAACATTTCTTAGATCTCTCTTTGATCTTCCTGGCTGGGTCGTTGTGGGCTCCTGTGATGGTTCATCTTCACTGTCAGTCTGACTGGCTTTAGAATCACCTAGGAGACACAAGTCCAGGTGTGCACTGAGGATGTTTGTAGAGAGGTAGCTGTGAGCTCTCTACAGGTAGTTTCTAGGCAGAGGATGTCTCTAGAGGAGGAAAAGCTGCTGTAAAGGTAGGTGATAGCATCTCATAGGCCAGGGGCCTTCATCTTCTTCTACAGCTGTCTGCATCTGAAGGACAGATGCAATGTGACTAACCACTCGGAACGAGCTCCTGCCATGAGACCTTCTTTCCCAAGGCAAACTGTAACTCCGCAAGTCAAAGTCCAACTGGCCCTTATCCCCCACTCCTCCTGTCAGGTTTCAGTTCTGAACACTAGTCAAGTCTGACTCTAACCTCAAGCTTCAAGCTTCTTGCACATGCTGTGGAATATCCTGAACTTCCTCAAATACCACTCACCCACCAAACATCTCCCCTCAGGACTGAAGGTGAGCATCCACATCTGGCTCAGAAATCCAGGGCTGAGGTACTGGCTTCTGCCTCCCTTAGCATCCACCTTTGACCGGTCATAATGTCTTGAGTCTGCCTTTATCCTTCCCTGATCCTAATCTACTGGGTCCTGCTCTGATCTTTAGCCCTTGAAAAATCTTCATGTATTCTATTAAAAAAAACTAACCCCTCTACCCAGCCAGACTCAGTCAGGTGAAGATCCTGTCAGAATGACCGTTAAGCCTTCCATCCTGATGATACCCCGCCTTTCAAGATTCTTTTCTCCTATGTCCTACATCATACTTTGGTAACAAGTGTAGTCACACATGCATGTACACACATAGCACACATGCCACTCCTGTGCTTTGTCTCTGGGCCACTCTCTTCTAGCTTTTCTTAAGTACAACATGGAGCTAAGCCATCTTTTATTTTGTGTCCCCACATTGACTAAGGGTGGTCCACTCTGTTTAGTTTCTCTCAGTAATGTCTGTGGATGTCCTTCTACCCGTTCAAAAGGTTTAATCAATACAAAAGCTCTTTTTTCTTCCTTCCTTCCTTCTTTCCTTCCTTCCTTCCTCTCTTTCTTTCTATTCTTTCTTTCTCTCCCTTCCTCCCTCCCTCCCTTCCTTCTTTTCTTTCTTTTTTAGACAAGGTCTTTCTATTATGTAGCTTTGGCTGTCCTGAAATTCACTATGTAAACCAGGCTGGACTTGAACTCATCCTGTCTGCTTCTGCCATCTCCTGAGTGCAGGGACTGAAAGTAAGAGCTACCATGCCCAGCCAGAAAAGCTATTTTCAAATACCCTTGCAGGAAAATGCTCCAAATAGGTGAACTCTTTGATGAGTAAGAAGTATCAGGCTAAAACTGAAGACAAGGAGCAGCGAGCGATATAGCAAAAGAATTATGTCTAAGAAAGGGTCGTACCTCAGGGATCAGGGATAAAATATATAGTAAGAGTTATTTGTGGAATGCTGCCCTCTCCAGTATTCGGGAACCAATATCCAAGATCTCACTCTTTAGGCATCTTACTAAGGACGCTCCCTGATAACAGATGATCACAAGGTATCCACAGTTTTATCTTTGGTCACAGATGAAGATGCCTTGGATGTAATTGTGTATATTTACCTATCGACAGACTTCAGATCCTTTCAGTTTGCTTAAAGAGACTCTGTCCAAGCTAGGCATGATATTATACACTAACATGATAGAGTCTTTGATGCATTTTGAAAACTGTAAAACAGTCTTTTGGACATATTATGTTAAAAAGGAAAAAGAAAGAAAGAAGGGGAGAAAGAAAAAGGTGAAGAAAGGAAAGAAAAAGAAAGAGAAAAGCGAGGGAGAAGGAAAGAAAGAAGGAGAGAAAGAAAGAAAGGAAGGAAGGAAGGAAGGAAGGAAGAAAAGAGAGAACTCAAGCCTCTGAAGTAAGGGTTGGAAACCCTTCTCCATTTTCAGCAGTCCTCTGGCTTCCCCCTGGATTTTACACAGGGTTTAGAGGTAGCCCTCCAAAATATTAGCTGAGAGCTTCCTCGGAAAGCAAATCTTTCCCACATCCTTTCCTGCAGTTCCTCTTTAAGAGGTGTCAGCATGGTTGAAAGAATGAAGTGGCCTCACATTGTCTGGCCCTGCCATTATGTGCTCAACATTTCCATAACAAAGGTGCCACTCGACTTCTCCCCGATTAATGCAGCTCGAGGGCTCTTGTCGCCTTTAATAAAACATTGTTGAAATCATTTATTTAGAGCCCCTGGTTACTAGTGGGAGAATGACCATCTTTGTGCCAAAATATAGTGTATACAGTCCACTATTTTGTAGTAGATCATTGTGTTATTTACGAAATTGATTAAACGGATGCCTCAGGGGGTACTGATGCTAACAGCACATTACTTATGTCATTGGGATAGTCAAGGGTGAACTTTGTCAACTCCCTTCCAGAAGCAATCTCTCAAACAGAATACACTGATGTCCAACTTACCCGGCACGCACCGAGCCCCACTGGAAACTCAACCCAGGCCACACTGCTTGTGTAACCTGACGCTCTCCCACCATTCTTCCTGGAGTAGCTGGGAGAGAGCCAGGTCAACTGACAACATTTCCCATGTTTCTTGGTGCATGGGGTCATAGAACAATGGTGGTGTGCACGCTCTTGCCTTTTGTGCCTAGGCAAAGGATACACGGACTACATATTTCTGGAGCGTTCACAGCGCAGTCTCAGTGCTTAAACAGTGAAGCCCAGGTTGGAAAGCCAAGGGTTTGTTAGATTTTTCTAGAAGTTCTCAGGGCCCTCTAAGGCCTCCTGATTTTGGATCCTGTGTAATGTTGCTGGAATGAGGTAAAGGAATGAGGTTGGGGTAAGGAAGGGACACGCCCTCCCCACTGTAGGTCTCTTGGTTTCTCTTGCTTTCTACCACCATCCATATTCTCCGGGGTAGAGAGGAATGTTGCTCTGTCTTCACGTGGACTCTACTGGAAGCCTGAGATCCACCCCCTCAAGACATGTTAGAGCTCAGTGGGCCCTCTGCTATGTGATACTTGGGGGGAGCTGCTTCCATTCTTATGGGTGACTGTAGGAGTTCTACTTGAGTGTAGGGGTGTCCTCTGAGTAGACAAGTTCACTTCCCTAGGGCCATTTTCCCACTTTACATACGGGGCTTGCGCGTGTACCTTGCTATATATTGTTAGAAATCAACAGGGACCTTATGCTATATCCATTGTGATCATATACAAAAGCCTTGCTGTGTGCTCGGGTGAGCAGCGAAGCTGAACCTCTTTCTATTTACTGTATGGTCACTTCAGTTCAATGAACTGCCCCCCTTGTTCTTGACCATTGTCCCACACTCCCTTAAACATTTGTCACTGAAGTGCCTCCAAAGACAAATGAACCATCACAGAGAATCACAACCTACTAACCGGGGAGCCGGGACAGCCTGGAGGACAGATTAGACCTGAAATCCAAACCCTGTCTCTCATAGGGTGGGGGCTGGGGGAACTTCTTGGAAATTCTCCAGAAAAGCCCCAAACTACCTTTCTCTCTCATTAATGGCACTTCCAGGCATCTCCAGGAGACATCTGAGCCTGCCAAATGTCCGGAATTCCGAAGGCCTCCCTGGAGACACTGAGATATTATTGCAGATGTCAACATCTGTAAAAATCTTTTCTGTCTAGAAGCAGATGGCTGATGGGTGGCATAAAGATGCCACACTCTTGAAGCCCACTACCCTGGCATGATCCCTGCAATCTGCTCTGAAATCCAGTAGGTTTTTCCAGAGGTGGGGGGTGGGGGTGGGATGGGGGTGGGGCGTGGGACGCAGGGCTAGAGCTTTACTTCTTTCACGGGAGAAGGCATAAAATCCCCTCTGGCCCAGGGGGAGCTGCGATGATTTATTCTAGGCAGATGCTTCTGACAGGGCTCTGTAAAAATCAAGTTGTGAGTTTATGGTTAACGGTGAGTTGTCAGGCCTCTTCTGGTGCTGCCTTTTACTTATTACTGGGGGAAACTGGACTTTTTACTGTGACAAAGACTTAACTTTTAGTGGAGAATGTGTTAAAAAAGCAGTGGTGGAGATTTAAACATATTT
>NW_022196913.1:65107045-65127938 GCF_008632895.1 Mastomys coucha
AAAAAAAAAAAAGCAGGAGCACTACTAACTCGCAGTCTCTTTGTTAAAACAAAAAAAAGCAGCTGATTTCTTTACAAGCCTCTAGAATATTCTTTGTTCCAAAAGCAAACAAACAAACAAACAAAAAACTGCTCTAGGCTTTGTCCTAATATTATCTTTACTGAATTATCTGTCACTTTCCTGGGCTCCACGATGACAGCTATGGGGGGCTGGGGGAGTCTTGGTTTGGGAGATGTGAAGAGGAGTTTGGACTCCCTCCATAATAGCTGGGAAAAGAGAGAGGCTTTTTAAAAAGCCTCAGAAGTAGGGGTGGAAGCAGGTGGGAAAGGGCACAATTTGGTTAATTACCTCAGGCAGCAGAGAGATCTAGTTGTTTTCTCAGCCCATGCTAATATCAAATAAAGAGACACCAGATCTTGCTAATCTGTCGACCCCATGCGAATATCAAATAAAGAGACACCAGATCTTGCTAATCTGTCGACCCCCTCAGACAAAGTTTATTTGTGGTGACTTTTTAAACTCCCGACTTGCCTTCCAATCACCGAGTTTAAAATGAAAAGCTTTAAATAAACACCAGGAATAGAAGATAAATAAACTTTTTTCCCCCTCGCAAGTGCCTAGCCCGCCAAGGTTCAGGCTCCAATCCCCAGAGGACAGAGTGCTCTCTTTTGTGTTAATGTTTAAAAGATTTTCCAATGCTGGAGTTTATTCCTACTGCAAACATTTCTATTTACAAGGTCAAGTGTATCAGCACTCGACACAGCTTAAGAGTGTAATTATTTATGTAAGGGCGTTTGAGTGTGCATCAGGAGCTTGGCGGAAGCCCAGCCTTCAACCCACTGTTCAACAGCTCCTCAGGACAATATTACCAGTCCTGGTGATTATTCCCCTCCACGGTGTGTTTACTTTTGCACGCCTCAATGTTTTGTAACAAAATTTTGTATTTTTTTTTTCACCAAAAGTGTGAAAATGGCTTTGAAGTATTGAGTCTCAGAGGCTTCCAAGACCTATTGGTAACAGATGTTATTGGCATGTTTGATTGAATGAGAAGGCAGAGAGGACACCCCTGGGGGTCAGAAGAAAAAGGGAGGGGGTGCACAGGGTGGGTCTCCTAGGGAGGGGGAGGTTATCCTCTCACAAGAGACAGAGTATTTTGTGAATTTTCTTCACAAATGAAGACAGCAGCAGAGGCCAGTTACAAATTCTTTTAGCTGTCCCATTTTCAGACATCTAATTGTTCATTAAATTAAAGGCAGCATTAGCTCACATTCCGCTTTGTGCTGCGTTTTAATCTCACTTGATGCTCGATGGACTTCCAGTGCCCCCTCCGTCCACACCCCTCCCACTGCATCACTGGGTTAAATGCAGTGTAACTGTGGAAAACAACTGCACCATAGACACTGTTTAAACTCTTTACTGATGTGTGCATTTTTAATAAAACAACCAAAAATACACAAAGTCATAGGTTTTTTTTTAAACACGAGATTTAAAAAATGATGTCTATAAAAATACAACGTTTAAGGCAGTTTGGAAATGCATTTATACATTTCTACAATGTCCATAAATTCTCTTGAAAATAAGAACGTTACTTCAAATCTGTAAAATACACTGTACATTTTAAAGACTGTTCTTCTACACAGGGCAAACTTCAAAATGTTCTGTGGCAGTGGGTTCCTGGTGAGTAATGTATTCACTCTATACATTTCTTGGATAGGGGTGATACGACAATGATGCGGATTTAAAACTTTTAATTTCTTTTTAAAAATAAATTATTTTCTGAAGCATACAATTTATAAAAATTCTATATACAAAGTACAGTAACTGGTAAGAAACCCCAGTTTTAATACAGTTTATATACGACGTACCAGGGTGGAAGACCCCGATAGGGGCAGAGGCAATATTCAATCTCTGCATATTCAAACTTAGAATTTCTTGGAGGGAAAAAAAGGACAACAAAACAAACATCATAGAGGTTTTCCTAGATGGCAGTACCGAGCTTTAGGATAAAAACTTGTATTGTTCAACACCATGGTAACTCTTTAGACTAGCAGGGTTTTTTGGATCCTTAATTCTAAGACACGTGGTGCAGAGGAATCAGAATGGTGGCAGGAAAATTAAAGGTGAAGGGTTAGGATTATAATGCAGTTGTAATTTCGGGGACACTCCAACGAGGCAATCGCCGGCTCCACACTTAGCTTTACCGAGGGTTATACCAAGAGTATAGGAATGAATCGGTAAGAGGAACTTTTCTATTTACTTACGATTGCTGTGTTTCTCAGAGACCACAAGCAATTAAAGTCGATACTATATGTCCCCTCACAGGAAAACGGTTTACAAACAAAACAGAAAACAAACAGACAAAAAACTCGGCCCCTCTGCAAACCTAATTCGCTCAACATCCCTTCCCCAAGTCCACTGGAACTGTAAAGACCCCCACCGTTCAGCACTCTGAGTCCAGGCCTCCATTGCTTTTTGCAGGGTCCTGAATTTTGCAAAGTAGAGCCGGCAGTGTAGATCAGCCAGTTAGCTCTGCAGCCTGGAAAAACCGTATAGAAGAGGGCCGAGCATGGTGGCTGCAGTACAGGCTGGGCCCTGTCCACCCGGGGAGAGTGTGTGGGTCAGTGTTCCCGACCATCTCCGGTCTCCGAGCCACAGGTTCCCTGCTCGGGAACCAGCTGGGTCGTGCGTAGAGCACGACCTGGAGCAGCCTGCAGCAGGGGCGCAGGGGCTACAAGTGTGACCCGAGCAGCAGGAGCAGCAGCAGCAGCAGCAAACAGGCAAACGGGGTCCAGGCGCTTCGGGTCGCCCCGTGGCCTCCATTGCCGCTGCTGCTGCTCCTGCGCCCGGGCCCGTGGGGCAAGTCTCCGCGGCCACCCGCCGCTGCAGCGCCGCCGCCCGGGCGCACAAGGCCGTCGTCGTCGTCCAGAGGCTGCTCGCCGCCCGTCGCCCCAGCGCGCTGCTCGTCGTCGTATTCTTCGTCGTAGTAGTCGTCTAGGCCCCCGTCCGAGCCGCTGCTGCCCGGACCGTTGCTCGCATCTGGGCCGAAGCACAGGCGGGCCATGTTCTCCTTGACCGACTCGCAGATGGGCCGCTCCAGCCCATCGCACACGCAGTCGTTGAGCAGCGCCGCCTTGGGCACGGCCAGCATGTCCTCGATGACCGCGCGGCACTCGTCAGTGCAGCGCAGCCCGTTGAAAAGCTTGCCGCAGTAGGCCAGGTAGCGGCTGAGCGCCAGGTTGCAGCGGCTGTCCCGGTCGCAGCGCCGCCGGGCTTCGGTGCAGCCCATGACCGAGCCCGCTCCCGCGCCCGGGCCCACGCTGCTAGTGCGCGGCAGACAGGGCTCGATGGCGCGCTTGGTGGACCTGCAGTGTTCGTCCTGCGCGCAGTCGCAGTCCTCCAGCGCGGGCCCGCGGCGCGTGTGGTTGAGCTGGATGAGCGCCGAGATGCAGTGGCTCGGGCAGCGCCAGCGCGGCGAGAAGGACGCGGCCGAGGCGGGGAAGGCGCCGGCGGGCCCCGGAGCATCAGCCCCGCCGCGCTGCGCTAGCACCGGCGCACACGCCTCGGCGTACTGGCTGTAAGCGTAGCTGCAGTCGGGCTCGCCCTGACACTGCAGCAGCGCCTGCCAGCAGATGAGCCGGCGGCCGTGCGCCAGCCCCGAGCCCCGCGGCGCCGAGCACAGCAGCTGCAGCAGCGCCATCAGGCACAGCAAGGCGCCCGGCAAGGTCCCCGTGCGGGCCCCGGCGCCGCCCAGCAGCGTGGCTAGCATCGCGGGCAGCGGCGGCCGCCGGACGCGGTGCGGAGCGGAGACGAGGCTCGGGTGGCGGCCGCGGGGCCGCTGGAAAAGTTTGTCCGAGTTCCGCGCACTTCTGGCATGGGCGTCCTCATCCATCCATGCCGGCGGCCCCGCGGCTGGTGGAGGCGGGTGTTCGCTCCGGCACCGCGGCCGGGGCTCCCTGAGAGGCGCGGCGACGCAGGTCCGGCTCCGGTCGGCGGCTGGAGGCGCTCAGTGCCGTCCCGGGGGGACGCGGCGAGGCTGCAGGAGCGCGCGGCGCCGGGGATGCATGGTGCTAGGCGCCTGCAGACAGTCGTGCGGCCGGCGGCTCCTCGGTTCCCGGCTCAGCGGCGCGTAGCACTTCGCAGCTCTGGCATCCCGCCTTCCCGCGGCCAGGACGCTTGGTCCCCTCCCCCTCTAGCCCGGCCTGGGCCGCGCTCCGGGAAGTTCTGGGCGCCAGGCGCAGGGAGGACCCCGAAACTCGGAGCGTGCGGCTCTGCTCGCAGACCCGGAGCCTGGGGAGCGGATCCGCGGAGCCCGGCTGCGGACTAGCTCGCGGCGAGGCTTTAAATACAAAAGTGGGCCGGGAGCCCCCGTGTGGTGCCGCGGCGCCCCCTCATTATGCATGCATAGAAAAGCAAACAAACAAAAACATTAGCAACGCTCCTCCGGCTCGCCGAGCCCCGGCCCCGCGCGCTCCAGGCTTGCCCGCTTTCTCCTTTCTCCACTCTCCGGCGCCCTTTGCTCGGCCCCCTTCTCCGGCTTTGAGCGCTGCTATTGGTCCAGCCTGTTGTTGTTGAAACTTTTTTTTTTTTTTTTTTTTTTTTACGAGCCGCTGGAGTGGGGTTGCAGAGTGGGGGAGGGCGGTGGGCAGCTCACATTCAGGCATTCAGGGCTTGAAAGGAACGGCTTAGGGAGCCTGACACAGGCCCAGCTCCTCCCACTCTTCAGGAGGCTGGGATACCGAACCCCAGCTCGCGCACAGAGCCAGCGGGCAGGGCTTAGGGCCAGCTGCCTGCATCCGGCTCAGCCACCGGCCTTTTTGTTCGCTTCCCCCGCCCCCTTTTTGTTTGGGTGGGGGGGACACTTTTATTAATTCTTACTGATCTCTCATCTTTGCATCCGAGAGAGTTCGAAAGTCACTTTAATTTTCAGGCTCCTCATCTCTGAGTTCTGATCACCTCGGGGGGTATAGCGAAGGCAGGGAGTCTTGAGAATTCAGTGTGAGACTTTAGAAACTTAGACACAGATTGCGCGCGCGAGCACACGCGGGCATTCTCTCTCTCTCTCTCTCTCTCTCTCTCTCTCTCTCTCTCTCCCTTTCTCTCTCTCTCTCTTACACACACACACACACACACACACACACACACAGCCACCATCACAACCAACACCACAAGAAGGACACTTTCCACCAGCTCTCCATCCCCCTTTCCGGCAGGTAAGGCCCTGGCACTGGACATCGTTTCCAAACTAAGAAATGCAAAGAGCTGAAACTGTTTCTAAACTCACGATTTACTGTAATACGAACGGCAATGACACATCTTAGCATTAAAAACACTGGGAATGCTGAGCGCTACCGCCTGGCTGCGATCACAGCACAGAGGACAAGGATAAACTGACCCGCTACGTGCTGTAAACTTGCACGGTTTCAGTTCCTCGCTGTGTTTAAAGTAAAAGCCACTGGCCAAGCGGGCTTTGCAGTCTGAGCAGGACTCTCATAAGCTACCTTAACTGTGGCGGCAATGCAGCTTTTGGCCACTAGAGGCACCGCGAGTCTGTGGCCTGTCAAAAACTGGCTCTTTTCCCCTCCCCTTTCCGTGGAGAGACTATCAACTCAGTCTGTCACAAATTTTAAGGCTAAATCGCTGCTGAAGCAAAGGGAGCCCCAGCTGCAGTGCGTTCAGAAAGTGGACTACCCACCTCTCCAAAGAGTTAAGAGGCGAAAGGGCGAAAGTGAGGGCCAGGCGGATTAACCTGGCTTTTTGGAAAAGCTGGCCTTCCTGGCTGAGGAAGCTGTGTCTCTGAAACCTCCTCACACCATGAGAGACCCAGACTGAGCTGTGTGAAGCCACCATGCTCCTACCCTGAATTTAGTAGTAGAAAACAAACGCAAATCTATCCTTAAAAACTAGCCAGAACGTGGTGCAGCAAGCCTGTTTATCCCAGGCAGAGGAGAGGGGATCACTGCAAGTTCAAGACCAGCTAGTTCCATCTAGTGAGCTCCAGGCCACTTGCTTTAAGGTCAGATTGCACACTTACTTAGGTCCATTTTATCCTTAACAATCTATGATCCCGAGCTCCTAAGAAGGCCAGCCCTGGGATACATCTTCAAGTTTGTGTATGTTTTGGCTTCTTTAGAGAGCTCTCAAAAGAGCCTGCAGAAGAATTATCTGGAGACCTTGTGGATTCCTATCTGGATTCCTGGCTCCTCCAGTCTCTGACAGCTAAAACCCTGGAGGGCCTGAAAGTCTGCATTTCCAACAAGATTTAAGGGGGGGGGTGTTACTGATGCTTCATAGCTGCTTATTGGGGGTTGGTTCTGACTTTCTTTGTTCTAGAAGTTACAAATAGTTCACCTTTACTGGTCACATGAGTCTATCTTAGCCTTGATTCAGGTCTCAGTGGGAGTTAAAGGAGGCCAAGAGCTCTGCTCACCCTGAAGACATCTCTACAGACTCATGGCCTTGACATGGAAGGCGAGAGGAGCAGGCAGCCACAACAGGTTGTGTGCATTTTCCTATTTCAACCATAGACTTTTCTGGGTCCTGGGCTTTTACGCATTAAGGACACCCTACCTATGAATTCTTCCTTTCCCTCCTTCCCTCTTCCCTCCCTCACTCCCTCCTTCCCTCCTCCTTTTTTCCCTCCCTCCTTTCTCTCCTTCCCTCCCTCCTCCCCTTCCTTTCTTCCCTTATTCCCTTCTTTCCTCCTTCTCTCCCTCTCTTCCTCCTTCCTTCCCTCTCTCCCTCCCTCTTTCCATTCCTCCCTCCCCTTCTCCTCTTATTGACTTTTCACTCCTGAAAGGACACCTGGCATTTTATTCCTCAGGAACACCAGGGACAGGCTCACTTTGCCCATTGGTAGTGTCTCAGCCAGCCTGTTGATGGAACGGTCTCCCAAGGCCCAACCCCCTACTTCCTCAGCATGCTGTGCTGGTATTTATAGGTGATCTCTGGGCTCACTGCTCTCCTGCTGCCCACCTGACTGCCTGCTGCCTGCCCCTCTCCAGTTGCTCTTTCAGGATTGTCTTAGTTAGGGTTTTACTGCTGTGAACAGACACCATGACCAAAGCAACTCTTATAAGGATGACATTTAATTGGCACTGGCTTACAGCTTCAGAGGTTCAGTATCATTAAGGCAGGAGCATGGCAGCATCCAGGCAGGCATGGTGCAGGAGGAGCTGAGAGTTCTACATCTTCATCTGAAGGCTGCTAGCCGAATACTGACTTCCAGGTAGCTAGGTCTAGGGTATTAAGGCCCACGCCCACAGGGACACCCTATTCCGACAAAGCCACACCTTCTCCAACAAGGCCACACCTCCAAATAGTGCCGCTCCCTGGGCCAAGCAAATACAAACCACCACAAGTATTTTCCTTAAAACTTTTTTATTTATGCATTTTATTTTTTTGTTATGTGTATGTATGTTTTGCCTGCAGGCATATTTTGTGTTCCATGTCCATGCAGTATGGCAATGGCCAGAAGAGGGCTGCAGGTGCCCTGGAACTGGAGCCAGGGACTGTGGTGAGCTGCCTTCTGGGTGTGGGGCACTGAACTGAGTCTTATTCAGGAACAGCCAATGCTCTTAACTGCTGAGCTCAAACCTATTTTGTGTTTGTAGTGAGCTTGTGTGTATGTGTGTGTGTGTTAGTTTGAATGAGAAAGTAAATGGCCCCCAATTGAATGGTAGCTCCCTAGACCATGGAACCACTTTGGAAACAATTAGGAGGAGTGGCCTTGGAGAAGGTATGTCACCTATTGTTACCGTGGATGTATATACGATTTTTAAAAGTTCCTACCAGGTCTGGTCTTGCTCTCTGCCACCTGGTTGTTGTCTCAACATGTAAGCTTTCAGCCACTGCCTCTGTACCACGCTGGCCTGTCAGCTGCCACAGTCTGCATAGTGATGGTCATAGACTCACCATCTGAAACTGTAAGTCCCCAATTAATGCTCTCCTTTATATGTTGCCTCAGACATGTGAGGTGGAAGTTTCTGGTTGTGTCATGTGATGCAGACTCACGTGGCAGTTTGCTGAGGCAAGACCCGTGGAGGACACGTGATGTTTGGAGGGTGTATAAGTAGGAGTCATCGGACAGTGATGGAGGCTTGCATAGCTAGCCTTGCAGTGCTTCGTTGTTTTGAGTTTTTGCTGGTCTTCACTTTGTTGAGAGAGGCATGGTAGAGAACTTCTCCTGGTGTCCTGGCTGGTTCCAGTCACTCCCACTGACTCCCGGTGACTCAGAGGAGGCCTGGCTGGATTGTGCCACCACTGCTGGTTCGTTTGGTATCCTGCCACTACTGAACTGGAATGCTGGTGTCCAGACAACGGATATTGGAATCACCCCCAAAGAGCTACTTCTAAGCAGGTCCACATCCCCTTGTCCTATTTATACTTTTTTCTCCTTTACCTTTGGACAGTGGGCTAGAAGGGGGAGTTGAAGAGTATGAGAACCTTTATGAATAGTAGGTTTTGGAAAATCTAAACCCTGCACACATGGTGTCTCTTCACAGCAATAGAAAAATATCTAAGACAGTGGCTGTATCTGCGCCTGTATGCACATGCTTATGGAGGCCCTAGGTTGGCATCTGAAATCATTCACACTGAGTCTCCCACCTTATTCCCTGAGGCAGAGTCTCTCCATCAGACTCAGCTTGAAGATATGGGTAACCTTGGTAGCTAGCTCTCTCTGAGTACCCCCATTTCTTAGTTATTATTTTATTGCCGTGATGAAACACCATGACCAAGGAAACTTGTAAGAGGAAGTAGCATCTGATTGGGACCTTCCTTACCGTTTCAGAGAACCAGTCCATGATCAGCACAATGGGAAGCCTGGTGGCAGGCAGGCATGTGCTGGAGCGGTGGCTGGGAGCTCATGTATGATTCTCAGTTGCAGACACAGGCTAGAGGAATTACAAGGGGGAATCAGAATGGGGTGAGGCCCATGAGGCATGTAGGCATGAAAATGAAAGGGACACTTGCTTTCCCTTTCATGGTGTCTGTCTTAGGGTTTCTATTGCTGTGCATAGACACTATGGCCATGGCAACTCTTATGAAGGAAAACATTTAATGGGAGCTGGCTTACAGTTTAGAGGTTTGGTCCATTATTGTCATGGAGGGTAGCATGGTAGCATGCAGGCAGGCATGGTGCTGGAGAAGGACCTGAGAGTTCCAAAAGCAGCAGGAAGAGACACTGGGCCTAGCTTGAGTATCTGAAATCTCAAAGCACGACCCCCCAGTGACACACTTCCTCCAACAAGGCCACACCTACTCCAACAAAGCCATACCTCCTAGCAGTGCCACTCCCTATGAGTCTTTGGGTCATTTTCATTCAAACAACCACAGTGCTATTAGGAGCCAAGGTCTAGGGCCTTCTTTTTAAAAATTAAAACAGTAGGCACATTCCTAATCTTTTCTGAGTCCTGGTATTGTCCCAAGAAGAACAATAAATCTTGATGCAATTAACTCAAAGAACCATTAAGGATAACACAGGATGTGGGCTTAATACCACATTTAATATGGTTCTATGTGTGGTGGGAGATGACAAAATACTTCCCATCATAACCAAGAGATGAAAGTTGCTGGTATCTAGGTGGATTCTTCTCTCTCTCTCTCTCTCTCTCTCTCTCTCTCTCTCTCTCTCTCTCTCACACACACACACACACACACACACACACACACACACACACACCCATAATGGCCCATGGGTGCAGTGAGCTGGTTTAGATGGAGCACTATAACTTCTTGACTTCTTAAGTCAGCTTGTAAACTCAACTCGGAACTGGCACAAATCATTTGTACAATAGAAAAGCAAACAGAGACCCATGTCCTTAAAGAAGAAGAGAGTTCTGACATCCCCATGTGTGAAATGAGACTTAAATTAGTGAACATGGGTCCCCCCTCTGAAGTTAGAAAGAAGTGCACTAGGAATTTAGTAGTGTTCTAGCTGGCTGGCTGAATTGTCAAGAGTTCTCAAAACACAGACATCTTAAGTCATAGGCTCCCACTAACTTGCTTTGTTTATTGTTGCTTTTAAGGACCAGAAAAACATTAAGGCTTTTGTGCGGGGCAAACACTCAAAAGGTCTGAAAATCATCAAGTGTTGAATTCTACATTTCACACCTTGAACACCTAGCTCATTCACACCCAAAGCCATCGTTACCATTTCTCTACTGCTTCCTAGAGAGGAAATACCTCTTTGGGACAACTAGAGGAACGGATATTCTAAATGAACCCTCGTCTTGTCCAACAAGGTCAAGTCATGGGCTCATACCCAACGAAGCCAGGTCTCAGGCATGTCAGAAGGCGGGGCAACTGCAGTCATTTGTCTTGTCTCTTTCAAAGAATATCTCCATGTGCACTGGAGGTCTGGTAATTCTAACCAACGTTTGCTCCAGTCCACATTTCCCAGCTCCTCACTGCTTCCGGTTCCTTGGGTATTTTCATCATGGCTGAACAGTGTGTGTCTTCCACGTCATCCTGCAAGCCACAAGTTCTCAAGCAAAGAAGCATCTGAGAAGCACGTGCGTGCTTTTTCAAAACACATAGGCCTGAGACTAACTCCACTGCACTTCAGTTTCTCTCTAGGGACCATGGGATATGGGGGTGGGTGGGCTGGGGTGTATTTCTTAAGCATATTTCTGCTTGAAGTAAACTTTCAAACTTCATAGATGGAATTATAGAATTACCTTTGGGGAAAACGCTAACTTTTGTTTTTTTAAGTACTGACAAGCAAGCAAACAAAAATAAAGATTAATCAAACCTCTCTACTGACTCCAGTGTTTGTTTTTTTGTTTGTTTTTGTTTTTTTGGGTTTTTTTTGGTTTTTCGAGACAGGGTTTCTCTGTGGAACCCTGGCTGTCCTGGAGCTCACTCTGTAGACCAGGCTGGCCTCGAACTCAGAAATCTGCCTGCCTCTGCCTCCCAAGTGCTGGGATTAAAGGAATGCCCCACCAATGCCCAGTTCCAGTGGTCTGTTAAATTAAGATGAGAAGCCTGTGGACAGGAAATGAAGAGCCAAAGAATAAAGTCCTTTCCATTGATAAATTTAAAGCTTTTCTTTTTAAATTTCAATATGAATAGAATTTCAATGAAGACAGACCACAGAAGCAATACCTGTTCATCTTCAGTCAGCACTTTGGAATTAACTCTAAAACATTAATTTTTTTTCAACTAATGGGTCACAGTAGACAACAGGAAAAGGTTTCTGGATATACTGCAACCCCAACTTCATAAAAACCCAAACACCTAAGAAGCAGAGGACATTCAGGCAGCACAGGACTTCCCTGTAGCCTTTGCATTGTGTGTATGGAATGCCACAGAGAGCCAACGAGCACTGCCTAACTCATCTCAGCTCAGGTTAAAGGTTATGGCAAATTATGACCTGCAGTGTTTACAGTACACATATGACACTTTCTCTCTTTATAGAAACTCATGGCTTATTTGTGGAAAGCAAACATATTTACTTTTTAAATTTGATTTTGGGTGTTTGTGTGTGCCTATGTGTGGAGGACAGAGGTTTATACCAGTGTTTCCTTGACCCTTCTCCATTTTAGCTTCACAGACAGTGTCTCCCACAGAACCCAGAGCTCACCACTTGCTGGACTGGCTGGCCAGCAAGCTCTGAGATGCATTACAGAGTGGGCATTGCCACACCCAGCTTTCTATGTAGGTGAAAAGCGACCCAGTCAGCTTCTTGAACTTACATAGCAAGGATTTACTAAGTGCATGAGCTCTCCAGCTAGAAAATCGACAACAATCTCTTCACTCCTCAGCTTGGTAAGTATCAAGTTGCTCTATCTTTGTATTGTATTGTATTAGAATGTTTGGTTTTCAAATTTACTATTTGAATTGCTGACTTGAGTCTCATTTGAAAAAAAAAAACTCGTCAGTGATTTTTGACTTGGAAATAGGACAGCATTTCCAAAGCCTTTTGAGATGACTTCAGGCTTAGATTTTTCAAAACCTGACTAGATAAGGGTTCTCAAACTCTTCAATGCCCTTCCTAGCCCACCATTCAAAGGTAGGGGAGAAAGGATGGGTAATAGGACAATGGGGATGTAGACCTGTTTAGAGGTAGTGCTTTGGGTGCGGGTATTCTAATCTCTGTTGTCAGGATACCAGCAGTCCAGTTCCGTAGTGGCAGGACACCAACGGTCTGCTTCAAACGTGTCACTAGACATGAATCAGCAGCAGTGGCATGATCCAGCAGAATCAGCCAGGCCTCGGGCGATCGGCACAGGTCAGCCGGAGCAACCGGTACTCACGCCATGGATATTACATATTCACCTGGAGAGACTTTCTTAGCTTTGACAATTATAAAATTAAGTCATCAATCAACTCTAGAAAAACCTTGATGGTACAGAACCAAACATGCAGCCTGGGTTTAATTTTTATGAAAAATAAACACACCCATCTCATTAGTATACAAATTTACTAATTTTTTTTTTTTAACAAATGGTAAAATTGTTCACATCCAATTGCTTTAAGATAAATTTCTTAGATTGATTTCTCCGCTTATTTTATATATCTGTATGCCTGGGGTGGATGGGTCACATAAAAATTCCTTGGTCAATAACAGACTTTGAGAGAAGCTGACGAAGCCTGTTCTAAAGTGACCTGTGCTTCTGTTAACCAAATCACTTATCCAATATAACAGCGCAGGCTTCAGAAAATTTCCCAAGATTATTACTTTTCTTACAGAACATCATCATTTTGAATACTAATTTCAAATGCTAACAGCACCCATGTATTCTTGCAGATCCTCCCAAATACAAACACACATGGGGCACACCCTTTCATATGTATGTGTATGCACACACACATAGACTCACTCAGGTATGTGCTGCGACACCCAAGTCATACATATGAACATTCATTTCCCTGTGGACATGTGGCACCTTCCTCTACCCTCTAACTTTTTGATGTGTGGCCATCCTTGTTGTAAGCATGGTTTGGGTCTCTAGCTTTGAGGGATTATGGGAGAATCAATTACAGAATTACAGAACTCCTGTTCCTGGAGTCTCAATGCCTGCCTCTCTGTGCACACATAGGGTTTATAATGTCAGTCAGCAGATAGTTTCCAGGCCATCTGTGTGAGCTGCTCATGGTGGGCACCACCCACCCAACTGTACACACACTAGCCTTGAGACATCTCAGTATTTAAAAATAAAGCACTTTAAGAATAAGATGAATTTATCCAATAGGTCCAAAGTCAGAGAACATAGCCAGGTAATCTATTCAAAAGAAGAACAGAAATGTTTAATCTTATCAAAAAAAGACAACATGATAAAAATCAGCAACCTCTTTCCATAAAAAATGCCAGGGACAGGCAGAAACTAATCATATTATTCGGAACACTAGTGGCAAGTATCCTATTACAAGTTGCTGGGAGACCTTCAATTCAAGTCAGAAATCAGACAGGGATAGTCGATGTCATTATTACTTAACATTTTCAACATATTTAACACATGGGTCTTTTAACATATGCAATAAGGCTGTGGTGGTTAGCTTTAATAGTCAACTTGCCACACCTGGAGAAGAGAATCTCAATGGAGGATTGCTTACATTCGGTTTGCCTGTAGACGTGTCTATGGGGGATTGTCTTAACTATTTAATTGATGTGGGAAGATGAAGCCCATGGTGGGCAGCACCATTCCCTAGACAGGTGGCCCTGAGCTGTGTAAGAGTAGTGAGATAAAGATGGGCACAAGTAAGCAAGCACTACATATGTATTTCTCTCTGTTACTGTCTGTGGATGTGATGTTGAGAGGCTAGACCAATTCTATCTTAGGTTCAGGCTCCATCCTTGAGAACCTGACCTAAGGTGGAACTCAAGTTAAACACCAGGTCTGTACCTAGCACTGGTCTCAAGGTCATTCCAAAACAACCGCCAACCAGGAAGAAAGCAGAAGTTACAGGTGATCATTTTAAAGGACAACAAATTCCATAGTAACCCCCAAATCGCATGTGTGCCAAAGCTGGATACCCCCTTGCTTGTTTACTTACCTCTATAAATGCTTACTTGAAACTGGACTCAGGACTTCACCCTCCCGCCCTGCAGCATCAGTGATGACGGTTATGGCCCAGGCTTGAGCTTGAATAAGGACCCTTGTGCGATTGCGTCAGAATTGGCTCCTTGATGGTCTTTTGGGGCTTTCAAAGCAGGCACACCATTGTGACTAGCCATGTGAGATTCCTGCCTTGATTTCCCCACAACACGTGGACTGTGACCATTGAACTGTAACTGATATGAACCTCTTTCTCTCAGGTCACTTTTCCTGGGGGTATTTAATCACAGCAACAGAAAGGAAGCTAAGGTAAAGACCAAATGAACTGTAGACAAACAATGGGGAAGAAGCTGAGCTCAGATAGGAAGCCAGCAAGGTGAATATGCTTCTAGCTGGTGGCTGTAACTGGCAATGGCATCTTTGCCTCCAAGATAAGGCAGATCATCTCTAGCGCTCACACTTGGACTGTTCCCTGCCCTTGCTGGAAGAACCTAGGGCCCTCCTTTTTACCCTATGGGTATCCATAGGTCAGAAGAGCTCGAAGGTCATGAGCGTGTAGCTTTGGATTCTCGCCAACAGTCCAGGTTTTGAAGAGCCTATTTCCCAGAAACTTTGAAGAGGAAAGACAAGTGAAAGGGTCTCGGAACACCGGGGACAGGGCCTCAAAGCAGTTGTGGAAGCCCAACTCCTTTTTTCCTCTCTTGCTTCCTGGCCATGAGGTGAGCCATCTTGTTCTTATCCTTAGGTCCATAAGCAACAGGGTAGTTAGGTTGCAGGCTGAAAATTACAAGCTCCTATAAGCCTTCCTTCTTTATAAAGTGATTATTCTAGGCATTTATTACAGTAACAGAAAGCTGACTAACAGGAAAACACACGTAGTACCTGGGAACAGCTTCTCTGAGCCTACCGCAGTCTTTTCATGACTAGAAAATAAATTTCTGTCATGCCGATCCATGATATTGTGATGTTATTTGTTTCCTGGCTGTAATCTCACCTGTCAGGAGGCTATGGAGGGTGATGGTTTAAATCTTAACTATGCCCACAAACTCTTGATTTTAATGTTTGTTCCCTAGCCAGTGGCTCTGGTTTGTGAGACTATAACTCTGTTAGGAGGTGGGGCTGAGGACCCTATGGGCAGGCCTTAAAGGTTATACACAGTACAGCCATTGGCTCTAGCTAGGCTCTGTCTGCATCCTGGACTGCTGTGAAGTGAACAGCATGTGCCACCCGGGCCTGCTACCCCCACAGGGAGCCAAGGCCTCCTGAAACTGTAGAGCAAAATGAATCTCTCTCCACTTTGCCCGGTCTGTCGGGTGTGATGGCCACAGAGATGGCGACATAACAGATGCAATAGGTTTACAGTGAACTCAGGGGAAAGCATCCGCATCCCAGACAGACATCCCGGGGACAGGCTGTGTCCTGGACATCAGATGAAGCGGGCAGGAAGGAAGTTTCCAGAAATGTTTTATAGATTCAGCTCAAACCCTCCACCCCCTGATTCATTATCAGATAACACAAAAGCCAGAGTTCCTGAGTGCTGGAGTTGTCTACTGGTTCTGTGGGGATTTCCTGAAGTTGTAAAATGTTGAAACCCCTCCAGGATCCGGAGCTCTCGAATTCCAAAGCAGACACATGGAGACTGATGACCTTAGACAGCTGCTCTCCTGTGCCTGTTTCTAAAAGTAAGACCGCACCACCATTTTTCAACTTGGGTATTAACAGCATCGCCTGCATAATTAGAACTTTCCTGAACCTTCACATGGTGCCCAGGAGTAAGTAACTTGTTGTGTCCAATAATTTATACTAATATTTTATAAATATAACATCATATTAACATAATATATTAATATTAATATGCTATATTATAGACTATATTACAATTATACATTAATATATCAAAATATAAATTAAAATATATTAAATATATTTTATATATAATATAGTGTTGCTAATATTAATATTAATGTATATTTAATGTATAAAATTTTATATATTTATTAATATATACTTATATATTTAGAACTGTATTTTTCAGGAAAACAAATAAAATCTGTGAATAACATTATTAAAAGGTTTGTGACAACTACAGAGCTGAAGTTTGAGGTACGGGAAGCACCGCAGTGTTAGTGATTGGCTTGTATGGTTATAGGGCAGTCATTGTCCTGTGTAAAGCTCATCAAGGGAACTTGTTTAGCCGGTGGAGAAGAAAGCTTCTTAAACAACCATCAGTGTATCAGGAAATAGAAACACGATCATCAGATCGAAAAGGAAAGTGCTAGAATGAAATGAGAAGATCCAGGCTGTGGCTTATAATCTATAATTCAGGGAAATTTTTATGATCGAGACGGGAAAGCAGACAGCACAGGAATAAAGCAGGTTTTGGCTGTGCAGACATTAAGAACTTGAACACGGGAAAGAGAAGCACAGAGAAAGTGGAAAGACTGTGAAGTGGATGCCGTGGGCTCAGTGTGTCCTGACCGTCCCAGATTGATGTATCAGCAGGAGACGACGCCATTGGGAGACGATTGGGTTTAGTTAGCTGAAGTTGTGAAGTTGTTCGAGCCACCTTGCCATTACTGTAACAAACTGTCGGAGTAATTTCCCGGAGAGGAGAAGAGGTTCTTTGGCTGACCAGGCGGGGTTTCAAGCTTTTGTGTCCTTGCTGATGTTGGGTCTGTGGTTATGTCCTGAGAACATGGCCTAGAGCCATTCAGCTCATGTCCAGAAAGAGACTGAGAGGATGGGGGCACCATTCAATGGCATTCCCCAAGTGACTGAAAGAATTCCCAGCAGGCCCTACTTCTGGAATTTTCCACCATTTCCCAGTGGTACCAAAATGCTAAATGGAGAGTGACCCTTTAATATCTGTGCTTGTGGGAGAATTCTAGATCCAGGCTGCTGCGAGGGTGGAGCCTTCCTAAAAGGGATGTGTTTTCAGAGGAAGGAGAGACAGACAGCTGCACTTACGAGAGGCGGCCATCAGTGATCCTGGAACACAGTCTGGGGGACCACTCTTCTGACCTTCGCGCTTTTAACTGAAAGAGGTGTTTAAGTTATACCTACACCATAGGTGTCAGAGACCGTTATTTCTACTGAGTCAAAAGCTCTTCGACAAGAACAACAGAGAGAGAGAGAGAGAGAGAGAGAGAGAGAGAGAGAGAGAGAGAGAGAGAGAGATCAGTCCAGAGGGCCAGAGGGTATGGACACATGCTGTCAACAAAGCAAAAGATGGGCTAGCATTGTTAATACTTAGGTTGCAAAATGGCGGTGTGGTTTTACTTTTATAAACAGGCACAGGAGAGCAGCTGTCTAAGGTCATCAGTCTCCTTGTGTCTGCTTTGGAATTTGAGAGCTCATGATCCTGGAGGGTTTTCAACATTTTACAACTTCAGGAAATCCCCACAGAACCAGTAGACAACTCCAGCACTCAGGAACTCTGGCTTCTGTGTTATCTGATAATGAACCGGGGTTTGAGCTTGAACAGTGAGATCCCCTGTAGCACACAGAGACTCTCTGGCCTCTCCCTTATGGTTGCTCGCAGTTAGAATCTAGTTTTCCAGCAAGATGACTATTTTTTTCCATGATGGGACCTCATAGTGTTTCCCTGTTTCAATCAACAACCAGGATCAGTTGTACAGTGGGCATTGCAGAATGCGTCAGGCCATTCTGGGCCGTTTGTTCGTTCATTTCTTCCTTCCTTCCTTTCTTCCTTCCCTTCTCTCTCTCTCTCTCTCTCTCTCTCTCTCTCTCTCTCTCTCTCTCTTTCTGCTGACATTTGTGTTGCTGAAAATCAATAACTGTCATAAAATAAATGTCTTGTAATAAAAGCTCATACTCCTAATGATTGACAAAGACTATAAATCATATTCCTAAAAAGAGAAAAAAGTGTGTAGCACATACTCTGTGTTTGGGTATGTGTGCATAGGCACATGGAGTGCAGCGTATTAGATGTCTTCTCTGTCCCTCTTTGCTTCATTGTCTTGAGACAGACAGTCCCTGTCACTGAGTAGAAGCCTATGCTGGGCTGGCCAGGGAACCCCTGACTCTGCCCCCCTCTCCCAAAGTACACACACACACACACACCTCTATTCAGCTTTTGTGTAGATGTGGGAGATTTGAACTCAGGCTCTCGTGCTTGCGTCCTGGCATACTGCACATTTGCCCTGGCACAGGCACAGGATATTCTTCTCAAGGTACAGATACTGAGTCCTGGGGAGGCACGTTTGTATGACTGTAGAGGGAGCATTTGCTTCTCTGCCATACCAACCAAACAATATGGTGTCTAAACTGTGGCTTATATCAAAAACTTTGTCCCATCATATCTGAAAATGTACTAATTTAAGTATTCAGAAAATTAATGCAAATTTAAGTTCAAGGAGCTTTATTGCGCTAATATCAAGCACTGCAGAGACATCCTCATCCTGTCCTTTGTCCCCACTGTCTCTAGTTCTGTCCCACAGGGTTTGTTACTTTGTAATCAATGACTGAAAATGCAAGGTTTCTAGCTAAAGTCACACCATCAGTTCACTCTGGAGCACAGACTCTGAAATTCCTTTTAAAACCTTTAGGAAACCCCAGTCACACCAGCCCCAAAAGACATTTTGTCTCTTTTAAGATCTGGATAACTACCAAATGTTTGATATGAAAATGCTACTGTGTGACAGATGGGGAGTTTAACTGTCCTTTTACTGATGGGCTATTTTGGAGAAATGAAGCTCTCATTCTTTCCTCTACATTGTCTGATCCTTATGTGTTTTCAAGTTTGAGTTTGAACTTCTGTGCTCAAGTGTCAGTGAGAACCTTGAAGCTTCTCTATGGCAGATTTTGCCCCATTCTCTGTGTGTGTGTGTGTGTGTGTGTGTGTATGTGTGTGTGTGTATGTGTGCGCATATCTGTGTGTGTCTGTGTGTGCATGTCTGTGTGTGTTTATGTATGTCTGTGTCCATGTGTGTATATATGTGTCTGTGTGTGTGTTTCTGTGTGTGCATGACTCTGTGTGTATATATATGTCTGTGTTCGTGTGTATATATTTGTCTGTGTGTAAGTGTATGTCTGTGTGTGCATGAGTGTGCATGTCTGTGTGTGAGTGTATGTGTGTGTGTATGTGTGTGTATGTGTGGTATATATGTGTCTGTGTGAGCATGAGTGTGTCTTGTGTTAGATGCAGGCTTGCACTGGCTTCGACCATCTACATTCCAGATGCCAGGTGAGTTTGCTGTTAGCAGACATCTGAATTGTCTTTACCATCATTTATCAGGGTCAAGGGGCGGATTGGGATGCTGCAAGGGAGTGAGATGTCCCTAGAGGAAAATGTTTCTTCTTGTCAGAAGATAGACATTTTTGGCAGTTTAGTGACCAATAAAACAAATTAAGCAGAAGGTAAGCCAACCCTGAATTATGAAATTTCACTCTTATTACCCTTCATTCAGCAAACACCTCTGCATGTTGAGGCCCATCCCAGATCCTACAGATCAAGTCACAGAGGAAGCCCTGCCTTTCAGGTCATTTATCCAAAGATCAGCATATTTTCTGTGCCAGCTCTCCCTGTGAACCTGTGAGCATGTGACCCACTTTTCCTTAAGCTTTTGGAAGACCAGAGGCCCCCAGCCTTGTCTCCTGAGAAGCAGACATGAGCCAAGTTACTTCTTTGGACCTGGAAGGTCTGTGCAAGAAGTTGCTGAGATTCTCAGTTCCCTGCAAAGCATTTCGGGAAGTGTACATGACAACAGGGTGAGGCAGTCTCTCTAAAAGCTGGCAGCCAACTTCTTCCAGGGGCTCCTTGGAATTGCTCAAGAGGAAGAAAAAAAAAACGTGATTGAGGGAGAGACAAGTGCACAGAGACATTTTTAAAGTAGCTAGCAACCAAGACAGCACCAATTATTTAACCACACTAAAGAGACCAGCAGCCAAACCACAGATTATTTAACTGCACATCCAAGTGCGGAGCACAGCCTCAGCCAGCCGTGGTCCTGTAATGTAAATATCCCCAGCAGCCCGTTGCCATGGAGGCGAGGAGCGGCAGAGGGGGACAGCAGCTCACCTGGTCCTGTCTCTGCTCCAGATGTGTGGCGCTGAGAAACTGGCTCCCAGCCAGCCAGGATTCCCCTCTTATTTACTTTCACATTTACATTACTGTTTCTCTAAAAAAAAAAAAAAAAAAAAAAAAAAAAAAAAAAAAAAGACATGTCCTTCCTCTACCGAGCTGAGTCTCTCACGGCACAGGCACACACAGAACCATTTCCCACAGAAAGAGTTCCCTTTCTGGCATCCATTTTCCATCTTTCCCTTTTATTTCCAACACCTTTTTCCTCTTTTGCCTCAGTTTTATTTTTTAACTACATTTGGCCTTTGCTTTTGTAATTTTTCACTCACTAGCACGTGCAAGGTTTATTTTCAGAGTATTTGTTAGGAAAACAGGCACTTTCTTCTTTGCTACCAGCAATACACAACCCACAGAGGAGGACTTTTCTCCCAGAGCCCCTCCCACAGAGGAAAGCCCTTGGATACTGTGATGCAGGTGTTCAGTGTTGAGTCCCACTGTGCTCTTTCTAGCCACTGGAATGGCTTCTGACCCAAGGCTAACCTGCTGCTTGGTACCTGCCACCCAGTCCGATTCCCCTCTTTGAGGAGCTGAATCTAGTGACAGAGACTGGACTTACAGACAGTATAGAACCAAGGGTGACCTTCAGGGGCCAGCAGGAGGGGAGATGGCTGAGGGGGCCCTGTGGTTCAGAGTCAAGGTACCAACCAGCAGACAACCACCCGCTGGAGGAGGGAAAGAGGCACACGTCTTCTGCTTGACTTCATTTGTCACAAGGCTGTGTCTACTTCAGTTGTGGAATTATGAGAGTGCTGCTGTGTGAGGAGGAGGAGGAGGAGGAGGAGGAGGAGGAGGA
>NW_022196913.1:65128092-65135360 GCF_008632895.1 Mastomys coucha
AAGGAGGAGGAGGAGGAGGAGAAGAAGGAGGAGGAGGAGGAGAAGAAGGAGGAGGAGGAGGAGGAGGAGGAGGACCAGCAGACAATAGGACAGACGGATCACTTAGAGCTTTCTTTTTATACGTCCTCCTCCCATAGCACCCACCTCTTCTATGAATGTGTGTTGCCATCTGGCTTTGTCCTCTGGGCATAATGTGCTCATCCCATAGTCAACGTAGAACAGAAATAACACTGGCTCCATAATAATAGTGATGGAGTAAGGAAAAGGTAGAGTGACTGGGTATCCATGGCAGTGGTGGTGGGCGATTAACAATCTCCAATGGAAAAAAAGGTGAGAGATCATGTGTCAGTCAGGTTATGTAAAGGAACCCAATGGATAAAAGGAATTAAAGGGGTGATTGATTAGGTTGGATTACAGGATATGGTCTGGGTACTCCAACAATGGCTGTCTCACATCTGAGAGGTAGAGAAACGGTAATGGTTCAGTTCTTGATGTCTCAGCCCAGATGAGGCACTGATGTCCCAAGGAAGTCCCAGAGAGCTGCTGGTCTTCAGTCTTGGTTGGAATCCTGAAAACGCTGGATTTGATACTGATGGCAGTAACAGGATAGATGGGCTTGCTAGCAAGAGAAAGGGTAAGTGGGCAGAAAGCAAAGCTTTCTTCTTCCGCGTGCTATTACATGGGCTGCCACCAGAAGGTGGGGCTGAGATTTAGGGTGGGTCTTCCTGTTTCAAATAACATTATGAAAATCTCTCAGAGGAGTGCCCAGCAGCTTGGGTTTTAGTTCACGCCAGATGCAGTCATGATGACAACTAAGATTATCCATCACATAGGGTCCCAGAACATGGATTCTAGTCATGGTCCCCTCCTGTCCTCAGCTGCATTCAAAGCTGGGTGGTGCTAGTGTATAGAGGAAGTAGGTTAAATGAAGGCAGGATTCCACGATGCAGTTTCTGCAAGGTTTTTATTCAGGCTGGGGTGGGACTTTCCAGTGATGCAGCCTTTGGAAGGGCATTCTGTAGCAAATCCCTTACCCGGATTCCTGGAAATGAACCCAGTCAACGTATTGCTCAGCAAGCTCAGCTGAGGTGAAGTTGTTACTTTGGTCTCTGGTTGGTGACCCACCAGGGATGGGGGGGGGGACATTTGTTCATGTTTGCCCAGGAAAAGTAACAAGATGACAGGAAATAAGTTTTACAAAGATGTTTCTGAATGAAGTATTCTTCTTACATTATATAACGGGAAGTCTCAGAAGCATTCCAACAAGCCTAATTGGATTAGAGATTTGTGGGTATCTGTATGGAGCTGCTGCTTGCAAGAAAAAGGCCCACAGGTTATTTCTGCTACTCAGCCGCAGTTGAACCACACCCCCAATTCATTGCCTTGTAAGTCTGAGCTGAGTTCTGACTCCTGGAATTCAAATCTGAGAAGGTTTTAGGGCTGGGGAATTAGAAGAGCCATTGGGAAAAGTCACATTTGAGACTTATTTTTTTAAAAAACCAACCATTTAAAGACATACCAATGAAAGTCAGACAAAGATATAGACTGAAGACACAAAGAAGCACCTGGAACTGAAGGGAGTGGCCAGCCATGTCCAATATTGTGAAAAGCCACAGAAGAGAAGGAATCATACAAAGAAAGAGTCTGGTGGTCCATGACCTTGATCAGGGAGATGGTGAGATAAACATAATTGTAGAGAGCTGAAGGGAATTCAGAGTGGAGAAGAGGATGGCAAGAAACTTTCTTGGGGAATTTTCATAGAAGTGAGATAGTTACTTTTAAGAACCTCCTCAAAGGATGCTGTTATTGATATGGGACCTGGGGAAAGCCAGAATATGACTAATTAAACTCACTGAGATGCACGTCCTTTAACCTTTGGGATGGAGTTTGGGTCATGAATTATTAACTAAAGAGTTGGGCTTCTGGTGTTAGCATCATAGTGTTATGGTTAACTTAAAGCAAAGACATGAGGTCTCATTTGCCTACCGCCCAGGAGCATAGGTGTCAAAGGGACCCAAAGGATAAAACTTGACAAGGATCTTTTTATCATCATGAGCTACACAGTGCCAAGCTGCACTGCTTCAGTGACTGTAAAACAATCTCTTCCCAGAGGAGATGGCCCCAGCTAAGGAAGAACACTCCACCCACCTTACCCACACAACACATCTCAAACTTCAGTGTAGCTCCCTGGGTGGTTTCACGAGTGTGGATTCCTATACCTACCCTGGACCCACAGCAAGACTCTGAAAAAGGGACCTGGGATTCTGCACTTGGTACAGTCACTCACATGATGGAATCTGAGACCTCTTACAAAAGACACATCTGGTGCTTGCGGAAGTCTCTGGGAAGATGGATGACAAGATGTTAGTATTGCAGGAGTATCAGCTGCTAGAGCAACGACAGAGATGGAGCTGCCATCGGCCATGGTGAAACATGCTAATGCTCTCCCTGAGTGTGGGGAGCAGCTTCTATATAAAGGGGGAAGAGAAATAAAGGGGTGGATTTCTAAGGCTAAACTGATTGTGGCTAGCAATTCATCAGAAATACTGACTGAAGGAGTATAACTTCAGTAATAGAAGGAGTATAACTTGGAAGTAATAGACTTCCAAGCCCACCCCAGCTTTGAATGAAGACTCGAAGACATATTTTATTAATTATAGCTTTAGGCCTAGCTTACTCTTGCTCCCAACTATCTCTTATAATTTAGATTAACCCACATATAGTAATCTATTTTCTTCCACATGGCTCATTAGTTACCTCTCCTTCAGCCATGGCCTGCTTATTCCTTGGCGAATTCCCCCATGCCTGACTCTTTCCCTGAGTTCCTATCTCTGCCCAGAAGTCCCATCTATTCTCTCCTTCTCAGCTACAGGCCATCAGCCTTTTATTAAACCAACCAGAAGGTGAGAGAGTGTGTTTACAAATATGGTGTTGCCATATGAATAACAATACCAAAGTCAGGTCTGCACTCAACTCTCTGCCCACACAGAAATTGACATTTGAATAATACAAAGGCAATCTTTACACAGTGCACAAAAATTCATGCCCCCCCCCCAAAAGGAAGGAGATCATGGCTGCAGGGATTTGAGGCCTTGGCTCTTCTTCTCTGGGTATGGTATCTTTTCTCTGTTTCTCTAGCATTCCAGTAGTAATGTAACATTCATGGCCAAGATGGCTGTCCACACCACAGTCTTGGCCAAGATGGCTGTCCATACCACAGTCATGGCCAAGATGACTTGCCTGCTCGACAGTCATGGCCAGGATGGCATGTCCACACCACAGTCACGGCTAGGATGGCATGTCCACACCACAGTCATGGCCAGGATGGCATGTCTACACCACAGTCATGGCCAGGATGGCATGTCCACACCACAGTCACGGCTAGGATGGCATGTCCACACCACAGTCACGGCTAGGATGGCATGTCAATACTGAAGCCTGATTCAGAGTCTCCTTTTCAGACTTCCCCCATCATCTCAGCCTGTGGCTTCCCAGGACAAGATCTGAAGCAAGTTTTGATTTGTCCTTTTCTCTCACAGTCTCATATGCAAATATCTCTATTTCCCTTTCAGGTCCAATCAATGGAGTTTACATTTTTGGCCATCAGTAGCATGTGGCTGCAGATTCTTCAGGGTGACTTCCACAAGGAATAAATGTTATTTTCCTTACCCTACCTCCTCGGCCATGAGGAGGCTTCTGAATGCTTTGCAACAGGAAATGGTAGAATCCATGTTTATAAAGTTGGCCATGCTTCTGCTCTTAGGAGAACACTTGCCCACACTTGGCATGTGTGGGAGCTCCAACCTGTCTTCCATTATCCCAGGCCAAGGCCAGGCAGGAAATATTCAGATGATTACAGGCCTGGGGTGGGAGTTGGGGAACGGTTGGACTCCTGATAGTGGCCGTCCTAGCCAAGGCCTTGAACACTGCTGAGTGTCAACAAGGGCCTCCTAACTTTCTCTCTCTCTCTCTCTCTCTCTCTCTCTCTCTCTCTCTCTCTCTCTCTCTCTCTCTCTCTCTCTCTCTCTCTCTCTCTCTCTCTCTCCACCCCTGACCCCCTTGCCATCTCCTCTTTGGGTCCAGGCAGACTGTGAGCACAGCAAATGGCCATACCACTGAACGTAACACTAGTTTCCTGCCAAAAGATACTGGAACCTTGGACCTCACCTTGAACACTGTTCTGAGATCCAATCCAAGAGAGTTCTGTATGTCAGTGGTTCTCAACCAGTGGGTGCCACCCCTTTCACCGGGGTTGCCTAAGACCATCAGAAAACACAGATATTTATATTACTTCTCATAGCACTAGCAACATTATAGTTATGAAGTGGCAACAAAAATAATCTTGGGGTGGGGGGGGGGTCACCACAACACCAGGAACTGTATTAAAGGGTTGCAGCATTAGGAAGGTTGAGATCCACTGCTGTGTGTGAAGGTTGGCTTAGAAATAAGCCAACCAAGCAAGCCTACCTGGTAACTGCCATTGTCTTTGTGCAGCTGGAATGAAAACTTAGGATTTTTTTCTTCTTCTTTGGGCCAGTTCTGCAGTGGTTGCCTTTTCATGAAAATCTGAAATCAGATGCAACCAATCTCTCCATAAAAATGTGGAGCATGTGCTGGCTGAGGATGCAGAGCCCAGAGGGAGCTCCTGCTCATGTATGTGTCCCTGATCACCTAGCGACAGAATGACGTCCCAAGAGGGCACTTCATCAATGTTTGCTTTACTGGCTTGATAAATGCACTTGTATTCACTGTTATATAAACTCTTTTAGGCCTTGCATTGGTTTATCTAGTATTTTCTCCATTTTTGACTTGCAATCTGTAATATTTGCTGAATCGTGTTTATGGATCACATAGCCAGATTGTCAAGAACATACAGTGCAGTATAAACACATACATCTTGCACAATCCTTTTCTACACTTGGGCTTTTTTATTTTGAACCAGGTTCAAATCTAAACTGAGCAAGGAAGGCCACACAGGACATTAAAGTAAAAAAACAAAAACAAAAACAAAAAAAACCAAAAACTGTACAGTTGGAATGTACTGAAGCTCTCATTCAACTGAAGGAGATGAGCATTAGAGGAGGTGATTTAAAAGAACCTGTTTCTTATTTCCAATCACCTGGCAAGGCCATCTGTATTAGTCAGGGTTTCTATTCCTGCACAAACATCATGACCAAGAAGCAAGTTGGGGAGCAAAGGGTTTATTCAGCTTACTTCCACATGGCTGTTGATCACCAGAGGAAGTCAGGACTGGAACTCAGGCAGGTCAGGAAGCAGGAGCTGATGCAGAGGCGACGGGAGATGTTTCTTAATGGCTTGTTTTCCCTGGCTTGCTCAGCCTGCTTTCTTATAGAACCCAAGACTTCCAGCCCAGTGATGGCACCACCCACAAGGGGCCATACCCTCTTGATTGCTAATTGAGAAAATACCCCACAGCTGGATCTCATGGAGGCATTTCCCCAACTGAAGCTCCCTTCTCTGTGGTAACTCCAGCCTATGTCAAGTTGACACACAAAACCAGTACACCATCTAAGAAAACACATTGAGCAAATGTGATTTTCGAGCCATACACATTGTCTAGATAGAAAAACAACTTCAAACATATCGTAGTGTTTTGGAAATTATTTTCTGGATCTGTCAACATCCCCACCCAACCCCCCAAAGAGAAGCAGTTGCCTGGATCTTTGGACTCTTCTCATGTGCATATTTCTCAAAAATGGAAATAACAAGATCCTCAAATAATTACTTGGATATATATACACCATGGTTTTAAAGATGGCTCCTTGGAAGCTTTGCTACACAACATTCAGTGGGTTTGATTTCATGGGGGAGGGGGCATGCCAATGTGCATTAGTCAGAAGGGAGGAAGAAGAGAATGCAGGAGAAGGACCAAGCGGCTCAGCATACAGAATGGAGGAAGGAGGGAAATGCTTGGGTCTAAGACTCACACCATACCACGTTTATAAAGGTCAACCTAATTGTGAGTCACAGTGTCCAGATTTCTACAGCAGCGAACACGAAGGCTCCGAGGATCTTATTTTCACTCTGTGCGATCAGAGTGAAAGATACCACAGTTAGTCTCCTCCAGTGACAGCGAGCCTGGCGCAGGCGAGGCCAGCTCTGCTAGTGACTCCTTATTCCCTTGCTTGGAAAGGTTCCTGCAGGGTCTGCGGACTTCTGGGTTAAGACTGTCAAGGAGAGTGACGAGGGATTCTTGGAACACTCAGCCCTAAAAGGATTATCTCTATCTAATTCTCCTTTTGGGGCTCAGGGAACCCCCGAAGAAGGGGAGGCTGAAGGAAACAAGGCCCTCTAAATCAACACAATAAAAGCCAGTAAAAGCTCTCTTGAGCTCACAGAGACTCAGGCAGCATGCACACAGCCTGCGCAGTTCTGGCTTCCAGGTTAGTGGTTTTATGGGATTCTCGAGTTGGTCTCTACTTCTTATGCCCTCTTTCCTCTGTTGGTTTGTTTTGCTCAATTTTGATGTGTTTTTATCTTATCTTATTGTATTGGCTCTTACTGTGGTACAAACCCAAAATAAGAACAATTTTTAGACATTGGAGTTCATTGTAATAAGGCTGTACTCCAATGTCCCTCAAGTCACCAAAGGATTTTACCTCCATTGTAGCTAAGCTGAGAGTTGACAGTTCTGCTGCGCCAAGGAATGAATTGTAGGCACGATTTTTGGATACAGATTTCCTGCTATGGTCAAAGTTATTTGACTTGAGTGATTGTCTTCATTCTCAGCCCACAGGGAGCAGGTTCATTCATTTAAGAAATGGTGTGTGTATTAAGATGGTCTATCCATGAAGCCATTCATCACCTGTTTCAATGAACAATGGTTCTGCTTGGAGGGTGGCACAGATATTAGGTGAGGGTAAGAATCTGGCTTGTTGGCTGTGATGATTTTGAAAAGCATTCATCTCAGAAAAAGAGTTACTTATAAAGTCCTCTTCTTCAAAATTGATAAAATAATTATAAATATCAAGCAAAGCCTTCAGTTTCACTCTTTGTTGTTCTCTTACAAGACACCTCCCAAATTAATTGTCTATGTTTCTTTTGGCTGTATAAATAATTTTGAAATATGTAAGCTGTCCTGAAAACCATAGTATAGTATAAAAACATCAAATAAACAATCCTACTAATAGAGAGGCTGAGATAGGAAAAGCCTGATTTCAAGACCATTATGTGTTACTGAGCAAGACACTGTCATGTACAAACAAGCAGAAAGTGTATATGGATTGTACAATATTGGACCTATTTCT
>NW_022196913.1:65135811-65201431 GCF_008632895.1 Mastomys coucha
GGCCTGCCTTTATATGTTACTTGACCTTTTTCCCTTATTGCTTTTAAAATTCTTTCTTTGTTTAGTGTGTTTGGTGTTTTTATTATTATGTGATGGGAGGAATTTCTTTTCAGTCTAGTCTATTTGGAGTTCTGTAGGCTTCTTGTATGTTCATGAGCATCTCTTTCTTTAGGTTAGGGAAGTTTTCTTCTATAATTTTGTTGAAGATATTTACTGGTCCTTTAAGTTGGGAGTCGTCACTCTTCTATACCTATTATCCTTAGGTTTGGTCTTCTCATTGCATCCTGGATTTCCTGGATGTTTTGGGCTAGGAGCTTTTTGCTTTTTTGCATTTTCTTTGACTGTTTTGTCAATGTTTTCTATGGTGTCTTCTGCCCCTGAGATTCTTTCTTCTATTTCTTGTATTCTGTTGGCGATGCTTGCATCTATGATTCCTGATCTCTTTCCTTGGTTTTCTAAGTTCAGAGTTGTCTCCTTTTGTGATTTCTTTATTGTTTCTATTTCCATTTTTAGATCCTCAATGGTTTTGTTCATTTCCTTTGCCTGTTTGGTTGTGTTTTCCTGTAATTCTTTAAGGGATTTTTGTGTTTCCTCTTTAAGAGCTTCTAGCTGTTTACCTGTGTTCTCTTGTGTTTCTTTAAGGGAGTTATTTATGTCCTTCTTAATGTCCTCTATCGTCATCATGAGAAGTGACTTTAGATCCAAGTCTTGCTTTTCCCATGTGATGGTGTGTATCCAGGACTTGCTATGGTGAGAGAATTAGGTTCTGATGATGCCAAGTAACCTTGGTTTCTGTTGCTTCTGTTCTTATGCTTGCCTCTGGCCATCTGGTTATCTCTAGTGCTACCTGCCCTGGCTAAATCTGACTGGGGCCTGTCCTTCCTGTGATCCTGATTGTGCCAGGACTTCTAAGAGTCAAGCTGTCTCTGTGATCCTGTGATCTTGTTATCCTGGGCGTTAGAGCAGGGAGTAGAGCTTCCTCTGGGTATTGTGGGACTAGCTGCAGAGTTTGGGCACAAGGCCTGCTCAGGGCACCGACCCAGACAGACCGGAAGGAACTTGGGCCACTGGTCTATTGGATTTCCCGTGTGCCTGGGTCCTGCTGGTCCCAGTTACTCCCGGTGTTAGGCGGGCTCTCATTTTTAATCAATGGCTAATCTTTAATAAGCATCCAAAGCTACAGGAGATGTCACAGGTCAAACACTTAGGAAGCCCAATGGGCTTTCATGTATACTGTTTCCTGAATCCTCACCCTGTCCTTTTAGTTTTACAGATGAAAGACTTATAACCTTGTAACTGGTGAAACAAAGGGCTAGGATTTGCAGTGAGAGGGGTCTGTTTCCCACATTTTGCCCCAGCACACACAACATGCAATACAGGCCTCACACTGAGCAGCTGGCCCTGGAAAGCTAGCCTATGAGGCCCTTAGATGATCCTTTGGTCTTTAGGCCCTGGCTTAACGTTGGCCAATTGTTTCAGCCAGCAGATAATGTAAGTTGGAGGAGCAGGGTGGCTTTGACATCAGCATGTTGAAACTGGTAACTCAATCCCAGCTCTGATGCCATCATGGTGAAGTCAGCTTGGCATGGCCCCCACTCTCTGATGCCACAGTATTGTGGTCTAGCCACAAGTCTGGCATCATCATAGGCTTTGTGAGCTGAGTGTGCCAGTGTGTGTGCTTGTGAACGTAGCAGCTGAGCTGAATGACTGTATGAGAGGGGTGGTCATCCCCACTTAGTTCTTTAGGCCAGCAGGGCTCGCCTCTACACAAGACAAAGGAAATGGCGTCGTTAGCTGCTTTGGATTGAGGGTGGTGATTCTAGCCAGGCTCAATGAGGTCTCTCTTGATTATTTAGGCAGGAGAGAGTACTTCACGTTTTTTTGATTGTCCCTATACCTAAACTCAGAGTTTCTTGCGGAATTCTTTGAGCCATCTTGGTCCATGTATCTATACGCACATATTTAGCCCTGATAATACGTCCCTTTCTCCTTTCTGAATTTATTTAGCACCCAATGTGAGTGTTATCAAGGCCAACACACTCCATCCCCATGCTAGGCTTTGAGATCCATGTCTCTTCTTTCTTGCACCCTGTTCAACACCACAGGTAGGGTGAGTGCTGGCTGTGCTTCCCGGTCGATTGCCTTTCTGCAGGGTTGGCTAAGGCAAGCTGTGGGGAGGAGACAGGAAGTAAAGAAAGGAAAATGTGTGCACACCGCTCTGCTTGACCAGCATGCCACTGCCATGCTCCTGGTGCCTGATCAACCCCACCGGCCTTTTCTTTCTCTCCCTTCAGTCTCCATGTTTTCCCTACATTTGCTGGCAGCTGGGTTGCAGCCCCCTGCCTGCAGCTGCTTCTGTCATTTGAGGGAGGAATTGTATTCTGTCTGCTTCTAGTTCCTAGAACAACTTTCGTTTCCAGAGTTAGACCCCTCTTCCATTTCCCCACAAAGATACAGGTGCATCAGTTTCCTTATCAAACAGGAATATTTTACTTGCCTGGTCATCTTTTGATTTTGATGGGATTTGGGGTTGAGGGTCTCAAGAGCACATGCAAAAACAGGTGCACCTAAGAATGTTGCCTGCTACTCAAAATATTGTCTTGAAAAGTCAAGATGATCCGAAAGGATTTCTCTTCATATCAGTGAAATGCAGATGATGTCATTTGCACATTAGCCTGATGGGTGTTCTGGATAGTGCTAGTGTAGGGCTTGCCACGTAAAGCCAATATCAGATTGCCCATTGGCCAGCCTTCTCCAAGAGTACTGACATTTCCACTGGAATAAGTCATTATTTCAGTGGGTCATGTTTGTAAGAGTAGGGGAGCCATATTTCCTTCTCTCCTATGGGAAGGCTGCTACTGAACAAATAAGCCATTAAGGCACCTTTCGTGGCACTGCTAGTTGACCAGTCTGAGAGACCTGTGAGAAAAGAAATGTGGAGGAAGTTGTCAGCAGGTGGACATTTAGTATTTTTCCTACTAGAGCCGGCATTTCCTTTGCAGGAGCAATCGAGCCATTGGTTAGGATCATCACTACTGGCTGTGGTGTAGGCAACCCGTGAATATCCTTCGGCGAAGGGATGTGTACGCAAATTACATTTTTTTCAAGAGGTGCCATTAAATAGTGAAACGTCCTTATCAGGAGTGACTGACTTACTCACAGGTGAGCCGCAGCTCTTGAATAAAGCTCCTCATACTTCCCTGCTGCTGCCTCCTCTTCCAGTCAGGCTCAGAGCTGGAGAATGCTGAGTAGCATACAGGATTCTCCAGTGTCCCCAGGGAAAGCACAGTGGGCATCAGAGAGCACAGCAGGCCCCTGGACGTCAGGGGTGGGAGAAAAAGAGATCATTAAGAGCAAGAGGGAGAGCAAGAATCAGGGGCTTGATGGGTAAGGGCATGGCCATTTCAGATGCTGCTATTGAGTCACACCCTGCTTCTCCTACCTCCTACTTTTCCTCACTTTCTGCTCCTGCACTCTGCATTTCCTACTTCCTGCATTTCCTACTTCCTGCTTTTCCTACTTCCTGCATTTCCCCACTTCCTGCCTTTCTTCACTTCCTGCTCCATCACATTTCCTGATTTTTTCCACTTTCTGTTTCACCTGCTTCTTTGACTGCCTCAGGAGAGGCCCTTCTCCCCCCTGCATATTAGTCCAGTACTGGAGGACAGCAGGATCTTCTATCTATTTTCACGTCTCTGTTTAGACCAGAGGCAAGCCTAATTTACCTATAATCTTAGCATGTACTTGTATTTTTAAATTTTAAGTGTAGTGTTCATTTATACCTCCATCTCTCTTATTGAAATCCAGCCAATATCACAGGCTACTTGGCTTCTACTCAGCACTCCATCACCTGGCCAGCTCTCTTATAATATATTTGATGTCAGAGAACATCAAATATATGGTCTATCTGGTTTCTTACAAAGTGGCCCTTTAGTTATCACATTAATTTGATTCAAAGATTGGATACAATTGGATGTCTTAGCAGGCTTGGAAATTATATTTCAGGTATTTCTCAGAAGCACTGAAACACCAAAACTGGCAAGAGACTGGGGTTTAAAGCAGAAGGTGGCTTCTCCCCCACTCCCTCCTGTCTCTCCTCTTAAACAATTTATTTATTCTTATTTTATATTGAACTCCAGTCTGCTCGAATAGCAGCCAGTGTGTTAGCCACTGATCCATGTCTCTAGCCCTGACTTTCCTCTTAAGGAAGTTCTGACTTTAGATTAGAAAGTATCAGTCACCGCCATTCTGCAAATAGCTCAACACGATTACTCTTAGGAACTTGAAGCTATAAATGCTGGTTTGTACTGGAGTTTTACTGTATAATTAAAGATTGACTCTAATCCATAATTTCTTTGTAGTTGATTTCTTCTTAGAAAAAGCATTTTTCTGACACACTGCATACACACATACACACACACACACACCCATACTCAAACATATAAAAAATACAGGACTCACCAACTGAAGACAGCACCTGCCCAAGTCACAAATTATTCTGAAGATCACTTCAATTCTCAGAAATACAGAAATTTCCAGAAGTCTTTGTAATTCTGCGGACGTTTTTCAGAACCTTGCTTGGTGTTCAGACTAGAGCATGAGTGTCCTCTTTGACTTAAGGTAGATTTTCATGTTTTAAACATATATCCCACCCAGGACACATATACCACTGAATTAATAATTATAAAATATTTTTTCACTTTGCATATGGCTATACACTTAACATGTTGTTACATGATTCATAGCTATTGGTTATCAACAAAATAGTCCCAGTGGTCAGCCAACTTCCTTACCCCAGAGACTATGATGATTCTTGGGTGTGAATTTGAACTACTCAGTAAAATGGAAATTTCTGGGGTCTTTTTGGAGACTTGGTTGTGTCACGTGATTTTTTTCTGGAAATTGTCCTATGAGAGGATGTTTTGCTGAAGCAGACATGTGGGAGGAAGTTTTGTTGAGAACAGATATGTGCTGTTTTTTGGGAAGGTGCCTGGAAAAGGAGCATGCGATGTTTTGCTGATGCTTGAGAGGACATGTGATGTTTGGAAAGGGTGTATATATAACCCAACAGACAGTGGGCACTTTGACATTGGTTCACCTTGCCGCTCTTTGCTGGTCTCTATTGAGACCAGCTTTGTTGATGCTGGTCTTCACTGATGGTGCTGTGGCATTGGCTCGCCTTGCCTTCTTTACTGAGAAGCTGTGACTTCTTAGAGAAAAATGAATCAAGCCACTTGTGATAGTCAGGTGGCTTCTTGCCACTTCAGTGGACTTCACCCGATTGGCAGAGCCTCGAAGTTTCTTCTGGATCAAACTGCCATTGCTGATTTGTGAGTGGTGTTGCCGATGCTGATGCATGTGAACTGAACTGCTGATATTCTGACAACAAAGATTGGAATTGCCTCAAAGAACTACTACTAAACAGGTCCACATCCCTGTTTGACCTATTAACCTTTTCTTTCCCTACCTCTGGTGGGTGATGGGTGAGAAGGGAGGTTAAAACATTTAAGAACCCTTATTAAAGTAGGTTTTGAAAACTCTTTAAGCTTACAGCTCAGTGACTGTTGCAGATCTGGGTAACTCATGATGTTCTAACCAGTTGCACGATCGAGATGACAGAGACAAGAGAGGTTGGAGATTAACGAAGACACTGACAGTCCTCTATATACAACAGCCATATATGACTCAGAGAGACCCAGGGAACAATTCCTGTTTCTGAAAGTTTAGATGAGACTCTGGGACTTCAGGGTCATGCTTGCGGGTCATGTTAGTAAGCATGTTCGACCTGACTGTGGCTCGTCCACTCCAGTGGCTCAGTAAATCCTAGAGGTCAAAGGACTGCATGTGAGTCTGACAGTGTCCCATCTCTTCCTCTTACACAGGAAGCTTCTTAAATATGAGAAGACAGTGGTGCACAGAGAAGAGCAGACTGAGATGAACCTGAGGGGTTAATGGGGTTTTCCAAGAGAGTCACAGAGCTATACACCGGGGAAACAAGGAGTGGTAGAGAGAGGGCAGGCCAGAGAGTCAAAGTTAACAGATTTAAAACGTAGATATGTCTTCTTAGGATATAATTTCCTTAACAATACTTCTTATGTTAAAGAAATATGATCATCCTTCCATCAAGGATGTATGTCCAGGTCCCAAGTCAATGGTCAATGTCTCATTCCATTTTTTTTTTTTTTTTTTTTTTTTTTGTGATCCAAGGATACAGCAGTACATCCAGGATACAGCAGTATGTCCAGACAGGCACACGGCAGCAGGTAGTGACCATCAGCAATACGAGCCAAGGTTCACATGCATGGAAGAAGGAACAGGGGAATATTGCAGCTGATACAGGACATACACAGGCAGACATCCATCTGTACTCCAATGAGGAAAGAGCCATGCAGAGAAAGAACTGGAGGTGAGGCTCAAAAAGATGGACAGCTGTCCCTCCACCCTGTCCATCTGCAAGCTATAAACTCTCTTCCACTTAAATTCATGTCTCAAAGTTTCGCCTTTATGCTTCAGCTGAGAAAATAACAACTTCTGTGGAGTCTCACAAGTTCTGGCCATACCCAGGTTGTCCTTTAGGCTTCCAATCGGCAGTTAACCAAATGCCTTTCCCTGCTGACAATTCCATAATGCCCACTCATAGAAGAAGACTCACTGGGAGGATAAATGATGTCTTCTCTTGTCAATGGTCATTTGTGTTCACTATGCTTCCTCCAGATTGACTTTCATGAGTCAAAAATGACTTGGTAGTTTTATTTTTTCCCTTCACCCTGTGTTTAAGCTTGTCAGGATGTGGAGATTTTAAAGTTAAGCTCTCTCTGTTAGATGCTCAAGAATCATGAAGTTTCTTCTCTTCTTGAATCAGCCAGGTAGTTCGCGTTCAGGTGGAGAAACTCGTGATTTGTTTGACCCATGTACTCATGGGATGACTTCTGCCTTCATTTCGGCACTCTTGTTCTTGAGAGACATCTTTAGGAGATGGCTTTGCTGCATAGCCCCTAGATCAGTGATTGATGTCCACATAAAAGTCACATTTTTTAAAGAATGTACAAGTTATGGTTAATGATGCTTTGCCAACTGATCAAACACTAAAGCTCCCAGTCATCACAATGGATTCCATAACCTTTAATGGACCCAAGTGTGTCATGACATCAGAATGTGCTCCGACCAGACATCCCTCCACACTGCTTCCTTTTTAGCATTTTCTTCTAATCAGAGTGGACTAATGTGCTTAGGGCACCTTTCATTTCTGTCTCTAAAACCCTAATGAATAGCTAAGGGTATATATGTATGTATGTATTTTACAACCTAGTGAGTGTTGTTTCATAATGTTCCACTAGCCACAAACCCTCAAGTCAGCTTTAAGAAACCCAGCTGCCAGGCTGCAGGTGTTGGTGCAGCTGTTTTGTGGGAAGTCATGAACGTGTACCTCGTTTGGGCAGAAAGAGAACATACCTCATCCCTACAGATTCATAGCAGCCGCCTCCAAAACAGTCCGAATGGCACGTGTTCTCGCCGTGATACTGAATTCAGATACTTCAGGTGTCTTGTAATTTATCAGACCCTTTCGTTTGGTTTTCCTGGGAGGGCAGATTCTCTTCTGGGTTGGCTACGGCATGCTCTGAAGTTACCTTTTCCTTCCGGATAGTATAAAATCGAAAGAAACTCAGTCAACTTTTTTCTGCGCACTTTATTGGTTTGATTTAGGAGATGGAGTCACACATTGTTTTGTATGGTCAACATCACATTAAAGGCAGTCATACTGTATCCAGGGTTTAGTGCCAGGAGTCCTCTAGGGGGACAGAATGCAAGAATACTATAATCCATAGATGATAAAGTAGAAAAGTTCCATCTCCTGCACACATCCCCTGAATACTTATAGTAAGTTCTGGACTGCTTTTATGTCCTAATTATGTAAGTGGTTATATGATGAACCCCTCAGGAAATAATCATGGAGCTTGTCTTTATGTTTTAGTGCAGATGAAATTTTATTTCTTAAATATTTTCCAAATAACAACAGTTGAATCCACAGGCATGGAGCCTATAGGCACAGGTTAAAAACTGTTCAAAGTAGTAACAAAATAATAACCTTCTTGTCTTAGATCACATTCTTCTTTTAAATACTTCTCCATTTTAAAAAGCCATATATATATATATATATATATATATATATATATATATATATATATATACTTCAGGATATTATATCTGTTTACTACTATCTCATACTCAGACACAATTTTGACAACAGACAATCACATCTGCAAATTCTGTAAGAGAAAGATTTTCTTTGTGCTTTCTGTGTTTAAAGTACCCACTGAGGTCCCTGTGCTGAAGGCCTGGCCCATACTGGAAATGGGGAGAGCTTGCAGAGATGAGTCAAGTGAGAAGTCTTCGGGTCCTTCGAGGGTACCTTGGAGAGGATACTGAGGCCCAGACTCCACCTTCTTCTTTCACATGCCTTCGATGGGATTTTACCATATGCTGTTTCTCTACAGGTGACCACAGATCACAGAATAAGACCCCTACAGCGCCATGAGACTAAACCACCCTTTCTTTCTACAGATTCATCTTTATCAAGTACTTGTCATAATCACACTTCTTCACTGTGAGGCTGAATCACATCATTTCCCATGGCCATTCCTTCCAACAAAATCAATAAGAAAACGTTGGAAATGAAGGTTTAGGGGGTCATGTTTTCTCATACTTCACACAGCTAAGATCTTGATTGAAAAGCAAAGGCGAGAATGACCTCAACGGCGGGGTAATGAAAACTGACCTCCAGCAAGGGACAAACCTTTTCAAGATGTTGGTGACATCATCTAAAGTCAGTCAGGTCTTAAATCCTTCTAGTTGAGGTCACTAGGGCCTGGGTATCCAAAACGACATCAGTGCTGAGAATTCCTTCATCAAATGAAAGAATCAAGTCAGAGAGCTGGTGGTGTGTCTGATGTGACAGAGCACTTACCTAGGATGCTGGCAGCTCTGGGGTGGATCCCCAGCACTACAGAAATGAGGCATAGTGGTGTGAGCCTCTCATCCCAGCACTAGGGAGGCAGAGGCAGGAAGATGAGGAAAATTCAAGGTTACCCAGGACTTTTTAGTAAGTTTGAGGCTAGTCTGGGATACATGAAACCACGTCTTCAAAAATCAAACAACCAATCTGCTCCTCCCTCTGCCACTTGCCTCCATACTTTTGCTGTTTAAACCTGGGTTTATGACCCTCAGAATGGCTTCAAATGGCAGCCATTCACCAGCCCCCGCCCCATAATATTAATTAATAAAGCTGTAGGAATAATAAACTGAAAAACTTCCATCCATTTTGAAAGATTGCCATCTGCATAAAAGTAAACAGGCAGATCAGGGGTTTTGATGTCTTGAGGTGGTGCCCTGAGGTGATGCAGAGCCCGGGGCATGGTGGGGGTGGGATGAGGATGAGGTCAGGAGTGCTTATTTAGGGTAGAGTTAAATAGTGCTTGGAGTAGCAGCGGAGTTGGCTTTTTATGCACAGAGAGGAGCATCAGAGATAGGGTAGAGGGCTGGGCCGTGTCTCTGTAACTCAGGAAGAATGGTGGGTGCTGGGAAGAGGCTTATAGTCAGACAGGATGGTAGCAGGGAGTCTTGTCTGCTCTATCAAGGAGCTGAGGTTAATTTCCCATGGGAGTCAGGAATTCCCAGGGGTGTTTGGGACAGGGGACTGGACTGTGTGTGCCCTACAATGCTCTAGCAACTTTATGCCTTTCTTTGACAGCTACCCCAGGTCTTATCAGAGGGGGCAAGATTATCTTTCTTCAGGAGCTAATCAGAAAACCACTCTTTAAAGCTAAGCCCTAGGCCCCTTTGGAGCCTCGTCCAACTGGTTCAGAATACCTGGCTCCAACCTCATTGCCATCCTGTAACAATTCCCAGCATTACAGGTAACAGTTCTTTCCACAATAGACACATTGTATCCAGCTATGGCTGACTTGTGAAATTCTCGCTTTTCTTTTCTTTTAAAGGTGTTGTAACTGATCAGATCTTTTGTTGTATTAACAGGATTAGTTCCTTTATGTGAACCACTAGCTCTCCACATCTGCAGGTTCAGATCCAACAAACTGTGGATTGAGAATAATTCTAAAAGAATCAATACTGTGGAACAGGCTAAAAAGACTACATAGTAGTTAAGCACACTGGCTGCTCTGGCAAAGAACCTGGGTTCAGATTCCAGCACCCACAAGGCAGCTCAGACCTGCTTCTAACTCCAGTTCCAGGAGATCCAATGCCTTCTTCTGAGCTCCATGCTCTTTAATATTGATGGTGCACAGACATATACTAACACACACACACACACACACACACACACACACACACACACACACACACACACACACACACACACACACACACACACACAGCTAAGACAAAAATAAATAAAAATATTTTTAAAATTATTGGCTGCTTGTGAGATGGTTCAGAAAGTAAAATAACTTGCTCTCTATGCCTGAAGATATGTGTTTGAATCCCCACAAGCCACATAAAAGCTGCACAGGGTGATGGCCCAGTGGTCTTTATGGGAAGATGTAGTTGAGACTGAAATAGTCCCAGAAGCTGTGGGACAGTTAGCTTGGTATATACAGTGAAAAAAGCAACCAAAAAACCTAGTCTCAAAATAAGGTAAAGATGAGGCAGGACACCCTAGATGGTCCTCTGACCTCCACATATGTACTACGGCAGGCACATACACATTCAGAGGCTTAAGTGCATGCACACTAGTATACACATACAAGTGCACATGCATGTGCGTGCACACATATATATGCACGCATGTGCATGCACGGGCACACACATGCACAGCAAACATAGAGCATGTTTATACTATAGAGCATGTCTGTACCAGGCATAGTCATTACACTTCCTGTCACCATACCTTACAATACTTAATGGTTATTTGCACAAAATTTGCATTATATTAGGTATTATAAACCTAAGTGCTTCAGCAGAGGTGATGCCAGCTAGGCTAGCCCAATCAGTAAGCTCCAGACTGACCAATGAAAGATTGTGACTCAAAAGAATCATATGGAGAGAAATCAAGAAAGATGCCTGATGTTGATCTCTGATAAACACACACACATGCACACACACACACACACACACACACACACACACACACACACATGCCTCTGCAGACCAAACAATGAAAGGCCGTGTCTCAAAAGAATCATATGGAGAGAGATCAAGAAAGATGCCAGATGTTGACCTCTGGCATGCATGCGCGCACCACCCCCTACTCCCCATCCCGCATCCCCACCCCTGGCCTCTGGGAACGTGATTCACATCATTGTGTTATGTGGCCTCTCCTGCCTGGACTGACTCTGAGTCCTTCAGGCCGATTTCTTGTCTCCCTATGGAGTCTGCATGGATGACACCTTGGATTTTTAGCAGTGAAAGACCTTGACCATATCATTGGGAAATTATTCACGTGCGTAGGTGATAAAAACAGATTCCTTTAAAAATATCTTTATTTTTATTGTATGCATATGAGTCTTCTGCCTACATTCACGCCTGTGAACCATTTTCATGCCTAGTGCCTGAGGAGGCCAGAGGTGGATGCCAGATCCCACAGGACTAGAGCCTCAGGTGGTTGTGAACTGCCATGTAGGTGCTGGGAGTTGAACCTGGGTCCTTTGGAAGAGCAGCCAGTGCTCTTGACTGCTGAGATACCGCGATAAAACAGATAAAACAAACAGTCCCTATAAAACAAACTCGTAATCAACTGAGATTGGCTAAGCTGTTCTGAGCAGCTTGCTCTTGACCTCTTGAAATAGGGAGCATTACAGGGCACATGTGTTTTGACAGCCCAGATACCTGGGTGAAGAATGCTGCTTAAGCTTGTGGGGATTTGACTAGGAGTGCCCCACTGCATGTGCATATGTTTGAGTGCTCAGTCGTCAAGGAATGACACCACGTGAGAAGGATTAGAAGAATTAAGAGGCGTGGCCTTGTTGGAGGAGACAAGGCCTTGCTGCAGGAAGAGGCGGGGCTTTGAGGTCTCAGATGCTCAAACCAGGCCCAGTCCCTCTCTCTTGGCCTGAGGACCAGGATGTAGCTCAGTTATTGCTCCACTGCCATGACTGCTACCATGCTCCCACCACGTTCCCCACCAGGATAATAATACACTAATAATCTGCTGAAACTGTAAGGAAAACCCCAAATTAATTTTTTTTTTAGTCTGTGGGTTGCCTTGGTCATGGTGTCTCTTCACAACAATAGTACAGGACTGAGGCAAAGCTTAAGAAAAGATTACAGAAAGAAAAAAAAAAACATTCTAATTACAAGAAAGCCCCCACAAATATACTGAGAATAACATTTCGGTCCAAAAGCTAGCTCCATGCTCCACTGTGAGACACAGACTGTGTGATCCTGTAGTAATTAGTGGAAATTCTTTGTAAGCACAATAGTTACTGAACTTTTCAGAAAGGTGAAGGGAAGGCACACATTTCAAGCCCTGTCCTAGCTCCACTCTGCACAACCAGATGACGCTGTCCTACAGTTTGTGGGGACAACAGCTCACCCAACTGTTGGTTACAGTTCCCATCGCAGAGCTGGCGCCAGCCAGCTTCAGTTTGTTAGGGAAGAAGTCCCACTTTCAATGTGTGTTTAAATAGTACAGACACATAATATTAAAAAAACAGAAGCCCCGACGATGTAATGTGATGCTAAGCCTTCGCAAATAGGCAGAGATCCAAATATTTTTCTCTGCTAAAAGAGTTTAAAATAGGTTTACAGGGGGTGCCTTGGCTGGAGAAGCCACCTCTGGGGATTGGTGAGCTAAGAGGTCTGATTTGGGGATGGTTTGTGTTCCTGAGGGACAATCACAGGGGCTGCAAGGACTGAATGAGATCCCAAGGGAGGGCTGGATCTGGGACCAAATTCTCCAATGGGTGGGCTGGGGGCTCTTGTTGTGTGTATATAGTATGTATATAGTAGATAGTATGGGCTCTTGCTTTGGAAGCTTTGGACCTGGAGTTTGGAATCCAGTAAAGTATCAGTAGACGCACCCAGGCTTAGTTAGCTGTCCTTTCGGACTGCAGAACTCTTTGTAGGGGAGACTTAATCTTAGGAATGATAGCAACAGTGGTGTGTGTGTGCGTGTGTGTGTGCATGTGTGCGTGTGTATGTGCATGTGCGTGTGCATGTGCGTGTGTGCATGTGTGTTAGAAGCTTTTCCTTAATGGTGGTCCTGTAGTAGGGAGAGGGAGACCATGATGCCTAAGTCTTTAAGTCAGAGCAACCACCTCCTTCAGGGGCTTGAAAAGCAAGTCAGCCATGGCAGATAGATTTTGCAACATCTCAAGTCCTTCTTAGTTGCTCCCAACCCACTTAGCCAACTTTAGTTTCCTGGTCCAGATGTCCAGGTCTGCATGCTAACCTCTCTAGTTGACTGGTCTAACCTAGAGTTGGGAATGCCCTATCCCAGGTGAACTGGAGCTAAACATTACCACGCAGTTAACAGATTTCTAAGTAGATGTCTGAAAACAACTTCCCCAGTCTAGTTTATTGCTGAATTCTTCTGAAATGGACTTTAGACCCCTCCTTAGCAGAAGAGGAGAGAGAGAGAGAGAGAGAGAGAGAGAGAGAGAGAGAGAGAGAGAGAGTTCTCCTACAATGTGCAGAAAGAGATGAAATGACGACCGCTTGAACCCCACTTTCAGAAACTTCAGTCAACTGTGTCAGAGCACTGGACTGACAGGGATAGGAACCTTATGCAGGGAGGAGGTTACAGGTGGTCCGAGTTGAGAGTGGGAAGCTGTACACTATTGTACATAGACCGGGAATACACAATGATTCTAAGGGAAACAAGATACAAGTGTATTAGCTCCCAACATGGTGTCCTATCATCTCTCTAGAATCAGGAGGTCGGAGGACTGCAGAGCCCCCTCCCCACCACATTTGGGTTGTTGGCTGTGGTGGTTTCAATGAGAGTAGCCCTCAATAGGCTCATATGTTTAAATACTTGGTCCCCAGTTGGTGGAACTGTTTGGGAAGGATTAGATGTGTGGCATTGTTGGAGGAGGGGTGTCACCAGGAGGGTGTGTGATCTTGTTGGAGGAGGGATGTCCCCAGGAGTGTGCCTGTGTATGCTTTGAGGTTTCAGAAGACTCTCTGCTCTGAGTTAGCTCCACCTTCTGGTGGATGGAGACTGATGTGAGAGCTCAGCTGTTGCTGCAGCCACCTGCTGCCATGCATTTAAGCTGCCACCAGTGAACTCTCACCCTCTGGAACTATAAATCCAATTAAACCGTTTCCTTTACTGGTTGCCTTGCTCATGGCGTTTTATGACAGCAATAGAAAAATAACAAAGACACTGGCAAAGTTCAACTTCACATGGTCATGTTTGTAAGGCTGTGGGTCCCATCTCGGTACATTTCCGGAGCTACCCTTAACCCTCAAAGCCTCCACCATTTCTTGTCCATGGTCTCTACAGAAATAGGGATAGTGTGATAATTCTACCAGGCAAAATCTGCCATCCTCTCTGCTCCTTAGGATCCTGTGATTACAGAGAATTCAACTTTCTAATCCAGGGGAGCCTTTTTATTTCATGATCATATAATTATCAACTTTCATCAGATAACACAAACATGTGCCTAACCCTCAGAGGTGAGGCTCATGGGAACGAAGTTCTCCTAGCCTGTGTCTTGTGGTGTCCAGAGATGGGGTGATGGACCTCTCAAAGTACAGTACTTTCCAGACACTCCATACCCCCAATGTCTTTTCAGGCAGAGCACATCAGAGTAAGTCCCTGTTACTGCCCTTTGCTCTCCATGTCTCCTGCAACAAATTACACCTGAGCCTCTTACTAGGTTGGATGTGGGCATGGTTCTCCTCTGTGGTCAAGGCACAAGCAGAGTACATCCTTCTGGACCTTCTTAACTGGTAAAGGGACATGGAGCGCCTATGCGAGGAAGGCCTGCTTCAGTCATTCTCCACACAAGATGATTGACACTCCATGAAAATACCGGGACATCTCTCGAGTTCCAAAGTCCCGGATTGTGAGGATAAAGGCAAATTCCCAAGTCCTAGACTGTTGTAGATCTTTAAAACCAGTGTTACATGGCTCTAAACTCAGAAGTCAGATATCTTTGTTCATGGCTGGACAGCTTAATTGACAGACTGATATTTGAGGCAGAAGGTCATTTTATAGACTAGGCTAGCCCAGAACTTGCTATTTAGCTTAGTTTGGCCTTGAACTCAACAACTCTCCCACCTCATTCTCCCAAGTACCGAGATCTGCAGGTCTACAGTCGGCTGCAAGGCCGACTGTAGCCTTTTGTGCATATTTTGTGGGATGCTGTTGACAACTTGGACATACCACATGCAATGTTTAGCGATCAAACTAAGGTAATTAATGACACCATCTTGTGCATATCATTTCTCCATGTTGTGGAATTTCATACTTTTGTAATCATTTAGAAACACTATGAATTGCTAAGGATCCTACCTCTATACTATGTAATAGACAGATTCTTCTGCATACATGTTGTTTGGCTTGAAGCTGAATCGGAGGCTACCATTAAAAGATTCCATCAGAATTGATGACTTGTTTGGAAAAATTAATTGTCAGACTTGTGTTCCTCGGGGTATGGAGTAATGAGTGGCCTTTAGATAGGACGAGTTTCCTCTGGCTGTCACTGGCTCACGACATCTTTGCATTCTCTAGTTTTGGGCCCAAGCCTACTTTGCAGTTTCTGGTACGTGATGTGTATGCTTAAAGGACTTTCCAGAACTGTTGTAATTAGGGGGTAAGAACTGAAGGCCATTCAGCAATTTTCAACATTTTATCAGATATGATAGCAAAGAATGCCTTTATTAATTTCAGGGGTGGGATTCTTAGTGATGAAACAGTGTGGCCAGGTCCCCCAGCCCTTTGAGATTCTTCTATGCAGGTCTAAGATGAGCTGGCTTTGGTGCCTGACAGGAAGTTTCCAGGCCTATTTAATGGCTGCAATTCAGCTCGGCCAGATCTCTACTCGCAGAGGAACTTATCTAAATTTCACTTCAACAGATAAGCAGGGAAGCTTCAAAGGTTTATAAATCAGGCTGGAACTCTGCCAACACGCTTAGACACTGAGCTCCAAAAAAACCAAAGTCTCAGCCATTCACAGTGTTTTCCTGGCTGGAGAGCCAGGTTGGAGAACTGTCTGTGCTCTTCCCAGATTAATATCATGTCAGGCCTGACATCAGCCTCCCCAAATCCCCATGTTGCAAAATGCTCTTTGGGATCCTGGCTTGTTAATGGTTAGGCCTGAGTACAGGCACGGCCATTTTACTCATATCAGAATGCTGATGGTTTCAGGTGACATTTTGGGAAAAGCAACCCCTTGCATAGGTACACTAGGAAGGTCTCCACAGAGATGAGATGAGAGGTCAGAGATGCAGAGACAAGGGAGGAGTGTGCTCACAAAAGCCACAGTGTCCTGACCAGCAGGCAAGCTGCACCTTCTCCAGCCCAGCCTGGGTGTCTCAGAGCACTGCAGTGATTCATCAGTCATAGATGGGCAGGGGGAGGGCCTCAGGGCTCCTGACACAGCCCTCTGTAGGCGTGATGGATGTGGGGAAACCCTACCCTTCCCAGGGGGTCAGGTGGCACCAGCCAGACAAAGAGCGTAAACAATTCCGTCTTAAAAAAGAACCCCCTCTTCCTTTCCCTTCCCTTCCCTCCCTCCCTCCCTTTCCCCCTCCCTCTGGCTCTCTTCCCCCCTTCTCTTTTTTTCTCTCTCTCTGCCAAAAAGTTACAGTATCCAGCCGTTCCTTATTAAGTTAGAAGTCTGTGGAAAAAAAAAGGAAGAAGAAGGAGCCTGTGCATAGAAGTATTCACTCGGTAGACCCAGCTATTTCTATGGTGCAGGCATGCCTGGAGAAGTGAGTAAATGGCATTCCTGTTTGCTGCTGAGTAAAAAACCAGCTGCTCTCTGGATTTCAGAGGGAGATGCTATCCTACCCTGTGATTACCCAAGGTCTTCCGAGGGTGTTCTGCAGAGGCTGTGGACGACAACAAGAGAGAGTGGGGGGTGGGGTGGCCAAAAGAAACGCTATGAGTACGGTGTGCTGACTGCTGGAGACTGTTTCCATCGGTCTGCTGCTTCTGTGTCTTTTGACATCTTTGGGAAGTGGTTCTAATTGCATCCGAATTACCTTGAGCCTCTGATAACATACGTAACGCCATCCCCCCTCCCACCCCCACCCCAATACTAGTCCCAAGAAATCTGAGGAGCGGCTGAATCTGCTTACTGACCAGACACTGTGGGCAACCATGTTCTCAGCCACCGTGCAGAAGTCTGACCTGTGACATCCAGGGATGTGTGGGATGCTTTCTGTTGTTCAGGGTCATCATCAGCTTCTCCACTCATCTCCTCTCACAGGCTGGACCAGAGGCCTGGAGCAGTCTGCTCCTCATTTCAGTCCGATAGGTGGAGATGTGCTGGTCCAGACCAGAAGTAAGGGGAAGTCAAGATGGCCGTCTATGCCCATCACATACTGCCGGTCTATGCCCACCACATACTGCCGGTGTGCTGACTTTCCTTTACCACCAGACCCTCAGCAGGCCACGGTGGCTACATGTCTTGAACAAATGAAGAGCACAGAGGAGAGCCATCCCTTGACACCTGACAGGCAGTATAAAGTTGCAATGATGAACCCAAGCTTCCTGCCTCTGAAGCTTTCCTGGTCCACAAAACTTCATTCTTGGTCCCAATAGAAACTTCTACAGGGTACTTTGATGTTTGCTTTTATAAATGTATCCCTCCTATCATTCCTTGTCACAGAGAATTCCCAATCAGACATCTGCAGTAGGAAGAGCTTTGCAGACAATGATCAATGGGAAGATCTAATGATCAATGTGCCTCAACCCAACTTCACCTCCTCCCCCCCCCCGACACTCAGACCACCCCTTTCTGGCCAACCATGAAGGTTGGAAGGAGTCTAGCTGACCTGTTCACCAGCACGTGAACATGTCACATGCTGCTCCTGGGCCTTCAGCTGTCGGGTTCAGTAGGAATTTGGTCGATGGTAGGTTCGTGGGGAGGTCTCAGACTTGCCTATGAGGGGCTAGGTTAAAGCGTAGCAGGAGAGTTACTCCAGTCTGAAGACACAGACTGCCTCAGCGAGATGAATGGAAGAGGCTGTGGGCACCTATGGCTTTACTTTCTCCCGCTGCCCAGAAAATCCCCACTTGGGTTTGGACTTGGCAGGTCACTGTATTAAGTCTTAATTCCAAATACCGCACTGTGCGCACTTGTGCGTACAAAGGAGAGCGATAACATGCCAAGGCAATGACTGTGCTGACTCATGGTGACCTTCAGGTCTTACCTAACGTCTGTCTGGGATGTTCTCTGTAGCCAGCTGTGCTAAACCTTGCACACTGTGAATAACACATTGCTTATCATGAAGATCTGAAAAATTATCTTTTCTCTTCACCTTTCTCTCCCCTTTCCTCTCTCTTTCTCCCTCCCTCCCTCCCTCCTTCCCTTCCTCCTTCCTTCCCTTCCTTCCTTCCTTCCTTCCTTCCTTCCTTCCTTCCTTCCTTCCTTCCTTTCATTTTCCTGGAATGCCCTGGTCTCTGATCTTAAAGAATCCCCTCTCCCTTTCATCCTTAAATCTTCTATTCTTGTTTAGTTTTTGAAGGTAGTATTGAGCATGACAATCTATGCCCGGCTCCTGAACCACAAGCAGAACACCAAGGATACTGTTTAACTTCTCTAATCTATAAGTTAGTGATAATACTTGCAATCTGCTTATATTTAGCCACTCAGCGCCTTATTTGGCAGCTACTTGACTCCTTGCTGTGGCACCTGGAGAGTTTGCAGCCTTCTTTAATCTGCGAGGTGATGAGTGCAGAATGGAAACCACTGCGCTAAGGGTGGTGGGAGGGATGCTGGGAAAGAGCCCGGGTCTTGGGTGACACTGCAGAATTGCTGAGTGAGGCCATGACTGCTGTTTTCCATTTTCTTCTCTATGGATTGATGTTTAAACTACTAATGGATTTAAGTAGCTGTAAGGGAAGGCATCACTGCTAGGTGACACTCACAGGATCCAGCAAGCGCTCGACATCCAGGAAGCATCGGGAGCCTCACTTGATTACTGCAGGGAAGAAAATAAGGGCCGTCACAAGGGTCTTCAAGTGCCACAGAGAGGTTTTAAGGGTCTCCCTGCTACATCATCCTAAGTTGTTGCGATGCTGCTAAAAAAGCTAACAGCACAAACAGACCACTCCACGGGCACAGTTGGATCTTCTCTCTGGCTTTCACCCCACTTCTCTCCTTCTCTGGAAAAGGACATCGAGATAGAGCCCGTCCTTTCTTCAGTCGTGTCTGTGGATGAGTTGTCCAGAGGAATAGGCTGAAAACTTAGCGTGAGCCAGTTGGCTCCCTCCAGATGCAGCCAACACGTGAGGCCATATGCTGCATGCTGAAAGCAGGGTCACACAAACAGACGCTGCAATCCCGGGGCTCAGAGAGGCCGGCAGAGAGGGTGTGTGAGTGAGCATGTGCAAAAAGCAGTGTGAACAAGTATGCAAAAAAAAAAAAAAAAAAAAGCCCCTGCTGTGTGTCTCCCAACAGTGTGATCTGGGGATTACTAACAATGGCTTCTGCCTCTGAGAACATTCCATGCCCCAGGCACCTCTGTTCTAAGTGGTTTAGGTATGTTCTCTCCTATACTCTATCTATCTATCTATCTATCTATCTATCTATCTATCTATCTATCTATCTATGTCTGTCTGTCTGTCTGTCTGTCTGTCTATCTATCTATCTATCTACGTTTTGTATCTGAGATCTTGAGGTATCATCCAAGCTGGTCTGAACCTCTTAGATTCAAGGGCTCTTTCTTGCTCATCCTCCCCAGAGCTGTGCCTTCAGGTACACACTTTGGTGGTTTCTGTGACAGTTGTGTGTGTGTGTGTGTGTGTGTGTGTGTGTGTGTGTGTGTGAGATCATCCCCATTGTCACAGCTCCTTTGGAGATAAACCCTCTGAAACCTGAATGTGCACGCCATTTGCTGGTGGAGCAGCTGGAAGTCACATCTGAATCCTTGTACTTACAAAGATCATCATCATCGTTGTCATCATCATCATCATCATCATCATCATCATCATCATCATCATCAGTATCAACATCATTGTAGCTAAATTGCTAAAGAGATATGATGTTGAAAAGAGGAAGCAGTGCATCCCCCACAAAAGAAAGAAATAAAGAAAGGAAGGAAGGAAGAAGAGAAAAGAAAAGAAAAGAATGGAAATAGGGACAAAGAAGCAGCAGCAGCTTTCTGACAGGAGGTGACTCCAGCAGAAGACCAGCTTTGTAGAGAAGCGCTTCCCATTAGCGCATTAGAGGCATGTGTCTCTCAGCTCATTATCTGGTAAGGAAAGGAGAGGAAGACAAGCAGAATCCAGTCTGAACTTTCACAGTGCTCCAGAAAAGCCTCAGGTTTTCATGATAATGAGACTCGACGGACCTGGGGAAATTATTAGAACTGTTTATCCTGTTGAAGTGCTTGACAGTCCTAAATATACGGTTGTCTATGAGAGCAAAGCATTACAGTTGTGTACATTAGACCAGGGGACATGAGATTCAGAGAGCATGGGAGAGTAGGTGGCTGTCCCAGGTGTGTCAGGCTGACATTCAGGATTTACCACTGACTGGGTTAAAAGACCTTAGTTGGAGAACTTAGTGCGTGGTGAAGCTACAGGCAGCCGTTAGAGCATGCAGTGGCCATAGTGCTGAGGCTGAGTGGCTGTGTGTAATCAACACTAAAAGGGATGCCTATGTTCTTCTCCCTGCACCAAAGCTACCGGAGCATCATGGGAGAGGAAGTGTATTGAGCAGAATGCTGGATGATGGGGAGAGGGCCATGGAATGATGTCTTCTGGATAGGACAGAGTTGTGGCTCTCCTGAACTCATATCAGCTGTTGTCCTGCTATGACTTGTACAAGGTCAAGTCCACCAAAACCCTAGCATAGATGGCTAGATGACCGCCAGGCCCATTCCATAATGAGGAACTACTGGCGTTGCCAGCCGCAGAGGCTGTGAGAGTCATTCTTTAAGGGCGTGACCACTCGTGGGTTCCCTGTACTTCAGTGGATGGTCCTACACCCGTGCATATCATGAACAGCCCTAAACCTACTGGGTTATCAAGATATACACTAAGACATGGACTTAGGAGGAGGAGTAGTTGTGAAGATGACATGGAGGGAGGGGAGAGGAAATGGAGGCTAGATATAATCATATCTCGTTGTATACACACACAAAATTCTCAAAGAATGAGAAGAATGAATTTTAAAAGGAAATTGATTGAAGAGCAACTGTCCAGTGAGACAAAAGGAGGCTAATGAAAGGGGGCAGAGGTGAGAAAAGGAAGGGTCGGGGCTATGGGTGAATATGTTCAATATATACTTGTATGAAAACTTTAAAAATAAATGTTCAAAAATGCAAGATGAGGAACCTGACTTTGGAAGGCAATAAGGCTGTGGGTCAGATTTCAAATACTTCATTGTTCATTCGCCATGAGAGACAGCTTGGGAAAACGTTTTGTAGACACTGAAACCATTGTCAGGAACTATGGCCCCAGAGGTTTCCATGGGGTGAAAATGCCCACTGGAGATCAAAGCAGACTGTCCTCAGAGCGGCGTCCACAGGACCATCCTCTGAAAAGTGACCCAGTGTTGGGCTGAGCTCCCTTTAGGATGCTGAATTGGAGCCAGCTGGTGTCTGGAACGTAACTCCTGGGTCACTTTCTGGTCTCCGTTTGAAGGCCAACTGCTTGTGATTAAGGGTGACAGATACAAAGCTTGTGTTAAGTCCAGGACGGAACTTGTTGAATGAATAGCAATTGAGTTGAAAATTGGATGAATGGAATGAATTTCTTCTCTCTCCCCCCCCACTCCATCTCTCTCTCTCTCTCTCTCTCTCTCTCTCTCTCTCTCTTTCTCTCTCTCTCTCATAGGCAAGACTGAATTCTCTGAGTCTGGTCAAATCAATACTTATGTTTCTAAGTATATTCTTAAAGGACATCATTTTAGGGTTAATTGGGATTTGAGTAACATATATGTGGTGGAATTAGAACACACACACACACACACACACACACACACAGACACACACACAACCATTGCATTTCTTTTGAGTGGTCAAGCAATTGAGTCTTTTTTTTTTTTTTTTTCCTCTGTAGCTCTTGGTGCAGCTTCACTGAACAATAGTATTACCTGGAGGGCAACAACTAAAACAAACAAACTAACTGAAAAACAAAACCTGATGTCTCTGGTTCTGCTCAACAGATCCTAACTTAAGTTGGCCTGGGCACTGGAGCTTTCTAAAACCGAAGGTGTAAAGTCTGAGAACCCACCGTAAGCCTCAATGGAGCCCCTTACTTGGGGGGAGGTGCCAGCTGCAAGTGTGTTCACACCAATGCTTTGCTGAGCATAAACACACCAGAGCAAACTCTTACACCCAAGACCTCAGGGTAGCCTGCGGACAATCTTTAGAAAAATTCAAATTTGTAAACTGATAATACATATAATTCCATTGGCTCCATATGGTTCCTGTTATCTCAAGGGGAACTATACACATTTGCCTTGCCCCGGGCAGAAAGATAAATAACAGATGTGGGTAATTTTTATCATACTTGTGCTGAACAATAATAGAAAAATAAGAAATGGAGAAGGCAGGGAGCAGAGCAATGTTCATGAAAATAAAGCTCAAATTATTCTAAGTTATATCTCAGATTTTCAATAGAGGTCACAGTTCCTAAGTGGGAATGCCTCTAGAGTGAAAGCAACAATATTTAACATTTGAGAATAATGCAATCAACTTAATCCATTGATAAAAGCAATAGCTAAAACCAACATGCAACGTTTTTCTAAGCACTACATGTGTTAAATTAATTACCTGGCTACAAGCCCTAGATTAACTCTATAGCCATGGTTTATACCTACTATCAGATGAAGAGACAGACCAAGAGCAGTTTGTTCAAGGGGACACCACAGTACAGTAGTCTCAGCCTGACCTGAAGCAGTACAACATTAGATGCCACAGTGAAGTATCCCAGAGCACCAGGTAGTGATCAGGTGACGGTCCCTGCACAGAGGGACAACAAGGATATTCAAGCAGAATGTGGGGTCCAAAGATTCGCTGGGAGAATCCTGTTGATACTAGGGTCGGAGAAGCAAGAACCTAAGCATCTCACCAGCTATGGATGCTGCTGGGTCCTAAGGCTAGATAGTGATGAAATATGATTCCCATTTTCTCTGCTTTACTATGGTGGCTTTGTCTACTCTCAGGGGATTTAATACATACATTAAATATTGACTTATTTTAAATAATATAATGTGTTTTAGGGGTTTTGCTTTGAAGTAAAGAGTTTACATATATCCATATGTGCATGCACACATTACTGTACATGCTGTAAGTGATTAGCTATTGAACACTCATAAATACATGGTTAATATGTTGTCTTAACTGTCTAGAGATTCATAGGTCAAAGGTCGGTTCCAGCCCCCCCCCCCCCGCTTGTTTTTGTAAACTACACTTGATTTGTATGCAGCTATGACTTGTCTTTGTCTGTTGCTCATGTGTTCTTGTTAGTGTGGTGGAGATAAATAATCACAACAGAAGCCTCCAACTCAAATTTCCTCTCCTATGGGATGCAGGGGCAAGTCCCATCTCCGATGCACTCTCTGCCCACTCTTCCACCCTTCAGGGGCGGTGCCCTGAGTTCACGACCCACCTTGCTTAACGATCCACCTTTCCCAGAGCAGGCCTTCTGTGGACCTGCCAGCAGTATAAGACATGGAGGCTACCAGTAAAGCTTTAGCTGAGGCCTTTTGCTGGGCATGTCTCCCAGCTACCACTTTAACTTAGCTCAATTATCTAGGCCATGTCCCACCAGGTGGCTAGCTCTATATCTCTCTACTCGGCTGTGGCACATGGCTGTCCCCAGCTCTGTGTCTGCTCTCAATTCTCCAGCTTCTGCTTTCTTCTCCCTGCTTCACTTTCTTTGCCAGGAAGTTCTGCCCCATTACTTCCTGCTCCAGCTATTGGCTGTCAGGTCTTTATCACAACCAATCAGTAGTGAGACAACCTCCGATACGGTTTCTCGGTTGCTTTTATACAGGCAAGGAAGGACGAACCTTTACCACTTGGAAAATCTGGTGAGGAGCCATAGAAATGACAATAACAAAATCCTACTAGCACTTAGTTCTGTCTCTGGTACAGAACTAATAGTTGAAAATACAGAGACCCACTCTCACATGATGTGAAAAAAGGTTCCCCAACACTTGCCTTTAAAAAAATTTGCTTAGCTTCACTCTTGGACTGTAAAAATGTGTCAATAAACCAGGAAGTTGTATTCCGTGGTGATGTATGTCTTCCTTCCTGTTTAATGTGACGTCTTACCATGCTTCTCCACTGCTCATGGTTGGGTGCACTAACTTCCTGTTGTCTTCTAAGTGAACTATCATTTGCCTGTTCTGTAGTTGTTAATGCACGTGTGTAATAATTATAGATTTGTTGATACTTTGAAAAAAGCAGCAACTACAAAATCCTTAGTAAAATTTCTGTTGAGAAATGCTGTCTGGAGGCAGAGAGATAGCTTAGCAAGTGAAGTTTACCTTGCCAACCAGACAGCCTGAGTTCATTCCTGAGACCTCACACAGAAATGGAAGGAGAGAGAGAGCCTGCCACCTGTGCCTCCTCCCTCTATGACACACTCAGTAATGATTAATTTAAAAAATTTAAAACAAAGAACTTCTAGAATATTTGGCCAGATCCTCTGGCACTGCAGTTGCAGTTGCAGTGAGCCAGGATTTGAACCCAGGCCCTCTGAAAGAGCAGTCTGTGCTCCTAACCACTATGCCACCTCTCAGCACCCACTTAAGGCTACTATCAACATAGTTGAACCAAGCTCAAGTCCCACCTATATTACATGGGAGTTTCTCACCAACACTTGCTACTTTCTGGCCATGAAAACGCTTGCTTTTGTGGAGTGTGAGAAATGGAGTCTCACTGGCTGAGAGATCACTGCCCTGCACAATGAGACTAGAAATCTCCCCGTGAGTCATTCACGTGCTCCGTTCTTGGGGGAAATGTCTACCTACTTACATTTCCACTTTTCTGGTTTACTGAATTCCATAAACGAACCATACACTGTGCTCATTACACTTGGAAGGTTCCCTATCTTCAAACTGGAATAACGTCTTTATTATGAGAATTAGTTTTTCTTTAAATACTTGGCTGGGGTCACAGTAAAGGCATTCACTTCTAGATACCTTTGAGCAAATATTTTATTAAAAACTGAATCTGTTCTTCCAAATAACTACTCAATAAAGCCATTTTATTTTTATTTTTGACTGAGCAGATTGTATTTCTATTTTAGGAATACGCACACATGTATTTGTAACAATTAAAAAGTCATGAATTTCAAAGAGACCAAGGGGAGGTATGGAAGGGAATAGAATGGGAAAAGATGTAGTTATACTATAATCTCAAAAAAAAAAAAAGAAATTATTTTAAAAAGATGTTCTTCTGGAATTCGGATGTAAAGTCTCATGTTGAAAGACTTCGGATTGTCTGGACATTGGCGTCCTTAGCACCAGTGACTGGGCAAGTCTTCAGCTCCAGCAGCTGCTGCTCCTCTCTGTCGCCACTCTGCCAGCCGCTTGTTCTCTCCAAACACAGTGGGACTGTGAATTTGGGAAATGGAGAGCACCTTGTGTTTATTTGTGGACTCTATGCCAATGATACCTGGTTTTAAACAGGGTTGCAAAAGCACAGAACTTGTGTGATTTCTTTTTTAAACTAGGGAGGGCTGTTTTGACGAAAATGTGTGAGAAATGATGACATACATAATTAGGATCACTTGGCATTAACTTTTTGTTTTTGTTTTTTATTTTATCATATTCTTTAAAATTTATAAAATATTGTAACAATAAAAATGAGTATTATAAAAATTGTTTGATATAAAACAATAATCAAACAGTCTTATGTAGATGCTTGTCTATAGCAATACTGAAAATACATACGTTTTCCTCAATATAAATTTTAAATAACTCCAAACATATTAACTGTATGATATTTTAAAATAATATATCACTATTAGGTTTTTAAAATGAGCATAAATATGTAAAGTCTTTTCGTTTTGTTTTTTTATTTGTTTGTTTTGTTTTTAGTAGAGCTTAAAATCTTGGCTCTCACTGTGGTACAAACCCAAAATAAGAACAATTTTTAGACATTGGAGTTTATTGTACTAAGGCTGTACTCCAATGTCCCTCACACATCAAAGGATTTTACCTCCATCTAAGCTAAGAGTTGACAGTTGTGCTGCGCCAAGGAATGAATTGTAGGCACGATTTTTGGATACAGACTTCCTGCTATGGTCAAAGCTATTTGACTTGAGTGATTGTCTTCATTTTCAGCCCACAGAGAACAGGTTACATTCATTTAAGAAATGATGTGTGTATTAAGATTGTCTATCTGGAATGATGTGTGTATTAAGATTGTCTATCTGAAATGGTGTGTGTATTAAGATGGTCTATTCATGAAGTCATTCACCAACTGTTTCAATGAACAATGGTTCTGCTTGGAGAGTGGCACAGATATTAGGTGAGGGTAAGAATCTGGTTGATTGGCTGTGATAATTTTGAAAAGCATTCATCTCAGAAAAAGAGTAACTCATAAAGTCCTCTCCTTCAAAATTGATACAATACTTACAAACATAAAGCAAAGCATTCAGTTTCACTCTTTGTTGTTCCCTTACAAGACACCTCCCAAATTAATTGTCTATGTTTCTTTTGGCTGTATAAATAATTTTGAAATATGTAAGCTGTTCTGACAGCCATAGTGTAGTATAAAAACATCAAATAAACAATACTACTAATAGTCTGAGATAGGAGAAGCCTGATTTCAAGACCCTTATGTGGTATACAGCAAGACACTGTCACGTACAAACAAGCAGAAAGTGTATATGGATTGTACAATATTGGACCTATTTCTCCAATTACCAAATTAGAGACCATTGGATGACAGCCAACAAATTTCTAATTCCTCATATTTTTGAAATTTCAATTGTTTAGGATATGTTGGTAATGTTAATTTTCATATTAAGAGATATTAAAGAAAAGTGATTGTTACTTCCTGTTATTTTTGTTGTAAGAGGTGGAATTAGGTTTGTGTGGGTTTGTTGAAAGATTACTTTCTTGCTTCTTCTAGGGTGTAGTTTTGCTCCTTATGTTGGTGTTTTCCATCTATTATCCTTTGTAGGGCTGGATTTGTGGAAGGATATTGTGCAAATTTGGTTTTGTTATCGAATATCTTGTTTTCTCCATCTATGGTAATTGAGAGTTTTGCTGCGTATACTAACCTGGGCTGGCATTTGTGTTCTCTTAGGGTCTGTATGACATCTGCCCAGGATCTTCTAGCTTTCATAGTCTCTGGTGAGAAGTCTGGTGTAATTCTGATAGGCCTGCCTTTATATCTTACTTGACCTTTTTCCTTTTTTCCTTACTGCTTTTAAAATTCTTTCTTTGTTTAGGGCATTTGGTGTTTTGATTATTATGTGATTTGAGGAATTTCTTTTTCTTTTCCTTATTAGATATTTTCTTTATTTACATGTAAATTTCTCCATTCCTAGTTTCCCCTCCAAAAAACAAACAAACAAAAACAACAAAAACAAATCCCTGTTGCCTCCCCCTGACTCCATGCCTGCCACCCCACCCTCTCCCACTTATTGGCCCTGGCATTCCCCTACACTGGGGCATAGAACTTTCACAGGGCCAAGCTCTTCTCCTCCTATTGATGATCAAATTGCAATCCTCTACTATACACATGCTGCCAGAACAATCAGACCCCTCCATGTGCAGTCCTTGGTTGGTGGTTGAGAGCCTGGGAGCTCTGAGGGTACTAGTTAGTTCATAGTTGTTCGTCCTAAGGGGCTGCAAAACCCTCAGCTCCATTGGTCCTTTCTCTAACTCCTTCACTGGGGACCCTGTACTCAAATCAATAGATGTCTGTGAGCCGATTTGAGGAATTTCTATTCTGATCCAGTCTATTTGGAGTACTGTAAGCTTCTTGTATGTTCATGGGCATCTCTTTCTTTAGGTTAGGGAAGTTTTCTTCTATAATTTTGTTGAAGATATTTACTGGCCCTTTAATTTGGGAATCTTCACTCTCTTCTACACCTATAATCCTTAGCTTTGGTCTTCTCATTGTGTCCTGGAGTTCTAGGATGTTTTGGGTTAGGAGCTTTTTGCTTTTTGCATTTTCTTTGACTCGTGAGTCAATGTTTTCTATGGTGTCTTCTGCCCCTGAGATTCTCTTTTCTATCTCTTGTATTCTGTTGGTGATGCTTGCATCAATGACTCCTGATCTCTTTCTTAGGTTTTCTAACTCCAAGGTTGTCTCCCTTTGTGATTTCTTTATTGTTTCTATTTCCATTTTTAGATCCTGGATGGTTTTGTTAATTTCCTTTGCCTGTTTGATTGTGTTTTCCTGTAATTCTTTAAGGGATTTTTGTGTTTCCTCTTTAAGGGCTTCTGGCTGTTTACCTGTGTTCTCCTGTATTTCTTTGAGGGAGTTATCTACGTCCTTCTTAAAGTCCTCTATAGTCATCATAAGAAGTGATTTTGGATCTTGCTTTTCCAGTGTGATGGTGTGTCCAGGACTTGCTATGGTGGGAGAATTGGGTTCTGATGATGCCAAGAAACCTTGGTTTCTTTTGCTTCTGTTCTTATGCTTGCCCCCTGCCATCTGGTTATCTCTAGTGCTATCTGCCCTGGCTAAATCTGACTGGAGCTTGTCCTTCCTGTGATCCTGGTTGTGTCAGAACTTCTCAGAGTCAAGCTATCTCTGTCACATTGTGCCTGTTAGAGCACCTGGGAGTGGAGCTTCCTCCTGGTGTTGTGGGACTTGCTGTGGAGTTTGTGCTCAAGGTCTGCTAGGGCACTGTCCCAGACAGACTGGGAGTAACCCATGACACTGGACTGGCAGAGTTCCTGTGTGCCTGGGTTCCACAAGTCCCAGTTACTCCTGGTGTTGGGACAGATGTTATGTGCTCCTAATGTCTAGTCCTATGATCCTGGGTATATTAGAGCACCTCAGGACATTTTATTCTATCTAGAGATTCCATTAATACCTTATAATCTGGCTGGAAATTATTTTATTACTTACATCTCATGAGATAAGACATTAAATCTCCTTTTCTTTTGTTTCTCTCCCAGATAGTATTCTGTTGCTCTCAGGTTGGCTTCATTTTGTCAGAGACAACACCTTGTGCACCTTCCATCATTTGATTTCTGCCCACAGTAGAATCTGTGTTGATTATCGTCTGCACACCTTAAAGTGTGTTTCCTGCTCTCACTCAGTAGGAGATGGCCTTTAGGCTATGTTGACAATGTTTTTTTTCTTTCTTTTATTGGATATTTTCTTTATTTACATTTCAAATATTTTCCCCTTTCCAGGTCTCCCCTCCAAAACCCCCTATCCCATCATCCTTTACCTGCCTCTCTACCACCCACCCACTCTCTCCTTCCTGCCCTGGCATTCCACTACACTGGTGCATTGAACCCACTCAGGGCCAAGGGCCACTCCTCCCACTTATGTGCAACAAGGTCATCTTCTGCTACATGTGTGGCTGGAGCCATGAGTCCCTCTATGTGTACTCTTTGGTTGGTGGTTCAGCCCCCAGAAGCTCCATGGAGTCTGGTTGACCCTGTTGCTCTCCACCACCAGGCTGCAAACTACCTCAGCTCCTTCAGTCCCTTCTCCAACTCCTCCATCAGGGACTCTGTGCTCAGTCCAATGGTTGGCTATGAGCTATAGCACTCCTAGGCATATACCCAGAATATGCTTCAACATGTAATAAGGACACATGCTCCACTATGCTCATAGCAGCCCTATTTATAATAGCCAGAAGCTGGAAACAACCCAAGTCAACAGAGGAATGGATACAGAAAATGTGGTACATCTACACAATGGAGTACTACTCAGCTATTAAAGACAATGAATTTATGAAATTCTTGGGGAAATGGATGGACCTTGAGAATATCATCCTGAGTGAGGTAACCCAATCACAAAAGAACACACATAGTATGCACTCTCTGATAAGTGGATATTAGCCCAGAAGTTCGAAATATGGAAGATCCAATTCACAGACCATATGAAGCTCAAGAAGAGGGAAGACCAAAGTGTAGATGCTTCAGTGCTTCTTAGAAAGGGAAACAAAGTTCTCACAGGAGGAAATATGGAGTTAAAGTGTGGAACAGAGACAGAAGGACAGGCCATTCAGAGACTGTCCCACCTGGGGATCTGTCCCATATACATTGGCAATGTTCTGTCACCATGCATTTCTATGAGTTTTGTTGATATTTCTAATTGCAACACTTGATTTGTATGAAATCTGATCAGCTTGCAGATTCAGTGGTGTTAGTGTGAAAAAACCATCTCTCCCCCTCCCCCATGATGTTTCTCTTTAATGGATGCATCTTTCCATTTGCCCCACTATCAGATTATATCACACGACTGTGCTGTATGTCCTTCCATTCCAGCTTGTATTTTAGGATCTTGTTCTGTTTCTGTGGTCCTGGAATTGGATGCCAGGGTCTCTTCCACTGAACGACACCCTCAGCATTTCAAGGCTTTACCTTCTCATTTTATGATACCTCAATGGCTTACAGCCAATTTGGCTATTCGTGTGGATTAAGTTTAAAATGGTTTAAGTTTAAAATGGTTTAAAATTACCACCTTGGGACTGGTTCCTGTTGGGCTTCTTGCTTATCTGTTAAAAACCAAAACAAAACCAAACCAAACCAAAATAAAACAAAACAAAAATCCCTCTAATAATCCATTTTGTACCGAGTGAATTTTTGTTCTGTTGTTTTTGTTGTTGCTGTTATTATATTACCTTGAGATCTGTACTTTGTCAATGGGTGGTTGGTTACAGGTTCATGTTTAACTCACCACTGTGTATTTTCTACTTACATATGACATAAGGACTTCACACACTACCCTATGACATAAGGACTTGACACACTACCCTATGACATAAGGACTTCACACACTCACTACCCTATGACATAAGGACTTCACACACTACCCTATGACATAAGGACTTCACACACTCCCTACCCTATGACATAAGGACTTCACACACTACTCTTTGCACCGCCCATGCTTATTTTATTGCTCCTTCTCATGTACGCACACAATGCATCCTGTCCACATGCAACCTACCCTCTCTAATCTCTCCACATCTTCTCTCTGCCTGTCCCACAGTTGCCAGTTTCCTTTCTCATATTCATGTTCTCTCGTCTGCTGTGTGATCAGCTACCTGTTGGAGCCTGCTGCTTCACTAGTGGGTACACAACTGAAGACCATCGCTGTCCCTCTCTCAGAAACCACCAGGAAGAGGTAGTTCAGCAGGAAGAGGTAGTGGTGTCTAAGTCCCTCCCAGATCCATGGTTGACTGCTGACAGGTCCAGTCTTGTGCAGGCACCCTCAGCTGCTGCAAGATCATGTTTGCAATGGCTGTACTGTGTACAGAATTCAGCACTTCACAGCCCTTCTCCCTATAGTATGGCTCTTAGATTCTTTTTGCCCCTTTTCTGTGCCTTACAGAGCATGGTATAGATATCTTCCTTAAGGCACTGAAAGGTCACCTCATCACCTTGAGCATCCGTGAGTTCTGCTGTCCTCACTACCCATTGCAAAGAGAAGCTTCCCGAGTAAGGTTGAGAGTAGCATTTGTCACTGGATATAAACCTAAATATTTAGAAGGTAGTTTGGCGCCAATTCATTTTGTTATTGCATGCTATAAACCTCACATAATTTAAAAATAAGTTTTGTTTAAACAATGAGGTTTAAGAATAAATTGTAGGAAAAATATATTTATCATGCAGTTATATGACCTCTCTTTCTCTCTCTCTCTCTCTCTCTCTCTCTCTCTCTCTCTCTCTCTCTCACACACACACACACACACACACACACACACCCTTGTGTAGATTCATAATTTCATCTGGTGTTACTTTCCTTGTGCCTGAATGTACCAGTGATAATAAACCTCAATAAAACCTCAATATCCATCCCTTATACAGTTACCAAACCATGACACTATTGTGGATGCCAACAAGTGCTTGCTGACAGGAGCCTGATCTAGCTGTCTTCTGAGAAGCTGTGCCAGTGTCTGACAAATACAGAGGTGGAGGCTCACAGTCAACCATTGGTCTGACCATGGGGTCCCCAATGGAGGAGCTAGAGAAAGGACTGAAGGAGCTGAAGGGTTTGCAGCCCCATAGGAAGAACAACAATGTGAACTAACCAGTACCCCCCCCCCCAGAGCTCCCAGGGACTAAACCACCAACCAAAGAGTACACATGGAGGGACCCGTGGCTCCAGCTGCCTATGTAGCAGAGGATGACCTTGTAGGTCATCAATGGGAGGAGAGGCCCTTAAGCCCTTCGTCCTGGGAAGGCCCGATGCCCCAGTGTAGGGGAATGCCAGGGCAGGGAGGCAGGAGTGGGTGGGTTGGAGATCAGGGGGAGGGAGGATGGGATAGGGGGTTTTTGGAGGGGAAACCAGGGAAGGGGATAACATTTGAAACGTAAATAAAAGAAAATACCTAATTGAAAAAAACAAACAAACCAGCAAGCACACGAAGCCCTCTTTTGAGTCCCTGGTTACCTTTGTCCATGAGGTTCTCAAAACTTTAAAGGCCATTGCTATTGCTTTTTTGTCTCCCTGAAAAGAGACTCAGCTACTGATTTCAAACACATTGACATGAATACAATGCCAGAAGAATACTTCAAAACTGGCCATGGACCAGGAAGAAGATATAAGCATCAGACGAATTCTGTCCAGGACCTGGGGAGGAGAATTAGCAGCATAGACAGAAAGGTTAGCAACATGTATGAGACTTTGAACAACATGCATGAGCCACAGGTCATCAGCATGGGAGAATGCTTTAGAAAGGAAAGGAGGATTCTGAGAAAGACAAACACATAGAACTGCTGGAGATGTTAGAAAACAAGCAACCTGCAACGAATCAGGTTTTTAAAAATGGAGAAAACAGTAGCTGTGGGTTCTCCCAAGACAGGTCCTCAGGGCAGAGAACCAAGTTGACAGCATACACATTCACACAACAATGAGGACAAAACCAGTACCCCCAGAGCTCCAAGGACACTGGGGTGAGACCAAGTGACCAAATGTAAGAACCAGTGGGATAGTTGGAGCTGAGATAAGTACTGAAAGCACAGAGACTAGTCAATGGAATTAAGAAAATCCTCCCAGTGTAGAGGGGGGATGTCATGCAAACACAAGACACACAGAGATGCCAAAATAAAAATTATAGGAAAAAAATTCCCCATGATATTTGTCAAGATATCAAAAACAGAGAGGAAATAAACATATTAAAATTCATTAGAGAAAAAAATGTCAGCTCACTCACAATGACCGAAATATTAGAATAACAGTCCTAAGTTCACAAGGAAGCATACAAGGTCACCAAAGTGAAGACAAGATTTAGCAGAAGGACAAGTGTGGGGGATGCTGCAAGACTTAATCTCTAACTACAGTACAGAGCAATAGTAATACAACCAGCATGGCACTGGCAGAAACAGTTGGGTAAAACAATAAAGTAAGGAGAAGACACAGAAACTACCTCATAGCTACAGTTACCTACTTCTTAACAATGTTGCCAAAAACATGTTTGAGAGACGTCTCTTCATTCTCAGAGTTAACTACACCACAGATGTGCTAGGAAACTGGCTTTCACATGTAGAAGAATGAGGCTTGATCCACTCCTAAACAAAAACCAATTCAAAACTAATTAATATAGAACCTGAACATTTAAGACTCTTAGGGAAGACAGTTAAGATAGGCCAAGGCTGGCATCTTCTGCCGCAGGCTCCAGCTGCACAGGAAATAGAATCAGGGTCCTGTGCTTGCTTTCCCTACTGAACTTTCCCAGCAGCCACCTGCTAACACTTTATGCCTTGTGATTTTTTGAGTAGGTGTTGGTCAGTGTGGCTTTAACCTTGGTGGGCTGAGGAAAAAAAAATGACCTTCTTTAACATTTTTGGGATACTGTTCTACTATTTGGGGATAGTTTGATCCTTTTAGATTTTATTAAGACTCACTAGGCAGAATCATGGAAGTGCTCGGTCTAGTGTTAAGGACACCTCAGGGCCGTGGTAAGAACGTTCTGAAAATCTACCGAAATGTTGGGTGCATTGTGCTGCTTTGCAGTTTGGGGTACAGGGTCAGGTCCTGTGGGTGGGTAGGATTTGAAGGAGAAAAGCCAGGCTCTGCCTGCAGCTGCCTTCTGCTTGCTGTGCAGGCACTGCACAGAGCCTAGGCACAGCTGTTTTCTGCTTAAGAGAATGCCCGTTTCCTCACTTCCTTGAAAGTAAAAAAGGTCAGCTCCGCAGCTGTGGCTAAAAGAAGCAAATGTCTAACCTACCAGAAAGACAACAGTCTCCCTTACTGGATACATGTGGCACATGGGCACTGAAACGTTATCTGAAAAACCTTACCAAAGGGAACATACACACAATCAAAAATTGAGCTCAACTAAGTTCTTTTTGTAAATTTACCGCATTGCTTTAATAACTAAGAAATATAAAGATCCTAATATTTTTTGTGTAAATATAAACATATGTGCTTAAACCTGTATGTGTATGTATTTATATATATGTTTAACATATGTGTGTATATGTTAAACATATATATATATATATATATATATATATATATATATATTAAATTTTCTTTCCCTAGAAATTCCTGCCAATTACCCTCCTCTCCCTCTCCATTCCTCTGACCCCTGACCTCACCTCCATATATTTAACTGCAAGGGACATGCTTCAAGATCCCATGGCTGTCTGCAACCCTCAGTGGTACCAAATGCCTGAAACAGTTATCTCCCTATGTAAATATATACATAGTCAAGTTTAGTTTACCTTATACACTAGCCACCATAAGATTAACAGGACTATCTACTAATGAAATAGAGTAGACTTTCTAAGACTATGTTATAACCGCAGTTGTATGGGTATAGCCCACTGGCTCTACTCACCATTTCTATGTCACCTGCTGACAACTAAGTCCTCATAATCAGGTATATGTGTGAACACACAAGCCAGAATATCTGAATGTTTAATATATATACATCTGAATTCTCATTTAGGAGTGAACAGAACACAGAAGGCCTGTGTCTGTGCACATGCGTATCCGTTATAGAGTTGCTATTTGGAACTGGCTTCTTCCAAAGACCCACTGTGCTGCCTCCGGGCACAAGGTAAGTCCCCTCTCTGAGCTTATTTTTTATCGTTCTATCACAGATCTACTCCAGTGCTTTCTCAATGGCAGTCCTTTGTTCACACAGATCTTTCTCTCTGGTGGTAACTAATATCTCCGGCATTTTGTCTGCAGTTTCCAAGGCTACTGGAACCTGACAGTTGCTCAGTGGATGAAGATGGCTTTGGAACTTTCTGGTAAGTGAGAAACACTGTCTGCCAGTTCTTGAACTCCCTTTTCAAAGGGGTGTTTTGCGAACACATTGCTGTCAGTGGAGCGCCAGAATCCGTGTAGAAGCAGGCACACTCACTCCTTATCTTTATGCACTACAAATTTCAATTCATTTCCAGGCAAGTTGGTTGAACACACAACTCCCCCCTAGGGCGGGAGTCTGAGATGGGGGTATGGCATCACTCAGTGGACTCAGAGGTAAAGTCAGTCTGGTGCCCACATGCGCTGAGAATGCTGGCGGCCAGCCAGAGAGCAGGTCTCAATTAAGCAGATTAGGCCAAAGAAAGCCCATCTGAGAGCCAGGCACCTCACCCAAATTCCAGTGCACTTTCTGAATACACCCTGTTCCCAGCGCTAAGGAGAAACTCAGCTGTGTAGATCCTCCAGCCAGCTTCAGATACTTCTGCTCAAATCTCAGATTTCTCCTGGCACCAGGCAGGAGGCCTGGGGCGTGGGGGGAGGTGTCCTGTGTGTGTGTGTATGTGTGTGTGTGTGTGTGTGTGTGTGTGTGTGTGTGCACCCTCGAGCATGCACATGTCTACATAGAGAGGTCTAGTCCTGTGTGCACTCGGGAAATTCTTCCCATTTAGGGCAGCAGTTGCTCTGTCTTGTTAGGACCACAGAATACAATGGTTTCTTTCTAAACAAACAGACACAGAGAGTACCCAATAAGTCACTTGGAAGACACACAGGTCACATCCAATCAGTGGCCCCCAAAGTGCAGACAAGCAGCCTTCTATGCTCGCTGGTTCTGTAAGAGATATCATCTATCCCCTTGCTCAGGCCCCGTAATTGCATCTCATTCCTGAATCCTGCTGAATAATGACCTCTCCTCCGTGGGCTTGCAGAACGCTGCAGAGGAAACAGACCTGAGCCCACTGGCCCAGAAATTCTAACCAGACGATGGAAAAAATGTTTTGTCAATGTAAGAGTTCTTTGGATTTTTAAGAGCCCCCACATAATCTAATGAATAGTGTTTTCAAGGCCCAGTCCCTCAGTGGGGCCAGCAAGACTGGTCACCAATTGGGGTAGCAATCGTTTTACCAGCGCCTCCTCAGACTCCCTGCTTCTTTTTCTCAGGAGGGAATACACGGCTTTCTCCTCTTGAACAAAGCAGTAAATGACACAGTTGAAGGGAAAGAAATGTCTTGGATTTATACACCACACACACACACACACGGGGGGGGGGTATTAGTAGTCTGTGATGGGCAGCTCCTGGGATGCAGAGGGAGGTGGGCTGCTGTGAGTTTACAGTAGATGGGAGGACAGGGGATTTCCCCTCACAGCCAGCAGTGATTGCTCTCACATTTCTGAAGGCCATGACCCTGAAGGACAGCACCAGGCTTGGGCACAGCACTGCTTTCCCACCAGACTTTCTGGCTGTGATGTCAGATGTCCATACATCATCTGTACAGTGTGCTGGGGGGCAAAATTCAAGGCTGTAGAGACAATCTCTTGTGCCATGGAAGGTGTATGGATGCATCACCTGTCAATAAAATGCTTGTTGGCCTATTAGCTGAGATAGGAAATAGGGAAGTGGAAGTTCCGATACAGAGAGGATTTCTGGGATAGAATCAGGTGGGAGGAGATTCGACCTGAACTCTGAGGAAGGTGAACTAGCCACGTGGCAGGACTTAGAATAGAATAAACGGGATAATTGTGTTATGAGCTAGCGGGAACAAGCCAAAGCTTTTGGCTGAGGCATTTATTCATGAAATATTAAGTCTCAAAGTTGTTATGTTGGGAACTTGGCATGAGTGAGCCTGAGGTTACATGATGCTTCTTAGTTATTTTTGATTCATTAATTAAAGTCCTTTCTGATAGTGCACCTATGGGAAAGAGCAGTAAAGCACTCACACAACAACGTTAGTTCTCCCTTGAGAATGACTGAGGCTTTCAAGACAGCTCAGCAGTTAAGAGCACTGGCTGTTCTTGCCAGGGCCCCAGGGTTAATTCCCAGAATCCATGTGTAGGTTCACAGCAGTCCTTAACTCTAGCTCCAGGGAAATCTGGTGCTCTCTTCAGGCATCTGCAGGCACTGCACACAGATGATACACATGCAGACAGAACAGCCTACATCTAAAATGAAATTTAAACTCAGTTAAGTAAGAATCGTTAATGTTAGTGGAGGATACAACTTTTTCTCTTTGCTTATTATGTTTATAAGCACTCTATATTCTATTCCCAGTGTCTCTGAGCACAAATTTCAGCTTTGGCATGTGTTGTTACTTATAATCCAAAGGGATACATCTCTTTTGGTGTCATTTCTAAGGACTAGGGTAGGTAAAGGTCTTTCCAGGCTCTGGGATACCAATAGCCAATTCTTCAGACAGCCTTTATTCCCACGTTGAGAACAGGACCCAGGGCTGATGGTCCTGGGAAGTCATGCTTGTATAATGCTTGCTTTATGTAGAGATGGAACACAGGCATCCATTATAGATGAAGTTGTTCTATATGGTAAACTAAAAACTGGTTAAGAGTCCTCACATACAGTTATTCTCAGTATCTGCGGAGGACTCACCCCAGGATGTCCCACAAACATCAGAGGGTGACATCTGTCCTCCAGGAAAGCACGATGCACCATTTCCACACGCCCTCTCTTCATCTCCTCCCTACATTATGTATAAAGCTGAGAGTAACTAAGTAAATAGTTGTTGTGCTACATTGTTTCCAGATCAAAGACAAGGAGAAAAAAGGACTGAACATATTTGGGACAGATGCAGTTCCTTTGCAAATGTGGGGATCTGCTGATAGGGCTGACTGCAATCTAATCTTCGCTTTGGCCAAAGTCTGCCAGATGTTTCTACCACTTGATCCTCTCTGCATGGATATGGGAGAAACGGCATGAGACCACAATCAATTGGCACAGGAAGGAAGCTCCGTGTGGAAATGGCACTGCAGAAGGTCAAGGTCATAGTAAAGTAAGCCTCAGAAGACTCTAGACAAATGACAAACTTGAGCAGGATAGCTCAGCGTCCTAGAGGTTCATGTGGTCTCTGAGTAGAAAACTCATCTATTCCGAGTCAGGAGGTGAAAGCCAGGCAACAGAAGAAAACCATGAAATTAGCAGGGTAGATGGGTCCAGGTACCTACCACGGACATGTCTCAGAAAAGTTCCTAAAGTTTGATGGAGTTTGTGCTTATCCATGGGGTTGTGTTTCTTTTTCTTTCTCTGGGGGCTGGTAAAACCCAGTACAGGTGGCCATTCTCAGTGGACTCTGATAGGGAGGGAAATAGAAGGGATTCAGCTAGGGAGGAGGACTAAGTTTTAGAACATCCTTGACGTCGCTCATCGTCACTGGGATCAAAGGACAAAGAGGGCAGAGAAAGGAGGGTTGTAACAGGTTAGGGTTGAGATCACAGATGGGGTGCCCCCACACTTGTTCGGCTTGTGACACTGTCTTCATGTAGACTTGAGTTACAGGCAGAAGTACCACACAGCAAGGTGTCTGCCCTTTAGCTTCTGTGATGGAAGGACCCTCAGGGGAAGGAAGTGATTGGCAAAAATCCTTACAACTTTCCTTGACAGAAAAGCAATCGCATTCATTATTTCTGGGGAAAAAAATATCAATTTGAAGAGGTGGAACCCTGGAAGAAGTAGATGCAGATTGAAACCCAACGTGTTCTTGGTAATCTAGAGCACCTGTCCGTGTGCTATAGAGAACCATCTCTTTCTGGGACTCTCCGTCTCAGGTCAGCTGTGTGCTTCATTAAACATTCATGTGGGTTTTCATTTTCCAGACTGGGTCTTCCCACAATTCTTCACTCCAGTAATTCCATCCCTAGGATGTTTGGTCCACTCCTTCCATTCTCCCTTCACAGGCTTCCCAAAACACTAATATGAACAAATACATTTGACTCTCCCCTTTTCCTTATGTAGATCCCTTAGGTCTGAAATCTTCCACTCTGCCCAGTTTTACTTGTTTGCTTATGTATATAAACATCAAATATACATATACATATATATATATTTCTTGTTGGCTTACTCATGAGCTTTGGTTTCTGATTACGTGGACATTTCAGTGTGTCTTGTGCACAGTTCTCTTCTACCTTTACAAAGGACACTTACTTTCGTTCCACCCTCTTTATAAGAAAAACCTACATTCTTCAGACAGTAGTTCTTGAAAGTATGTATATAAGAATATATTCAGAAATGCAGAGAACAAACACTAGGACTCAAGTACTTGTTACATGTACATAAAAAAGAGACCCCACATTTATACATATACACATGCTGACATGTATACATCTATATTCTATTTAGAAATAGAAACGTGCATGCATATATATCTATGCATATGTATGTTTTAGTATCCTTCATTTTAAAATTTTTGTACATATTTTTGAACATATGCAAATATCCTTAATGATTGTATTTTAAGTTGAATTAGCATATGACATGTTTGAGACATTTACAACTTTATTTTCTATAGTTTTAAGGGTTAAATAACTTAAAATCATAAATATTCAAAGAAAGAAAAAAAACTATGTTTAAATTCGTGGCTACTTAGTAACAAATATATCATCTCACACATACTGGTTAATTTTGAGAAACTATAAAGCAAAGAACTCATTACTCTGAAATGAATAAAAGGTAATTATATTTGTATAATTGTATTATACAAATTGTGCCTTATAGTTATATTGATTGTGACTTCTAGGTATTAATACACAATGATAAAACTAAAATACAATAAAACAATTTTACACTTTTAATGAAGTAATTAAGCAAGAAAGGCCCATTCTACATGCAAAATGTTTGAGCAGTGGATGTCTGTGTATAACTAGCTTATTTTATGACATTTCCTAAAGGGGCCTGATCAGCCTGTCCAGCCGTGGTGGAGCAGTGCTATCTAATTATAATTTTGTCCTTGATGATTTTTTTTATAGGAACGATCTTTTATTGGGGGAGGGGTCATCAATCCTTCTTGGCCGCTGCCTTCCTCATGGCTGCCAGCACGTTGCTCAGCTCCTCCTGCTTTCTCTTGGCTCAGATGTGTGTGCCCACCCTCTTCTTGATGAACTTGAGTGCGCGCTTGTCCTTGGACACTTTGAGCAATTCCATGGCGCGCCGCTCTTAGGGCGGGAAGCTGCACACTTCCCGGATCATGTCCCACGCGAACTTGGTGTGCTTTGTGAGGTGCCTGCGGCCTTGCTGACGTTCTTCGTCACCTTGTAGCCCTTGTTGAGGCCCACGGCCATTGGGTAGCGCACGGTCATGGCTACAGCTCTCCGATGGCGGCCGGACAGAAAGCGATGATTTTTTAATAAAGATAGTTTACAGTAATTCTCTTAACAATGTCTGAAGTGTCCCAGAGAAGAAGGCAGATATGGGATTGGTTTTGATGCAATATGATAAGAAACAACTATCTAGGGGTCAATAAAGTTTACTAGACATTGATGAAGTCCTCTTTCCCTCCCCTCTTACCCCTTCCCATCCTCCCTCTGCTCCCTCCACTCCCCTCCCCTTTCTGTTCTCCATCTTCCCTCTCCCTCGCCCTCCTTCCCTTCCCCCTCTCCCTCTCCCTTCCTCTCTCTACCTCTTCCTTTCTCCACCCTCTCCCTGCCCCTAGAATATTCACCCACACTCAGGTGCTTCATAAAAACCTCTCTGGTACTGCAGCTACTCACCCGCACAGACCCTCTGCCTGCAGAGAAAGCTGTGTTTAAATAGTTTTTCCTTGATAGCCAGTCAAGATTGCAGTTGTACCAGGAGCAAACTGCAGCAGATGTCAGTCCTTCTTTGTCTAGCTACTGCAGCTCATAGGCTTACCTCAAACAAAACTGCGTGTGGCTCCTGGGTAGTTGGGAAGAGGAATATACAGCTAAGGGGAAGCTGGGCTCCAGTTGCCAGGCCTGAGCAGCAACTCAGCTTCAGGAGGATAATAAACCAGCCTGCCTCCATCTTGGGCTTGAAAGCCATCTTATAGAAAACAAAAACAGGTCCATTCCTGTTTATGATTAAATCTGTTTCTCAAAGATTGGACTATGTCCCACCTGTAACCTTAACTACAAATGGTTCTGTACTGCCGGTCCCAGGAATGGCAATCATCCCTTTGTTTCAGAACATTGTCATGGCCATCTTGTAACTCTGTCTTTGATTCAGTAAGTTATGACCAGCTTGTTATGCTTATGTGTCTTCTGCTTCTGTAGCCCTGCCTATTTGCCAGTCAAATCCTCCATTTGGAACCCCCCTACTCCTGAGCTATAAAAACCCTTATCTTTCCCATGTTCAATGCCGATCTCTTGAAAAAATGCCTTAGGGAGTGGTAGCCTGTGTACTCAAATAAAGCTTGATTTCAATAATTTGGCCATGATTTGAGTCAGTTTCCTCCCCCCCCCCCAGGAATCTGTGGGCTTAAGATCAACAAGACACTTCCTCTTGCTTTTAAATACTCCTCCAGAGATCAGCAGTGACCAATATGGGGGAAACCATATTTCCTATAACATATTTCCTTTACTTTTCTAAAAGTAAAGACTTGAGACCAGAAGGGCATCCCATTTGACTGGCTCTGGTCTCTTTTCCTACTTCCAGGGCCTCAGGGTTTTTTTTTGTTTGTTTGTTTGTTTGTTTGTTTGTTTTTTAAACTTCCCTTAGGGCAGACTTCCTGGATTCCTCAAGAGAAAAAGCAATATACCCCAAAGGAGATGTTTATGGTATGACAAAGTTTTGTTAGTCTCAAAGGGAACTGACTTGTTGGTGGTGTCAAGATGCTCAGAGGCTCCTGGGCTGGCCAGGAAAACACCAGACAGTAATCCCAAGGGTCATCTAGAGTCACTATACAAGTACACACAGAAAAAAACAAAAGAAGAAATAATGTTACAATGTTAATGAAGTGATAAGAACACTGTTGGTCTTCATGTCCATCTGCCTCCATCTTGGCTTTCCTTCTTTCTCTGTCTCTGCAACTCTTCGTGCTGCCTCCCTTTTCCCTGTCCAATCACAGGCCTCCTGCTGCACTAATTTTTTTAATGTAATTGAACAGGGAAAATTCTGCCACATGTTGGTATCATTCCTTTCTTTATCCCCCCCCAAATACAAATTCTCTATGAGGGTCTTATGCATTCATTATATATACACAAACCCTCCTAAGTGTTGGTAAACATGCTTTCATGTAGACGTGCACTCAAATATAGAAACCATAAGCAGATTAAGATCACTGGAATCCAAATTCAAGATGAGCATCCCCGATCTTCGTTTGTTCACAGAGTGAGCAGGATGAGGTGGTGTTTGTGGATGAAGGAAGGGGCCTGTGCTCTGGGTCAGATGATTTTCTCTCTTCAACCAAGGTTACATTTCTAGAACACCCATCTCCCCATTTCTTCTCCCTTTTTTACCCCCTTCATAACTGTGACATCCTCTCCTGATAGGGACCCCTCCCCCATGTGCCCCGTGGCCATAGTTCTGAGATTAGCTACTTTCGAGCCAACCTGAATATTCCCTGCAGATCCTGATGGCTTCGATGGTAGGAATGAATCCAAGTTTCAGAATGCCTAGGTCTGCTCTGAGACTTAAAACAGCTGGGAAAGAGATGAAGGTAGGCTCATCTTACAGCATCAGAATCCACTGTCAGGCTATGCCAAATACCAGGCCGTTTCCCTTTGCAAGTTATTTCCATGTGCTTAGGTGACCACAGCAGTGATTAAATGTGGTTATGGATCCCAACATACAACTTTAAAACAGAATTCCAAAAACCCTGCCTCTAATGGGTCAATCCATTTGCTTGGATAAACAAATGCCAGAGTTCAGAAAGGGGATCAGGAGCAGAGTGTTACCTTTGTTTCTGAGAAACAGAGTTTTAAATTGGGTTCATTTGCCTTAGAACTGCATGAAGTCAGCCAGAAAGAACAAAATTGTCCTTAAATCAACCCACCCCCCAACCTTAGAGATGCTTATTGATTTACAAAAGCGTAAGATCTCCCACTTAATTCTCCATTAGTTCTGATCTGGGCTTCTTCCTAGACTGTCAACAAATTTGGTCCTCATTATAATGAAGCCCCTCCCCTTCTCCGTCTGGCTCCCACTTCTCTCACAATTCAAGGGGGAGTAATTCAAGGGGGAGTATAGGTTTAATTGCCTATATGTTCTGGAGTGTGAGGTGTCCATGGGCTTGTCAGAGGCTGTGCTGAACCCCACTCAGCCTCTGAGGAGGCCCTGACACAGAGACCGCACAATGCTCCTTTGGGTCTCTCTTTTTCTTGTTAAGTCTCCCATGCCATTGGGGAGCTCCACTCTCATGACCTCATCACAGCTTGATTTGAACCTCCACCTACAAATACCATGAACATGTGAACTTAGAGATGGTTCCAGTATATGAATTTGGGAGGGGGAGCATCTTTAAATCACAGTAGGGGATCTGGGCTAAGTATCCTTGAGAAGGTAACTTTCACAGGAAATTAGGGTGGCCATGAAAGGTGCCCTGTGATGGGGGAGTCATAAATTTGAAGGTGTGGGAGTAATGGGGTGCAGTGGGGGAACGATGAGGTCAGAGAGATCATAAGGTACCAGTTGGATGGAGTTCTGTGGGCTGTAGGTGAGCTCTTGACCTTTACTGTCACGTACAGAAAGTATGTGTGGAACTTGAGATGGCCGTATGTTGTAATTCAGCTAGCCTGTTGAGATGGGTTTCAGGCAGGTAGAGGTTGAGTGTATGAGTTCTGATTTAGATGCTTGAAGAAAAGTGGTGGTAGGGGGGTGGGACCCTCAGTATGTGGTGAAGGTTGTGCTGAGGGATTGGGGGTGATACAGGTGACAGGTCAAAGGAGTTGGGGCTGAGCAGTAGGAATGATGGAGATTGCATTTCCTTCAATTTCTCTGCTGTTTCTGCGACTCTGAAGTCAGCTTCTGAAAGGCTGCAGTTAGTACCCTGTGTTGCATTAGTTTCACAGAACCGAGAAATATGATAAAAGGCATGTTTAGATAGATAACTGAAAGTTTCCTCTGCTTGTTCATGCAACCTGGAACTTTCCATCCCAAGCTTCCCTTGGGGGCTGACCTGCCATAACTATCTAGTTTCTTCCCTGGCTGAGGGCCTTGTGGCAAACCGCTGGGTGCCTCAAAACATCTGCATTTAGATGCCAACCTCGCTGGAGTGGCATGTGGCTGTGGGGATGGGTTTCTTCTTATGTGTTCTGGGCATTCCTTTTTCAACACCTCCAGATCCAGGAGATGGACAGAGGAAGAGAAAAGAGATGAAATAGTACCCCTGGTCTACATTTCTTGTTCTCCTGTGCTATAAATGCTCAATCTATAGGGCATGAGACGGAAATGTTTTATAGAGGCCAAGTCAAAAATATCAGTGAGCTAATGTGAGGTCATGAATCTAAAAGGAGAATCTACTGTCACCAATTTACTAGACCAGCACAACTTCTAACTGGATTCTAAATACTTTTCCTTATACCCAGAGATAAGCCTAGGTCTCATTCCTAGTCAGAGACTTTTTTTTTTTTTTTTTTAAACAACAGATGGAGACCATTGAAGGACACCACAACTGGTCAAAATCCAAAGAACAACTGGTTCTGGTTTGATCAACCCCATCATCTGGTACGTTCAGCTCCATCATCTGGCATGCTCAGCTCCATCATCTGGCATGTTTAACTCCATCATCTGCTCAGCTCTATCATCTGGTACGTTCAGCTCCATCATCTGGCATGCTCAGCTCCATCATCTGGCATGCTCTGCCCTATCATCTGGCATGTTTAATTCCATCATCTGCTCAGCTCTATCATCTGAGGATGCTCAGCTCCATCATCTGGCATGCTCTATCATCTGGGAATCCTCAGCTCCATCATCTTAGCATGCTCAGTTCCATCATCTGGTATGCTCAGTCCCAGATGATACATCTATAACACTGCTGCACCTAAACACTGCAGAAGATGGGCCAAAAAAGATGATAAGAGCCAGAAGACCAGGAAATGGGCTGTGAGATTGTATCTTCTAGAAATCAAAGGGAACAGCATTCATGATACTTCAACAATATGTCTACCTAACAAGATCCAAAGAAAGACAACACCGTTGGATATGATAACATGTGAGGGGGACATCTTATGGAGCCCCAACCATAGACAAAGAACTATAGGTAACTAAAGACTACTGATAGTGGGAGAACCAGCCTTTCCCAGGGGTTGGGCCCCCCAATTGGTTTTGTAACACCAGTGGTCAGCACTGCTCATCAGTCAGTAGAACTCATTCTTACTGTAAAGATAGCAGGTGCTCTTCTATAGAGGTCTACTTTGCAAGGGAGTTTTGATCTAGATATCCCTGAGGCTTTGTTGTGATAATTGTCACATGTGCTTTGTTGTGATAATTGTCACATGGAGACTTTCCTCCAAAGTTTTACAGTGATTAAATGTGTAAGAAAAATAAACCATGAGGTCAGACTCTGGAAGCTTTTGTACTAACCTGAGTTCCATTCTTCACCTCACACGCATCATTTCATGATTGCTTGCAGGAACTCCAGCACCCACAGGCTCATATATGTGAATACATGATCCTCAGTTGATGAAACTGCTTGGGAAAGGTTAGGGGTGTCTCTTGCTACTTCTTGCTCTCTACCTTTACTTTTATTTTGAGACAAATTCTGTTAAGGGATCTCATTGCCTTAACTAGACCATCTGTCTGGCCAATGGGCTTGAGGGTCCTGCTTCTCCCTCCACTAGGCTGGAATTATAAGCACGCCCTGCCATGCGTAGCTTTTTATGTGAATGCTAGGGATCTGGACCTAGGTCCTCATGCCTACATGGCAGACATTTTGTCTAAAGATCCGTTCTCCAGCCCAGAACTACTTTTGGTATCACAGAGGAAGCATATTGATTCTGTGACTTTCTTGTCGCTTTCCTATACATCCTGGGGAATTGGGGAAGCGGGAAGAAGGTATTGATACATGGCCACAGGAGGCCACAAAAGAGGCCGCTTACTGGTTCCTTACCACCACATGGGTTCCAAGATCACACTCAGAAGGAAAGGAAATAGGCACCTTAAAGAGAGACAATATCATTCTTTCAACTCCTGCAGAAAAATACACGTGTTGAGGGAAACACATGTTGAAATTTTGAGTTGGACCCAAGTTGACATTCACTGGTGTCTGGTATCCCTGTTTTGAAAGCACATGAGGACCCATGCAGGCTTTGTAGTCTCAGACACCTTTTTATTCTGAGGTGCTATCACCATCTCTAAGGGTCCGAACTGTAAGTCCACAATTGACTTGCTTATTAAAACTTTTCAGAATTCCACTGTACTATGGTCCGGCTGTGCTGTGAATGAGGACATGAAGGGTTCATCTCTTGCAGGTCTGGCTCCCAGTGGGAGGCAATGAGGCCTTTAACTGCTGCAATCAGGTGGCCAGGCCACCAGAGTACTATACAGGGAGTTGGTCCAGTTCTGATAATTCTTGGGAAAGAGTTATTACCAAGAGCAATTCTAGCCCTTCCTCAGTTTCCCATGTCCCCCTGCGATCTCCACCTCTGACATTTATTTCTACCATGATGTTCCACCCTGAGTTCCTCCCCAGAGGCTGAACATTATCCAGCTTCATGTATTTCATTATAATCATGAAAAATGAACGAGCATACGTGGGGAAGAAATATTTCAGAGTGTGTTTTCCTTTTAAACCTCCCTAACGAGAACTGCCCTGTCTGAGGTGATAGAACGGGTTGTTACGGTACACTTAAAGGCCAGGAGACAAAGTGTTTTTAGTGATAAATTTATGAGCTCAAGGGGCTATCTTTAGTGACTCTTTTATGAGCTCAGAGCCTTTCTTCTCAGCTACTTGAAGAGTACTGCCCCTCACTGCCACTCTAGCTTCCACCCCCTCCCCCTTTCCTTCTCCCTTACCTAATTTACCAGCAGAAGCCAACTAAACAACTGACAGAGCCCGAGATAGAGAGAAGACTTCTCGAGACTCCTGGATGAGAAAAAGTCCCAGGAATCAGGAGAGGTTCTGCCATCCTCAGGCTCAGGAACAGAACAGCAAACACAGAGTGGAAGAGTTACTGCGAAGAACAATTCTAGCCCTTCTTCAGTTCCCCGTGGCCACCTGCGATCTCCTCCCCTGACATTTATTTTTACCATGATGTTCCATCGTGAGTTCCTCCCCAGAGGCTGAACATTATCCAGCTTCGTGTATTTCGTTATAATCATGAGAAATGAACTATACTATACTACCCTACAGTAACTGCAGAGTCTTCTATGCCTCCCCCACTGTGATGGTTGCTCCTCACTGTTGGCTTGACTGGATCTAGAATCACCTTGGAAATACCTTCCCGTGGTCCAGTCAGCTTTCGCTGAAGACAAGGACCACCCTTTATGTGAGTGGCAAAATCTCTTGGGCTGGGTGAGATCCCAGCTGCATAAAAATGAAACAGTGAACTGGGCACCAGCTCAGTTGTGCCTGCTTCCTGTGGAATTACCTGACCCACCTTATACTCCCACCTCATACCCTGCCCTCCATGTTGGAGTTGAGTCCCTCCTTAGCTCCCATCCTACAATAACTGTCTTCCTCTGTCAGCTGCTTTGTAACAGTAAAGACCTACTATGCATAGCCTTCTATACCTACTATGCTCATTTGTTGTTAAACATAAATGCTTCCAATTCATTTGAAAGTTTAAAGCTCCAGTAAAAATTTCAATGTTTACAAAGCCATTTAATACCCTCCACTATGCTTTGGAGTTAAATGTAATCCCTTAATTTATGTTGATATTCTTCTGGGAGGATGAGCTTGATGAGACTTTTAGAATGAGAAAAGCTTTCATTCTTCCCTGGAAAAAAGATTTTTCTCTGCCTGCTCCTCCATTCCTGGCTGCTCCCGATATTGGCTGATTTTTATAAACCTAGAGATTTCTACTTCATTCTTTGCTGTGTCTTTGAGAACCCCCAAGTACGAAGCAAACATAAATTGTCAACGTGTCTCCTGTAGGGGTCAATGGTCATGTGCTCTGCAGTCTCCTTGTTCTTAGTTCCATGGGGTCTGGAGTCCCAAGGACCCTGTTAGAGTCATTTCAAGTCTCTCTAGGACAACTGACCCAGATTAGAGACTGGTGCGTTGTGGGAGAGGAGAGGGCATGTCTCCAAAGGTTTTTTTGTTTTAAGCCCAAACAGTCTCTTGAAAGGCTCCTTTGGAAGGGGAGAGACTTATTAAATTTTTAAAAAAATGTCTTTAGTGTCTTTCCAAGTCCTTGTTCTGTGGCCACTGCTGGATCATTAACTTCATGGCACCAAATAAACTGGGAAGCTCCCAAGGCCCTGAGAACAAAGGGGGCTGCTTCAGGCTGAAGGAGGAGGGTGTCAGCACCTGTATGGCCACTCTGCCTTCCGTTTTGACCTTTACCTGCTGTTGATAACAGCCAGAGAAAAGCATTCCCCCCGCCCATGCCCCACACCTCCCAGCTTCTCTGTATCCAGCGACAGAGCCCAGCTAATTGTGAGCATATGAGTGTTCAAGCATCCAGTTGTATATTTAGTCCTTGGCTCTGACAGGCCTTCCTCAGCGGTTGCTAATCACAGAGGCATTAATTGCTCTTCTCCAGGACTTCAGTGCCATGACGGCTGCTCTCAGAAAAGCAGCTGCAAAGCTGGGGAGTCATGGTGCCTCTGTGGACTGTCCCTGTGGCAGCTGGCTTCTTTCTTTGTTGGTTTTGTTTTGTTTATTTGTTTGTTGACAAGCTCCAAGAAAGGAGAGAGAGAGAGAGAGAGAGAGAGAGAGACAGAGACAGAGACAGAGACAGAGACAGAGAGACAGAGACAGCGAGACAGAGACAGAGAGACAGAGAGACAGAGAGACAGAGACAGAGAGACAAGAGACAGACAGAGAGACAGAGTGACAGAGAGAGACAGAGACTGAGAGGAAGGAAGTAGGGAGGGAAGGAAGAAAGAATACTGGATTAGCCTACAGAGGCCCCTTGCTGGCGTCTCGCAGAAAGGCAGTTCCACGGTATATAGTTTCAGGGTAGCTTACTAAGATCATAATTCCAGACCACGGATGGCTCTTCCAGATGTCTTTGGTCAAGTTAATCACAGTTTGCCTGGAGGTTGAGTCTCCAGGTAATCCATCATGGCGTAATTGTAAATCAAGAGCTCCTGCTTCTCGAAACTTTTGGGCTGCTTAGCTAAGCCTGAGCCGCAGGACAGTTAGCACAAGGCTCCCAGCCTTTATCGTTGCAGTTTTGCAACTGAAGCCAATTAAATGATTCTTTCAGAAAGACTGAAAAAGTCTAAGAAGTTACCCTCTTGAGTGCACAGGCAACAGAAGCACACAGCATCCTGACACCATGGTGACACCACGTCTTGGCATGCGTTCTCCACTGGCTCCAGAATTCTGTTTAAAATTAGTAGTAGTAGTAGTAGTAGTAGTAGTAGTAGTAGTAGTAGTAGGAGGAGGAGGAGGAGGAGGAGGAGGAGGAGGAGGAGGCGAGGATGATGATGATGGTGTGTGCCTGTGTCTCTGTGTGTGCATCTCTCTCTCTCTCTCCCTCTCTCCCTCTCTCCCTCTCTCTCTCTCTCTCTCTCTCTCTTTCTCTCTCTCTTTCTCTCTCTCTCTCTGAGTGTGTGTGTGTGATGGTATGGTGTGGGGATGTGGAAGTCAGAGGTCAGCTTTGCGGAGCTGGTTCTCTCTCTCTTTTATGTGGGTTCTAAGGATTGAATGCAGTTGTCAAGGACAGCACAGCGAAGGTCTTACCCACTGAGTCATCTCCTTAGCCCTGGCTGAGGCTTTTTAATCCTAGATGGTGGACAGTTGCATCCTGTGTGACCTTGGCCAGGGATCTGGGTGCTGTATGTGTAGGAGGGGAGGAGTTCTTGCCATATACATTTCCCCGATTCCTTGGATTCTTGGTCCTAAGTCCTGCAGGCTTTCTTTGATTCATGTTTTGTCTCTCCAGCCTTAAGGGAGTTTCTTCTCCACTCACAGGGAAGGTTTAGTTAGAAACCTAGAACTTCTAATCTACACCAAAGAACCTTGCTGCCTGATGCCCAAAATGCTATTTACATCTAACCCAGTAAAATTTAGCTATACGTGTATATACATGTGATTATACGAATACCACATACATCATTTAATCCAGAGTCAGGGACAGTAGCAGTCTTTTTTTCTTTTCTTTAACACATAGAATACAAAGATGAAGAGAGACATTGTCCAGAACACTCTCAGGCTAGCATGTGCACAGGCAGCCTTTGACTTCCAGTGTAGCTCTACATAGAGAGCTCATGCCGTTGAGACTTCCGTGGCTGGCATCTGGTATTTTCTTCACCTGTTCTAACTCCTTCCTGTGGCACACCAGCCAGAACTGCTGCCCGTGCTTCCATTAGTCCTGTCCATACCCTGTGCTCCTCAGGTCTTTGGTTCATCCTAATACCAGTTAGGAGATGGTGCTTATTGCCTGCTGTACTCTGAGCTCACAGGGGGCAACTCCTGTAGTTGGGTCAGCTGGGGAAATAAGAAACTGCCTTTCCTTTCGTACTATGCATCCAGCCTAGAATGCTTCTAAATTCACTGTTCTCTGAGGTCATGTCAGTCTCTGCTCAAGAGGATGTCGCAATGCAAAAGTCCTGTGAGAACCACCGTACCCATAAGTGTCCCAGGGTGGGATGCTCAAGGCATTTCCCCCCAGATTTTATTCAAATGTATTTGCAACTACAGAACTCTAGTTAAATTTTAAAGTCAACTCTCTGTCTTGCTCCATTACTCATTTATGGATTCATCTTCCCTTACATCTGTGTCAGAATATTCACCTATACCATGTAGGTTTTACAATGCTCCACCCCATCAGTCCCCTCCCTAGACTATGAAGTGCCTTCTTTCCTTCCCTTCCCTTCCCTTCCCTTCCCTTTCCTTCCCTTCTCTTTCCTTTCCACTCCATTCCATTGCTTGCAAAAATCACAGTCACCTTTGGGAGGAGATTCGAAGCTATTTGCCTTAGAGGAAAAAGGAAAGAAAAAAAAAAAAAAGCAGCTGCCTATGATCCTACCAGGCATGGTTAATTGATCACTCCACTGTGTCTCTGGACTCTGGCACAGCCTCATGAGGCAGCCACTGCAATCAATCAGACTAGACTACACAGCGAGAATGATGCAGCAATAACTCAGCCAGAGGTTTTTGTTTATTTATTTAAGGAGGGGACACATTCCACAGGGCATGTGTGGAGGTCAGAGGACAGCTTGCAGGAGTCACTTCTCTTGTCCCAGCTGCTGAGCTCAGGTCAGGCTAGCTGGACAGCAAGCACCTTTACCTGCTGAGCCACCTTTGGTCTAGAGTTTTTCTGTCTGTTTGGTTAGTATGTATATTTTAAAGTAACTCCTCTTCTTAGTGCTGTCTCTGCTTTGGCCACAGTTTCACTGTCCTTTGCCTGTGTACCTGAGGTCAGATAAAAGAATGTATTTCCAAGATTCAGGAGAAGAGAGAAGGGCCTGGCTCCACTAGGAAGAAAGGAACTCCTAAGCAGGTCCTGTTGGGGGAAAGCTGCCGATGAGCTCTAATTCAGTTCTGGTTCTGGCTACCCCAAGAACATCTGAGATGCAGTCTCCAACAGCCAACCTCCACTCCAGCTCCAAGCATATAGCCCTTTAGACCTTCTACCCAGCATTCACTTTAAAGTCCTACACTGGGTTGTGGAGCTGCCCACATGGGGATCAGCACACATTTGGACAAATAAAACGAAAGAAATAAAACAATAGATAATTTTTAAAAAGGTGTCTGTATATGCAACAACCAAAGTGAAATCAAGTGGAAAACGGCTCCAGAGTAGTTTGGTAAGGCTCGCCCGTGTTGAATCGCACAGCTGCACCGCAGCCCTGGTTCTAAACAGGCAACCTTATTCATCTCCCACTGTGTGTGCCAGCATACCATAGGACACCCGTGAACACTGCCTGGAGTTTCTCAGATCTGAGATTATTGGATGTTAAGGATATAAGTGATGTGAAGGGGAAATGGGAAAATTATGGGGAGGTGTCTTTAATGGGGAAGGGTTGAAGAAGACAATACACCTGCAATAATGCAGTGGCTGCACCTAAGGCTCGGGCAACGTCGCGGAAGAAGGGGCTGAAAGAAGGGAAGAGCAAGAGGGCCAGGAAGTCTGCTGTGAGAGTGTGAGAAGCTACGTTCAGGAATTTTCAGCACCACCACTAGTGTAACAGGACCAGAACAATTCCAGCATCAGCGGACATCCCAATGTTAACAGAAGAAATCTCATTGGAATCCTACTCCTAGGTGAGGAGCTTATACCTAGGAATGAGCCCTCGGATTGGTTATCTGAGTCCACTGGCTATCTGAGCCCTCTGATTGGCTATCCGAGCCCAAGTGCTCAACCCTAAAAGTATGAGCTGACTTGACTCAGTAGATTGCATTTGTATGCTGATTCATTTGTATGCATGTGTAGCAATGAGTGTTAAAGAAGCAGAAGCCATGAATTTGGAAGGGAGACAAACATGGGCGGAGTAGCAGGGAGGAGAGAAAGGGGAAAGGAGTGTAATTATATTTTAATTAAAGAAAATAAGAAGATCCATCATAGCCATGTCTCTAGCCACCCTTCTTTACAGGCTGATGGTGGGGCGGGGTGGTGGTGGTGGTGGGAATTTGTGGTATTTTTACAGAATGTCCGTGAAGTTTTTGCTTTTATAGAAATGAAATTACAGAGAGCAAATATTTTAATATCTTTTTTCTGCCATTGTTCTTCAGCATTCATCAGATTAGTGTGTCTTTGGAGTTGCTACATTAGAACATTTGATTTGAAAGTTTTCCATTTAAGTTGCTGATTTGAACTGTCGCAAATTATTTAGTGAGTCTTTAGCTTGGAAATAGGACAGAATCATCAATCATGTTTTAGACAACCTTCTGCCATTTTTTTAAGTACATATTTGTATGAAGAAGCAAATTGATGACTAAAAAATCAACACATCTGTCAACTCTGGAGAACATTGAAGATGCCCTCCATCCCATGGTATCAAATAAACATCAAGATTTAATTCTTTATGCAAAACAGACTCATTAATATGCAGATTTGTTCTCTCGATAATAAGTGATGACATATGTGTGCCAAATAATTGTTTTAAAATAAATTTCTTATTTATTGTCTGCAACTGATTTGTTCATCTATTTTATAGACCTATATATGAGGAACACATGAAAATTCCTCAGGGGAAAGGGATTTCATGTGGGAAGAGCTTAAGACCTTCTGCTCCAAGCTGGCAGAAGAGGTCTCTCAGACTAGACCTGTAGGTGACAGACATACGAGGACCTCTGTAAGTTCAGCTAAACTCTCAGAGTTGAATCTTTATATAAAGATTTCATATAAAAAGGTTTTTTATATGAAGTCTTTATTGCATAGGCATAATTGATTAAATTATCTACTAGTGGTGATCAATTGTTAGTTTCTTCTCTTCTCAGGAGATGGGAGGGAAGAGCTTCAAGTCTCAAACTCTTAATCTCACCTTGGTCTTTCCTGAGACCAGTTCTGTCCACCCCTGGACTCCTTCACTCTGAAAAAAGTATTTGAGTTTGATAAAAGCAAAAAACTTTATGGATGTACTATAAAAATGCTACAAAATTTCTTCTACAAATCAGTAGTGTGCAACATTGCTCCAATTATGAGAAACAAAGTCCCCCCCATCATAAAGGCACTATGATCTAATTATTGCTAGTTCAGGACTCTTTTTGTGCTTATAAATTCAGAAATTAACAGAAAGAGGCAGGAGAGGGTAGCTGCTAAGCTACCAGTCTTCCAGAGGACCGAAGTCTGGATCCCAGCGCCCACTGGGTGCCTTACAACTGCTTGCGATACCAGTTCCAAGGACATCCAATGTCTCTGGCCTCCAAAGGCACTGCACACAGGTGTACATATCCATACTTAGACACACACACACACACACACACACCACATGATTTAAAAAAAAAAAAACAAAGTGCAAATCAGTTTTAAAATTTGTAAATCAGGAACATTTAGCTCTATGTTTTCTTTAAGTGTTTAAGGATACTGGGCAGTTGGGGTGGGGGTGCTGGGGAGCTCCTGACCTTTGTCCAGAATTAAAGGAGAACACCTCTGGAAATGTTAACAGTCGGAAGAGAGAACAAATATATTTCCTTTTCTGAGATGTGTGAGTTGTTGGCCAGTGCGTTGGGAGCGGGCAGAAGGGACCTGTTGCCTGAACACTCTTTCCTTTTCTCTCTCTGAGATACTTCTGAAGTCATTTGATGGAATAACTTGTTCTTTGCCAATCGTCCTTTGTGTTTTCTATGCCACCACTCTCTAGAGAAATGCTTGCATACAACTCTAAAATATTTCCAGCTGGGGTCTACTATTTCAGGAAACAAATAGAATGAGAGAAACGTCAGCGGGGAGGGAAGCATACACCCCACAGAACACCAGATAACATCAGAATGCAGATCAAAGCTGTGGGCCACTGCAGGAGGAGAGATTGCTCGGCTGCTCCCCCATCTTTCTGAGCTCACTTCACTTCCGGGACCCAGACCCACTTCTTTTTCCTACAGGCTGTTGTTAGTTAACTTGGTTGGGTCTTTGACCAGTAACTGTCATCTTCTGTTCAGGTCGCTCCTGTGATCAGACTCTTCCCCTGCCACCATCTTGCCTCTTGACAGACTGGCTCCCTCCCTGTGGTGAGCAGTCTGAGGCTGCCTTTGCCTGAGCAGTGCCCTGTGGCACAGGGGCTGCTTCTCTACACTTCCCCCTGACATTGCTGTGGAAGAGAAATGCAAATCCATGCCTGCCCTGAGAAGGTAATAAGTTTAGGCAGAGAAGTCCCTACGTGGTCACTAAGTTATTAGAACCAATAAATGAACTCTTCAGGGTTTCAAGTGACAAGGTGACCATTAAAATCAATTATGTGTCTATGTGTTAATAATGAAAATGAAATTGTGAAAACAATTCTGCTTAGAATAATATCCCCAAAACACAAAACTCTGGGGAAAAATTGTAACCAATGAGTTAAAAATATAGACTGCTGAAAGAAATAACCTTCGATAGCACTGGCGATGTCCCTAGAAGATTAATTCTTTAAACTTTGTTTTGTTTTTACACACACACACACACACACACACACACACACACTCATACCCTTAGAGATCAGGAGAGAGCATCCGATCTCCCAGAGCTTGAGGGAAGTCCTGGTGCACTTTTTGCTGCTTACCACTCAGCAATACTGTATGAAAAACCATGCATTGGGTTTGTGACCTCCAACCTATGATATGTGCTGCGCTGGACTGGGCTCCAGAGGTTTTCCCAGGAGCTAGACATCTCTGGAGGGAATGAGAGCATTTTACAGTTCAAACATCCACGTTAATGAAAATTAAACCTTTGTATACAACAATCAAAATCACATTGCAGATGTGCTTGGTTTTGTTTAGTTTATCTGTTGACCACTGTCAAATCTCCTGGAAGCTAACTTCTGTGTCATGGTCTGAGTTCCTCTCGAAAGCAGTGCAGTGCCTTCTAGAAACTGAAGCTCTTTCATGATCTGCAAGGCTGATCGTGAGAACCAGGGGCTTTGACTGGTCACCCCACGAGGCGACTTCTGATGACAGGGCACAGACAATCACTGCACCAGTTTGCTCTCATCCTTCCAAATATTTACAAGACAAGCTCATTCACATTTTGCTTCCTCCCACAGGAGAAAGTTTGAGGAAATTAAATATAGCAGGACAGCTGATCATTGTAAAAGGAAGATTTAATCCCAGTGAGCTGGGGGCGATGCTCTGAGATTCACTGTGAACTGTGGCCCAGTAGGAAGAAGCCGGACAAGGAGTCTCATGGCAGGGACTGGAGCAGAAACTATACCTCCCCGGTAAACTAAATCTCTACAAGACATGCCAGCCCTGTGTGTCTGTGCAGAAAGATCCCTTCAAAAGGGAACAGCTTTAGCAAGTAATCCTGATTACCCCATCATCCATGTATCTGACTCCAAAAATGTGGGATCAATGTGATCTTCCACTATGGTAGATCCAGGGGACTTGTCTGTGATGACAGTTACTTAGGTAAACATGGCCTATATTTGACAAGGATCATAGTAAGTCCTTCTGTGCTTCAATATCCTCACAGCATAATAACCTCAAGGTGCACACACATGTCGCTGCACGCAACAAACCCATTTTGCATGGCTAGATAGTATTCTATTCTGTTTATGCAATCTCAGTCATGTGTGGACTCTGTAAAGGCTGATGTCATGAAGAGACAGAGCAGAATAGCTGTTTCCAGAACCTGGAAAGGAGACAGTGGGTAAGAGACTGGTCACATCAACTCTGGAGTCCTGTTCAACGGTGAGAGTGACTATAGTTAACAGCACTGAAGTCATCTAGAAGGGTAGATCCTGAATGCTCTCGAAATGAAAGAATGATCAATTTTGGAGGCTGGGTTAGTCAGGGTTCTCTAGAGTCACAGAACGTATGGAATGTCTCTCTGTATTGAGGGAACTTATTGTGATGACTTACAGTCTGGGGTCCAACTACTCCAACAATGGTCAGCTGTGGATGGGAAGTCCAAGAATCTAGTAGCTAGTCAGCTGCTAGTTGTTTCAGCTGGTCTTCCGTAGAAGTAGATTCCAGCACATGTGCTGGCAAGTAAATGCGAGCAGGCAGGGAACAGCAGCTCTTCCTTCTCCCAATGTCCTTATGGAGGTCTCCAGCAGAAGGTGTGGCCCATAGGAAAGGCGTGTACCACCACACCTGGATCTGGGACTCGGTTTGTCCTAGGCTGACATTGAACGCAGAGATCTCTTTGCCTCAGTCTTCTGAGATTAAAGGTATGTACTATCTTCCCTGGGCCTAAGCTTTTCATGGCTACTGTGCCTCAGAATCTCCATGCCAAAATCCAGGTCAGAAACTTGTGTCTTTCAGCTTCAAGATCTGGATCACAGGTGAGCCCTCCAGTTTTGGATTGTAGTTCATTTCAGACATAGTCAAGCTGACAACCAGGAATAGCCATTACAGAGGCTGAGCAATACGTGCTATTTTAATATATGACTGCTTAGATATCCATTAAAAACCTTATGAGGGCTTCAGAGATGGCTCAGCAGTTAAGATAACATAGTGTTTCTTCAGAGGCCTGGAGTTTTGTTCACAGCATTCCTGTCTGTGAGCTTACAAACACCTGTAACTACCACTCCAGAGGGATCTGATGCCCTCTTCTGGCCTCTGTGGGCACTGCATTCATGTGCATGAGCTCAGTTCACACATAATAGCAAAAACAACCCATTAAAAACTATTACTAGATTTCTCAGACCACACTGACTTTTTTATTATTCATAATCGCTTTCTTTTTTCTTTTTTATTAGATATTTACATTTCAAATGTTATCCCCTTCCCTGGTTTTCCCTCCGAAAACTCCCTATCCCATCCCTCCTCCCCCTGCTCACCAACCGACCCACTCCTGCTTCCCTGTCCTGGCGTTCCCCTACACTGGGGCATGGAGCCTTCTCAGGACCAAGGGCCTCTCCTTCCATTGATGTCCAACAAGGCTATCCTCTGCTACATATGCAGCTGGAGCCATGAGTCCCTCCATGTGTACTCTTTGGTTGGTGGTTTAGTCCCTGGGACTTATGGTAGGTCTGGTTGGTTGATTCTATTATTCTTCCTATGGATTGTGAACCCCTTCAGCTCCTTCAGTCCTTTCTCTAATTCCTCCATTGAGGACCCCATGCTCAGTCCAATGGTTGGCTGTGAGCATCTATTTGCCTCTGTATTTGTCCACAATGATTAAAAGTTAGCATTTTGCAGTTCTCTGGGATGGAGGGTAGTATGGAGACTTTCATGGGAAAGTCATTGCAGTGTCTCCTGGGGAAAGATAGCAGGTACCATTTCTCCTGTCCCCGTGGTGACTCTGTACCATGTAGTGACCCACCATCACAGGGGCTTCTAAAGATTTCAGAGCTCAGTACTCTGGAAAATTAGGAAATGTTTTAGACATACAGAATAACTTGAAGGATAGCATAATATTACATTGTGGGTACCATCCACTTTAAGAAAGAAACATCACAGGCAAGATGAGATGCCTCTCTTCGTGCCCCCACCCCTCCGGCAGCCCTCCTGTCTTCTCAAGATGGTCACCAAAAGGGACTTGTGTTTCAAATTAAATCTTACACATGGCTCCTTCATATCTTTGTATGGTGTGCATGCAAACCAAATTCTGTAAGTTTAAATAATGATAATAGTCATATCATAAAGGAAAATACCTCCTGTGTGTCTTTGTAACTGCCCAGTTCTTCATCTGTGGCATTTCATCTAACAATACATCAGGGACATTGGAAGGATGTGCCTCCATATTTTGGCTTTTCCTTACTGATGGCAGATGATTTTCCCAGAACCTTGACTTGTAAACAATGTTCAAACAGGAGAGTGTTAATGCACATGGGACTCAAGTGTGTGTGTGTGTGTGTGTGTGTGTGTGTGTGTGTGTGTGTGTACATGCAGGAATCGAAGGTAGATTAGTGGATAAATGATAAATAGATAATGAATAGATAGATGATAGATACATAGATAATGATAGCTAGATAATAGAAAGATGATAGATCACAGATTATAGATAGGCACTAGATATAGGTGACAGATGAAACATGAGGAAGACAGACACATAGATTCTAATGGAATGTTATTTTAAAGGGAGGATTCTCCCAGCCTATAGGCACCAAGTCAGACCGTACACCTTTTTTATTCTTGTGGTGCTGGAGCTCAGGTTTGGAGCCTATATACCTCAAGCTTCATCTGCAGAGGTCCCAACAGCTTTCATGTTTTAATAGCCATCATTAAAAATTTCCACAAGCCATGTGCTTAGAATTGAAGTACTTTCTCTCTAAAGCTGTCACAGAACCCATGCTGTCCCTACACCTCCGTGGAGACCACAAGGCTTCTTCCAACAGACCTTAGGTGTACGTGACTCTGTCAGATAGCTTGGTTTGATTTGGCTGGTTTGTTTTGATACAAATAGGAGAAATGGAAGAAAACGAAATACCTGGTGAGGTGGGGAGGCCAGGTGTGGCCTGATTTTCTGTTTGTTTGGAGTGAATTTGTATTGGAAGGTCCATGGAGGCCCTTCACAGGAGAGGAACCTTCATTGGATGCTGCCTGAACTTTGGTACTATTGTGTCTTATAAGAAAGAAAGGAAGCCAGGGGTATGTTTGGTAAAGTGAGATATGGTGAGGTGGAAGGGGGTGCCTCTGTGGGTCCATGCTGAGGCATCCCTTCCCCCTGAGGTACCAGCCACACGATGATGGGTATGGTATAGACTAGAGTTTATTTAGAGCATGGGGTGTAGAGGCTGGGCATGAACAAGTAGAGTATGTGTGTTGGGGGGGGGGCAGGGATGGGGAGAGAAGGGGCAAAGAAGGAAGAGAGGAAGAGAGGAAGAGTAAGGAGGGGCAAGCAGGCCCTTTTGTAGTGAGTCAGACATATGGCTGTTGGCCATGGTAACTGTGGGACGGAGTCTAGAAGAAATGCTAACAGGTACCATACAAAAAATGGGGAACATAAACCCCTTCCTGCCATCTAGATGCAGGGCTCTGAGTTCTGCTGGTCCTCTTAGCAGGGGCCTCACTACAGCATCCTAGCATCCACTGGTGAACAACAAGGCAAACCAACACTTGAAACTGAGAAGTCTGAAATAGCTCAGAATTCACACACTATTTCCCAAAGTCACTCGGCCATGCCAGTGTGAAGGAGACTATATGAAACAAAGAAGCTATGAGGTAGGACCTGGAGCTCTCCCTGGGGAGAACTGACCTGAACTCCTAGGGAAGACTCAGTCATAATTAACAAAGCCAAAACTTGGTCAAAATCAAAACAGGCAACAAATTCTTGTCTGCTGTCCTAGCCTTCTGAATTCCCTTTAAACCCTGGCCTTACCTAGTCTCATGGATTTTCTCTGTAAACCCATAAACCCAGGGGTTGGGGTGGGGAGATAGAGAGATAGTCTGTTAAATGAGGCCTTGAATTCCTTCTCTGCAGTCACCATGTATGTATGGGACAACCCATCTCCAACAAAGTCTTAGATGGCCCCAGGAAAAGTAAATTCTAGAGGATAAAGAAGCCGGGGCAGCCTTCAGTGTTACTAAGCTGGTGGTAGACTCGTGGCAAGGTGGCAATGCAGAGAAAAACTTTCAAAATGCTTCTTTCTTGTGCCAAAACTTGAATAGTTTAGATGAGATAGAAGAGAGGGGAGGGGGGAGGGAGGGAGGGAGGGAGAGAGTGAGAGAGAGAGAGAGAGAGAGAGAGAGAGAGAGAGAGAGAGAGAGAGAGAGAGAGAGAGAGATCGGTTGAGTAAACAACTAAATATTCCAGCAGGCAAACAAACAAATTTCTGGGATAAAGACCAAGGCTGGGATGCATTCAATAAAGCCTCTTTCCATCAATTAATGTCATTGTTTATTTAATCAGCCTAGCCCATGTGGCTGGCAGGAGAAATGCTCTCCTTTTCTGCTGAAGCAATGCAAAAACACAGTCTAGATCCAAGGGAATCCTGCCAGAAGCTAGCCCTGGATGGCTCTTTAAAGCCCTGTTTTGCTTGTGTGCGCATGGTAACGTTTGCAGCTGTCGAACGTGGCTTCGGGCTGTTTGACTCCCTTGAGAGAATTTATGTGTTCCCACTTCCTTTCCTTATTAGGAGGCAGGAATCCGCAACACCTATTAGAAGAAGTATGCATAAAGGGTAATGACTGTGCGATTTATTAGTGGTCTGTTCTTCCTCACTGGAGCCTCCGCCTCCTGCCGCCCTCCCCCAGGGCGCAGCTGAGTCGGCCTCTGCCTTCTTGGCAGCAGGTGGGCAAGAACAGCTTTCATCAAGGGGGAGACAAGACCGGTTCTCTTCCACACCAAGGCACGGGAAAGAGACCAAAGTACCTGGGATGGGGATTGATGGCAGAAGTATTAGGGGAGGGGAATGGGGAGAAGCGGGGGGTGGGGGGAGAGGAGCCGAGAGAAGAGCGAGAGCAAAGAAGCAAGAGAGTGAGGAGGGGGCAAGTAGCCCCTTTTATGAGCCAGGCACACCTGACTGTTGCCAGGTAACTGTGGGGCGGAGCCTAGACAAAATGTTAACAGTATTTGCTGAACAAGTGAGTAGAATCAGAGTAAAGACAGAACACAAGCCGTAGAGGCACCAAAGGGCTTTGGTGCTGTTGTTAATAAAATGAAAATGACAGCCAAATGGGGCCGGGTTTGTTAAAAAGCAAGGAGTGTACCCTAGAAGCGGTTTTGGCGTTCCCTTTCTGAGTTCTGGAGCTGGGAGTATTTTCCCACCAGGGGTTGAAAGCTGTGAGTGGACACTTCTCAAGCTGCCTTTCACAAAAGCCTCCTGAGGAGGCAGGAACAACTATGGTGGTTAATAAAATCCACACCATCAGCCTGGAAACTGCAGGTGGTGCCCCACCCCTTCCTGGCATCCCACTAAGACCTGCCCGGGAGTCCAGACAGAAAGTTTAGGTGAACAAAATATGAGAAGACAAATGTATTTGCTGCTAAAATCCCAATATATTCAAGAAAGTGGAATCCATGAGCTTTGAGGTCATTTGGGTTTAGTTGATGGAGTTTCAGATCCACTCTGCTGTTCTGGAAGGGAACGTATATGTTAGGCCTCGGGCTGGAGCTCTGATATCAGGCAGTGCAGGGCTGGCTCTGACACCCCAGGGATACCCATGCTTCCCCCAGAAGCACCAGGACCCTGGGATGAGCATTTCATTTGTGCAGTTTCAGGTGTGGTAGACTATGGCTGAGGTTCGGTGGACTTTTGGAGTATGATCTGTGTTCCAAATGGGTCATTTCAAAAAGTCTAACCTATGCTAAGCAAATCAGTGTCTCTATACTCCGTTCAGTGTGTTTACTCCTGAAATCCCTGAGCTGCTTCTCTGACCTCATCTACGAAGCCCACTTCAGAGGCTCATTTTCATGGGCTCTCTCCCTGCATCCAGTATGTGACAGTAAGCTCCCAATGAGGGATGACCAGCATGGCACTGTGTGCAGGTCTACATGCTGACCACCTACCCAGTGCTATTCACTTAGCTCAGAGATACATACCTCAAACAGGATGGACAGGGGGAAAAAGACAATGGGATTGAGGAGAAAGGCCCCTGGTAGTAGATCTGCTGGAGAAAGATGGAGCTAAGGACCAGAAGATGTACTAATGGCTGCTCACTCCCAGTGTTCCCTGGCTCTTTTCATTTTGAATGCAACACTAGTTTGCAAAACAAAAGATCCTGCCTCCAGGTTTCTGCAGGGGTGTAGCAGAATGTGACCATGTCGTTGGGTCCCCCTTGTCCCTAGGCAGATCTCACCTCCAACTACATAAATCTCTCAGTGAGCAGAGCTTGAGGCCCACACTGGGTAGAACTGCTGGCTTCTTTGCCTTTTTTTTTTTTTTTTTCACCATCATTTCAACCAGGCCAGCCCAAAGCTGCTAATTAAAGAGAGAGTGATTTATTCCTAACTCTTCTCTTCCCTCAGGAAACATAACTCAACTCTGGGCTCAGCTAGATTACCTTGCCCTATTCAATAAATTACGGCCGCCTCGTTAATAGTTAATTAGAAAACCTGAAAGCCCAAGACAGACACCTCAGGGAGGGGAGAGGTCAGCTCACCCTGAGCCTGGCGCACAAGGAATCTAAGCGCATTCTCCTTGGTGGCTCGTGAGTCCTTGCACCAGCCTTAAACTGCAGCACTGACCCCACCCAAGTGAACAGATGATTGTGCCCCGTACTGATTCCTAAGTGAGCTCTTCTTGGCTAGCTGAGCTGGTGGGAAACCTGTCTTCAAACTTCTTTTAGAATAGTCCTGGGAAAAAAACATGTGTGTGGTGTGCACGTACGTATGTGTTTGCATGTGTGTGGTGTGCATGTACGTATGTGTTTGCACATGTGTGCTGTAAGCATGTGTAGAGACTTGAGAACATGTGTACTCATGTTTGCATGTGTGCGTTGCATGCATGGGGGTAGGCCTGAGGTTGACGAGGTGTTTCTTTCTCAACCCCTTTTGGCTATGTTTATTGAAACATGGTCTCTCATGGAACCCTGAGCTCAACAGTACCAGCCAGTCTGGCTGGCCAGCTTGCTCTTGAGATTCAGTTTTTGCATTTCAGTGCTGGGATTACAGAAAGTCTACCTGTCCCCCATTTTTACACATGTTCTGGGATCCGACCTCTAGTCCTCACCTTTGCGGGGGAAGGACTTTATCCACTGAACCATCTTTCTAGCCCTGAATATTAAAAACAAAATGTGGACTTCAATTGCCCTTCAAGGTATATGTTTCTTCAGCAGATAAATACATCATGAAGGCTTCAAGAACAAAATTTTCTTTCTCTTTTAAAAAGAGAGCAAGCCACAAAGCTTGCATGTTTTTCTGATGTTATTATTGGTGGACAGCCAGCTCCCACCAGTTCCCATTGGCTCCTGGCAGCTCACGTCCCCTTGGTTCTCTGTAGACAGCAAATCAGCTCCCAGCTGCAGTGCAAGAGGCAAATGTGTAGAGAAGGGACTCGGATGCAATGTCCTCTCTCTGGTCTGTCGTGTCTCCACCCATTCCAGTGAAGGAGGTTCAACCAGTGCTCTCTGCAGTGAGCCCACAGAACTCTTGGGTATGCAGTCAGACGTTCTGATAAAGTCTAGAGTGGGATCCAAGGATCTCTGTTTCAAATAGTCTTCTAGCTGCTGCTGCTGCTCTTCCATGGACAGTGGCCTGAGCAGCAGGAGGTGGGAGGCAGGGCTTGCCTTCTGGAAGCAGCACACACATCCGAGAATACCAGTGTAAGCAAGTGGCAGTAACACGGTGATATCCTCTTGTACCAAGGATGCCCTGGAACCAGGTTGGCACACTTGCTCTCTAGAGAGACCTTGTAGGCCATCTGGTCCCTGCTGAGGCCGCTCACAGACCTCTAGGCCCACAGATCTACTGATAGAGGACATTGTGACACAAGGTAGAGAACTAGAAATCCATACGTTGATGGGCATTAAGCCTGTGAATAACTCCCCTGGGGTGTGCAGATGTGAATGCAGGCATCAGGTCCCCCTGCACACCAGCACTGGACCTTGGGATTCCCACCTGGACCATGCTTTTAGGTCATGTCACATAAGAGCCAATGTCTTCATCCAGTGAGTCTTGAACTCTGATCATGAGATCATGAGAACCACCTGCACCCTCTTAAAAACAAAGATCTCTGGGCTGGGGAGATGTCTCTGGAGGTAAAGCACTCTCTGATCAAGTATGAGGTCTTCACTTCACACACCCAGACTCCACAGAAAGATAGGCGGAGGCAGCAGGTGTCTGTAATCTCGGTCCCTTTGTAGCAAACTAGGAATCAGAGCAAGGGAGTCTCAGCTAGTGCTCTCTGCAGTGAGCCCACAGGTTTTGGAACTCTTGGACATGCAGTCAGACGTTCTGATAAAGTCTAGAGTGGGATCCAAGAATCTCTGTTTCAAATAATCTTCCAGCTGCTGGTACTCTTCCATGGACAGTGGTCTGAGCAGCAGGAGCAACCTCACAGGCAGCCATGACATATCCAGTGACAAACAACAAGGGGCCCTGTCCCAAACATGGTGAAAGGTGAGAGGACACCCAAAGTTGTCTTTTGACATCCACACTTGTATGTCTGTGCCCACACTCTCACAGGAACACAGACACACAGACACACACACACACACACACACACACACAGAGATAGAGACAGAGAGAGACAGAGAGGGACAGAGATAGAAAGAGACAGAGATAGAGACACAGAGACAGACAGACAGACAGACAGGCAGAGCATGTAAAGCCCACATAGATTTCTAAGCCAATTCTCTTGAAGTCTACTCCACCATCTTGTTCTGCAAATGCAGCAAGCCATTCTTGGGTGACACTTGCCGTCCAGCAGACATGGGAAACAATGATTTAGTCAAAGTTTTGGGACTGATAAGTGAAAATCTAGAAGCAGACCAGAAGCAAAGAGAAGCAAGTCCCTGTGGAATTCAGAGTCTCCCGATGCACACATTCACTCTCAGAGCTGCCTTGAGTCTCCCGATGCACACATTCACTCTCAGAGCTGTCTTGAGTCTCCCGATGCACACATTCACTCTCAGAGCTGCCTTGAGTCTCCCGATGCACACGCTCACTCTCAGAGCTGCCTTGAGTC
>NW_022196913.1:65201441-65206887 GCF_008632895.1 Mastomys coucha
ACGCTCACTCTCAGAGCTGCCTTGAGTCTCCCGATGCACACGCTCACTCTCAGAGCTGCCTTGTCTTTACACCACTGAAGGGGGCAAGACTTCCTTTCTCACAATGTCAAAGAAATGAAGAAAAAGAGACTGGGAGAAGAGAGGTAGGTGAGGCTGAACATTCCTGTGTTGACAATTAACTAGAAGAGGTTTTGAGATAATTTCCCAGCTCTTTTACAGCGTTATAAAATGTTTTATTGATTAATAAACCACTGCCTAACTCAACATAATTAAAGAAAGAGATTCATTAAGCCTTTTCAAATATAGACTATTTTGCTCTGACATTCTCCCTCCCCATGAAAATAGGAAATAAGGGTTAATTGACTTGGAGACTTGTTCTTTTCAGTGTTCCCAAACACCCCTTCCTCAGGACCCCTGATCAAGTTGAGGCTGGCCCCTGGCAATGAGAGAACCAGTCTCAAACAAGATGTGGAAGACACAACAGCAAAATAATAATGTATACACTCAGCCCAGGAAGTTGGGTAATTTTCCTTTAGGCTGGGAGAACAGGCAGGAGGAGGTGGGGGGTGGTGAGTTTCCCCATGTAGGTATGTAAGTTCTTTGTCAAAAAAAATGCTAAAAGCAACAAAATTTTGGTCATCTATATCTACAGCCCATTGATTCTAAACACCATCATTTCACATTCTATTGTTTCTATAAAAACACTTCGTGTCTTATGTACATGGTAGTCTAGATTTTAAAAAAAATCTCTGGAAGGCGTTTGGCGATTCTCTGTTAAAGAGCAGGGTGTTAGGATAATAAGTCAGCTAAAAAGTTCACCCAAAGGTGACTCAGCTCAAAATAGAAATGCAAAATATCTAAACAACAGCAAGCAGTACAGAGGCTAGCCTCTTTAGTGTGGAAAGAAATGGGGAGCGTTTGACAAAATAAGGTGGGAGTACAGCTTCCATCCAGGCTGCCTCGGTAGTAGGAGTAAAGCTTGTCCTGTTAGAGAGAAAAATATGGAGCCCAACTCTGTCTTGAGCTCTTCTTAAGTGAGCTTTTTCTGGAGAGGTATGAACAAACATCTGTTTGCCTCAGATGGGGCACCATCAACACACCTAAGAAATGACTCCACCCAAGCTCAGCTTGGTGATACAGTGAGTTGACTTCCAGGAGCAAGGAGTGTGGGTGGATCCAGAGATCACTGCAAAGACCCACCCACATGGGTGACAGTTTTCTGAAAGCTGTATAGGCCGAGTCCTCCCTTCAGTGAGCCTTCTACCTCCTAGGTACCCTACCCTGTCCCCTGCCCTGCGTCCCTAGTCCAGTGCAGCTGGGCAAGACTGTGTACAGTGTGGTGGGAGGTGAGTGGTTGGAATCTCAGGTAAGGTTGACACCCGTTCCCTTCATTCTTTCTTCAAGGGAATTTCAACATGTCTGAAACCTTGTAATGGTCTCATGTATGAGGGTCACAGTTGCTCAGGTTAAGATGGCCCTGTCATGCCTTGTGGACAGATTTCACACTAGCCAGAAGGGTTATCCTGGGTGTGAGAACAGAGTGAACATGAAGGAGAAGGGGTCTGGGAAACCACTCTCTACAATGTTCATGCCAAGTCTATAGTGAGATATTCATTGTCTGCTTCCCAGTAGGATGACTCAGGACAGCTGTTCCAGAGGCCGGAAGCAAACACACTGAAGTCAAAATCCCAGGCTTTACCCATGGCTGCAGTCAAGAAAATTCTCAGGATCAGCTCACATCCTTAGAGAGCCTGGAAACACAGACCTCATTAAGAATGTCTCCCCAGAGACAGTAAATGACATCAAGTAGGAACGTTTCCAATTTCATATGGATGGTTACAGCATCAGTGACTCTATCACCAAGCCTTTGATTGTGTTAACTAAGCATTTTCTTCTCCTCATGGTCCTGTTCTTTTCTATCCTGCTGTTTGCCAAATGCTTCTATCTGTTTCCAGATCATTTTAGCCTTGTCGGTCTCTCTTCCATTTCCAAGTAGATTCGGGGGTTGCAATGGATATGCTCCCTGAAAGATTGTGTGCTGGAACCTTGATCTTCAGTATAGTGATGTAAAGGGGGTAGATTGTGTGTGTGCGTGTGCGTGTGCGTGTGCGTGTGTGTGTGTGTGTGTGTGTGTGTGTGTACACCTTCAGGTGCATGTGTGTGATCAGAAGAGCACGTGGAGGAGGTCAAAGGTTAACTGCATGTATCATTCCTCAGGTACACCTTCCACATCTTGTTTGAGACTGGTTCTCACTACCAAAGACCAGCCTCAGCTTGGTCAGGGATCATGAGGAAGGGGAGTCTGGGAGCAATAAAAAGAACAACTTGAAGTCAGTTGTTGGGTACAAGCTGACAGTCTTGTGTTCTGCTTGAGAAAGCTCTCCAAAGATCTCTAGACAGCTTCTGCGGATAACTCAGCTCTCTCAGACTAAAGACCAGTCTTTTACTTACATATCAATTCAATTGTCCACCCAGGTTCCCCTTCGATTATCAGCATATTATCACCTTAGACTCTTGATTCTTAGAAAAGACAGCAAGTATATATTTTTAAACATAGCAATTAATTTGGAGATCTGCCAACCTTTGTAAGCCCAGGCAATAGGCTAGTTGAGGAGGTTCTAGCTGTGAGATCACAATTCCTGCCATACCTAGGCCTAAACTTGCTCTGTCCCAGGCTTACCTTGAACTCAGGAATCTGCCTGCTTTTGTAAACACAAACAATAAACTTAGCTGGGTGGGATCTTGGCCTATGATCACCAATCCCTAAATCCCTATCTCTTTAATATCTTTCTGAAAATTTAGCTGTCTCTGTTTTTGTTTGTTTGTTTTTTTGTTTTGGGGTTTTTAATTTTTTTTGTAGATCCATGAAGCCCCTCATATAATTCATATTGCATCCTTATATTTTACATAGTTGAGAAATCCTGCTTATATATTTTTGAACTCATGCTTTAAGAGTTCTTTCCCACAGCCTTAAAAGCTGCCTGAATGTCACAGAGTTTATCATTTTGCTAAAGACGTTAGACACACACTCACCTCCCAGACTTGTGTTGCCTCTAACTATTGTGGAGTCATTAACCTTGGCAGAGAGGACATTCCCCAATAACCTTGTCAGGGAGAATATTTCCCAGAGGCAGAACACAAGTAAATTATGTACATTATTAAACAAACAAGCCTCACACCTAACAACTGTCAACACTGGTGGATGCCCATGCCCTGCTGGCTCTGCTCCAGGGCAAGAACCATGTCACACAGTCCCTTTCACATGGCAGGATTTGGCATCTTAGACCTGAGTCTTCTAATAGACCTGAAACTTTCCCAAGTGGAAGAGCAAACTCCACTTGGTTTTCCTGTCTCTGCTCCCACCTCATTATCATTGGGATTACCAATGGGAATCACCATGACTATTTATTTAGGTTCAGGGGACCTGAACTTAGGTCCTTACACTTGAAAAGAAATCACTTTACCCACTGAGCCATCTCCTCAGACCCAGAGACAATAGACTCTTTAAGAGATAGGGCTCAAGGGAAGTCATTAGGTCATGGGGACTCCACTATAGGTAGGGATTAGTGTAGATCCAGAAAAACATCTTGTGAAAGCAGATAGTTAAATAACAAAGCCATTCACTCTGTCTTACCTGGTCCGTGTGTGGTCATGCCCATTCTCTCTGACATATTTTAGTGTAGTTATGGGCGGGGTCTTCAAGAAACATCATACTACTTGGACTTCCCAGCTCCAGAATCGTGAACTAAATAAATCTGTTCTTTTTATACCTCAGCCAATATCCATGGGTTTGCTACAACAACACAAAGAGGACTGAGGCAGGAGTTGGAGGAGACATCGAGGCAGAGAAGTGTGGAGGGTTAGAAGAAGGAAGGTCAGTGGTGCTTGAGGCTGCATAGGAGGTAGGGAATGTCACTGAGAGCATGGGGAGCCTCCAGGAATCTCACTTGAGATAAGGGGGTGGGCAGATGTGGTGGAGCTTGTACATACATCCATTGCTAAAAATAAAGAATTTAGGCAATTCCCCTATGAGGATAATGACATTTGATTCTGTCTGCCATTGTCCTGAGGCTCTACCCCATAGGCCATGGCTACACACAAGGCTGTATTGGGGCTATTATTTAGACCCAGGATTAAGATTATAATCCTATACCTAAGCCAAGGGTGCATTATCCCCATGGCAGGCTGCTGGGACAATGACATAAGGAGGAAATGGATTCAGGTCATCGCAGCTCAATTCCAGAGAGTTATGAGAATGGTTCTAAAGAGCTGCAGACATGCTGTGATGTGACATGCTGTGGTTTCGATTAAGGGAAGGACACGGAGGGACTCCTTTTGCCATGGATGCCCATCCATACGATAGCGCCGTGTGGTAGTCCTCTTAAAAGCTGGCAAAAGCTGGTGAGGAAGACCCGAGCTGTCCCTATTATCTGACATTCAGGTTTTAAGATACCAAGTTTCCTGAGGTCAAGGAAAGTGAATGACAGAAATGGCCAGAGCAGTTGAAAGTCAGAATTATGTTTTCTTTAAAGGCCATATGCTCAAAATTAAGTATATTTTGGGATCACTGGTACAAATTATTTCCCACCATAAGCTTAAGAAATGGAGGCAGAGTCATGTTGGGCCACAGAGAGTGAAAACATAGATGGTGGAAACACACATGGGATTTGCAAGATATAGCAAGGTATAGAAACAGGCAGGTGTCTTGACGTATAGGAATCTGGTAGGCCTTGCCCCATGAACTTAAATCCTGGGCTTCATTTTGTTGAGAGGAAAAGAGCTAAGAGAGTTTAGCTTCTTGCACCTGGTGATGAATGTGTTAGTGTGTGACATGCCCCTGACCAGTTCCTCTTGAAGACTAAACTGAGGGCTGCCAAGGGCTTGTCCGTACCAAGGCCCCCATTACTCCTCTGCTAATAGTGAGAGTGGGTTTATAAGGGCAAATAATCTACAGCAAGCTACTCCCCTGCTGTAACGATCCTGAACCGTCTCTGGGCTAGACTAGCTAGACAGAACCTGGAGTCTGCTGACCTGTACCTCCGAGCACTGAGCTTACAGGTGCACACTCAGCTTTGATGTGGATCCTGGGTTTCTGAACTCAAATCGAAATGCTTGTATAGCAAGGATTTCACACACTGAGCCATCCATGTCCCCTAGTCCCTGGGACATTTTAAATGCCATCCAAGTGTGGCCAGCTTGATCAGGGTGATCTAACTGCTAGTGTAATGCCCAGCAATAACAAGTTGTTTGTGTCTTTTCATCATGTGATAGTTGGGACAGATGTGAAGGAATGTGTGAGTGTGTGTGCACACGCTCGAGCATGTGAGAGGTAAAACCAGGGCTATTTTTTTATTTAATTTTGACCAGTTTCTAACTGTGGAATTCTAATTCCACAATCCCTCTCCCTCGAGTTAATTGAATTTAACAGTGACTCAGAGAAACCCAC
>NW_022196913.1:65206910-65244788 GCF_008632895.1 Mastomys coucha
AGCCCTGGCTGTCCTGGAACTCACTCTGTAGACCAGGCTGGCCTTGAACTCAAAAATCTGCCTGCCTCAGCCTCCCAAGTGCTGGGATTAAAGGTATGCACCACCACTGCCTGGCTACTGATTTTTAATCTCTTAGTTGAAGCAAGGGGATTCTCACTTCTCTTAGAAAAAGTGATCCACTCTTTTTCCCCCCGGATGAGTTCAATAGCAATAAAATTCTGGCAAGTGAAGGCTACTTAGAAACAAAGGTGAAGTGCCAGGTTTTAGCGCCTCTGAAGGAGGAGGAGGGGGTCGGTAACTTTATTTAGGACTGACTGAGACTTTTCCCATCTTGTGTTACCGCCCAGGCCAGGAGTCCCTGAGGAGCTTGGCCCATTGTCCGTGCTGCTTCCAATGATGCAGGGCTGGACCGTGGTGGTTGTCTATTGAAGAGTTTTGTATTTCTCCATGTAAGTGGCAGGGTCATAAGAATTACTTGTTACCATTTAGGTTTACAAACCAAACTCGATATGTTCTACAAACTGCTTCATCTACGTGTTCCCAGAAGCCTCTAAGTAGAGCAGTGACACTTTCTGATGAAGACAGGGAGGGACCCTGTGATTATCAGAGCTTGGTGGTGGATGTCTGAGAACCAGGGTGCCAGCTGCTGCCTGTCTGGTTGTTTCAACATATAAGCTCCCACAGTGCGTTTCCTAAAGCCTGTGCTTACTTCCAGCTCTCCTGCCCGGGTGGGAAGGGACCCATCTGCCCTGTTCTCTTCTGGAACACAAAGTGTTTGTGGTACCCACTGAATAAGCAAATATCAGAGTCCCCCCACCCCTTCCTTCATTTGTCTTCTCTATGATTTTCCCAGTTTTGCCTGCTTATCAGAACTCACCAAATGGCTGCTTTATGTCCAAGTTACCCATGGGTAGATAGTAGTCAAAACAAACAAACAAACAAAAAAACCACTGTGAATGAAAAATCAGGTGTTTATGAAAAATCAGGTGTTTATTTTTCTGCAAAGCAGAAATGGACAGCATATGCCTAGTCTAAGCTCAGTAGAGCTCAGTTGGAAATATGGTTTTGGTAAGATGAGACCCATGCACAGGCACCACTGCTCCCCGTAGCTTGCTGGGACGCCCCTCCCTTCTTTCCTGTCTTTTTCTCCGACGGACCCAATGATCTTGAAGGAGGAGAGCTAAACCAAAACTAAGAACTGTTTTGGATGAGAACAGTAACAAACACGGGTGGTGGCTCTTTCAGGAGCTGTGGAGCCCAGAGTCATCCACTCTCTGGTGGTGGCTCATTCAGGAGCTGTGGAGCCCAGAGTCATCCACTCTCTGCTAGGAATGCCTTGAGTCTCGTTTGAAATGAAATTCCCCAGCCAAGTTGGACATAGACTCAGCAACAAATAGCATATAAGGAAAACTTTCTTTCAATACCATTTGTTTCCAAACACCCTTTCAAAAGTAATTTTTACTTCAGTGAGAGAGGGATTAAAAATATAAGGAGAGAGAGAATATAGAGGGAGAGAGGGACTGAGGAGGAGAGACTCCTGTTTGGAGATCTGGACACAGCTTTAGTGCCTATGGATGAGCCTTGTAGAACAGAGAAGTAACTTATGGTAAGCTGATAGTGTAGAAGTTACCACTCTCTGTAAGTTGAGTTGTGCTATTAATTTCCTGGCATCTGGACAAGGAGACTTGATCTCTGGATGTACACACATACACACACACACACATTCTCAAACACATTTGCACACACACATAAACACATGTCTCACACCTTTACACATACACTCACTCGTTCAGATACACAGACACACTCACACATACACTCATATATATGCATACACACTCTCACACACACATTCATGCATTCACAGACACATACTCTCATACACACACACACACACTCTCATTCACACTCATACTCACTCAGATACACAGACACACTCACTCACACATATACACATATACTCTCACACAAAGAGACACATTCACACACACTCACACATTCACGCAATACTGCCACTCATACACACACACATACACACACACACATACACACAGCCTGGATGGGACACACCCAAGAAAAACCTTGTGTCAGGAGGAGGATAGTTCTTAAGGCAGCCTCAATGAAATGTCCTCCATGAGTTGCATGTAAGAAGGCCACCTCATCCATGAATCCACCCTTACACCTCAGCCCAGGCCTCCTTCTCAATGTCTGCCTACATATAACAACACAGCACATACCCACACCTGCAGGAAGCTAGAGCCTTCACTGAAAACTTTGCCTGCCCCATCTCTCAACATCCTTCTAAGTTTCCTATTTTTATGATCTCAAAGGAGATTGAATAATGTCTGCAAGTTCACTCATGAGGTGGCCCAGCTATGGTATGACAAACCCTGAACTCTCCGGAAACACCTTCACAGACACACTCAGAAACGTGTTTCTATGGTGACTCTGAATCCAGTCAAGCTGACAGTGAAGATTACCCACCCCACCCCCCCAGGCATTATAGGCTCATCAGATCTTCAGTTAGCTGATTGATAGGTACCTATCTAGTGTTTAGAAGGTAGAGTAGGAACATGTTTTGGCTCTGGGGCAATCTATGTTTATGTCTTAACTTCTGCCACCAAATCTCTTCTTTAACCTTTCTAACTTCTTATATCAATATGCATGTCTTTTTATGTTTTCAATGAGTTATCAATTATCTGATTTCTGTGCAGTCACTGGACAGTCATTCCTGTAAGAAAGCTGAGCTAAGAGCAGAGCCAGTCCTTAGGACTGTGATGTTGCAATTCCTCTGAGCCCTGTCATACCCTTAGCTGCTACCATAAAATATTAATAATCTTCCCGTTGGCTTTGTGTTTTTTAAAAGGAGTCTGATGTAGCCATGGAGCAGGCGCTGAGGGCAGAGGCTTGAGATTTGGCTCACACATTCTCCTGGTTCTTAGTGGCATATTCTTTGCCTTCACTTTCCATCTTCTAGAGATCTGTGTCCTGCTGAGCCTCTGCACACTATGCCTCACAGCAGCTATCCTTAGTATGAACTCTGGTAGACACAAGAGCAAGGCTTAGCTCAGAGTAGTGTCCCGTTAGTGTGCTTGCTGGGTGGCTTGGTGAAGGCGAACTCTTACCTGCCTGCACTGGAGCTACCGGTGCTTTCAGAAAGGCAGAGCACAATGGTGTCACCAGTCTCACTTGCGGTCTCCTGTTCTGAGGGTAGGTCTCTCGGAGGCTCAGGAGAACCTGCTCTCTTTATAGGCAATGCTATTAAATAGAAAATGCAAAGCAGAGATAGAAAAAAAGAGGAAAGGCAAGAAGCCAGAAGAGGGCCTAGAAGAGGAGGGAAAGAGTGTGGGGCACGGGGGTGGGAGTGGGGGGACACTGAAGATTTAATACCTTTCCTGGCACTTGGCCCTGCTGTTTGAAGTGCAGCTGCCCACGCTGCCTTCTGCTGGGCCTCCCAAGTCCCACTGCTGGGAGGCTTAAGATTTCTGAGATGGTTAAAGCCTGACTCATGCTTCGATTGACAGATGAATTACAAAGATCTACAGTGCATGATGTGATATTTTGCACATGTGCACCTTATGGAATGCTTAAATCAAGATAATTAACATATCTATCACCTTGCATACTTTTCTGCCTTGGTGGAAAAACTAAAACTCTTCTCTTAGTGATTTCTGGAATATATAGTATTTCTACCCGCCTGGACCAGTTTTAAATCACGGAGTTTTAAAATATACAAGGTTACGTGCTGAGGAGGCCTGGATTCCCCACTTGAGACGGAGAGGGAGTAGGTTTCACCCTATTGATTTTACAGAGGACCCTTCCTAACCAGAAGCAAGGTGGCATATGACAGGGATCAAGGAAATGCAGCTGTTGCCTCTAGGGGTCAGGTGGTGCGCAGGGTGTCAGTTTAAATTTACAGACAGGGGATGTTCAGAAAAACCATGCTTCATACACAATGCATTGACCATAGCCACAGCAAGGCTAGGCTGCCCGCCATCCCTGTTCATCCAGTGTGGGTAAATTAAGTCCCCGTAGAAGGAGAAACACCCATGTGTTCTGCCTGAACTCAGCTTGATTTATAATATTTCTTACAGACAAAGGGACACAAACGCAAGCTTATTTCTCTAGGCTGGGGAGATGGAGTATCTACAAAGGAAAATCAAAATAAATTCTCAGAGGAAATACAGACAAAGTAAAGCGGAGTGAGCCAACATTGAGACACTGGGATAATGGAAGACATTCTGTTCATGATAAATGAACTCAAATTGAATGTAAATTTAATTGTGGAAAAAAATACTTTCAGAGCTTATTGTATGCTATAGATTTCTAAAATTTGATCGCCATTATGACTCTTTGGTGAAGTTTTACACACATGAGTATAAAATATGATAATAATTTCAAGGTATTTTCTTTTATTTTATTTCTATATTAGAGTTCATAGCTATCAGATGCTTGGCAGAAATTTTTATTATTTCCTGTTTATTTCCTTTCCCCTGTACGTATGTGTGTTTCAATGCACAGGTGGATGCATGTGCAAGCACAGGCATATAAGGACAAGATTGATGCTGGCATCTTACTCCATCACTCTACATCTTTTAAACAGAGGCAATGTCTCTCAGATGAACCCAGCATTCGACAACACAGTGACTCTGGTTAGGTAGCTTGCTCCCAGCATGCCCTGCCACTGCCCTCTAAGTGCTAAAATTATAGGTAGGCTGACATGCCAGAGACTTAGGGCCCTGATCTCCAATCTTCACCTGTGTTATAAGCACTTTAAACACTGAGCCATCTCCCTTATCTTGGAAAACTTGATATTGAATTGTCTGATCATTTTTAACAAACTGACCTGTTTCACACTGAACTGAACAGTTTCAATATTAGCAAACCAGCTGTAAATGCAGGAGGAAGCCAGTAACCCTGCAGCTAGCACCAGGTGCTTCTCTGTTGCGCATTTGTTTGTGGAGTTGCAGGTGATGAAGTGGGAGTAGTCTGCCTAGCACTTCCCTACAATACCTGCAGCAATGTTACCAAATGCAGGTACTCTGTCTTGCACTTCCCTGTAGAACTTGCAACAATGTTACCAAATGCAGGTAGTCTGTCTTGCACTTTTTTACAATATTTGCAACAATATTACCAAATACATTTGATGGGCAGGCAAAAAGTTATCCTTAATACAAACTATATTGGTCGGGTGCCTTGTACTGGTTTCACAAGTTCAAAGTGGACTCTGAGTATGAGGGGCAGGATGTTTATTTCCCAGGTCTTCAAGGTTGCACATCCTGGTCCCCTAGCCCTGTGACAGAGCAAAGGAGAACAACAAAGAGTTAAGGGTGTTAAAGACACTACACCCTTGAGCATCATTAGAAAGCAAGCCGCTTTCTGTAAGAGTTACTATTGTTTGTGCCCTGGTACAAAAACCTGTGATCAGAACAGAAACCAGAAGCTCATCCATGGAGAGTAATCCCTGCTCTATCCCAGGACTCTCTTTTGAGAATCCCAGTATGGCTATTTCTCTTTCTCTCTCTCTTCTCTCCCTCTCCCTCCCCCGTCTCTCCGTCTCTCTCTTTTATTGATTTAAGTTTTATTGCATTATGATGAGAAAAAAAATACATGATTTCAATTTATCTGAATTTGTTAACATTTAAAAACATATTTTAAGTAAATAGAATTACATCACATTCTTGTTACCCTTTTGTACCCCAACTCCTCCCAGAGACCCCCTTCAATACCTCATTTTTTTATTTTGTCATATTATTTAAAATTTATAAAATATTGTAACAATAAAAATGAGTATTATAAAAATTGTTTGATACAAAACAACCATCAACTGAACAATCTTATGTAGATGCTTGTTTACAGCAATACTGAAAATACATACGTTTTCCTCAATATAAATTTTAAATAACTCCAAACATATTAACTATATATTTTAAAATAATACATTACTACTAGTATTTTTTAAATGAACATAGATAAAGTCTTTATGTTTGTTTGTTTGTTTTGTTTTTAGTAGAGCTTAAAATCTTGGCTCTCACTGTGGTACAAGCCCAAAATAAGAACAATTTTTAGACGTTGGAGTTCATTGTAATAAGGTTGTACTTCAATGACCCTCACATCACCAAAGGATTTTACCTCCATCGTAGCTAAGCTGAGAGTTGAGAGTTCTGCTGCACTGAGGAATGAATTGTAGGCACAATTTTTAGATAGAGATTTCCTGCTATGGTCAAAGCTATTTGACTTGAATGAGTGACTTTATTCTCAGCCCACAGAGAACAGGTTGCATTCATTTAAGAAATGATGTGTGTATTAAGATGGTCTAACTATGAAGTCATTCACCAACTGTTTTGATGAACAATGGTTCTGCTTGGAAGGTGCCACAGACATTAGGTGAGACATTAGGGTGAGAATCTGGTTCATTGGCTGTGATGATTTTGAAAAGCGTTCATCTCAGAAAAAGAGTAATTTATAAATTTCAAAATTGATACAATAGTTACAAACATCAATCAAAGCCTTCAGTCTCACTCCTTGTTGTTCCCTTACAAGACACCTCCCAAGTTAATTGTCTACATTTCTTTTGACTGTATAAATAATTTTGAAATATGTAAGCTGTTCTGAAAACCATATTATAGTGTAAAAACATCAAATAAACAATCCTACTAATAGAGAGGCTAAGATAGGAGAAGCCTGATTTCAAGACCACAGCAAGACACTGTCATGTACAAACAAGCAGAAAGTGTATATGGATTGTACAATATTGGACTATTTCTTCAATTACCAAATTAGAGAGACCACTGGATGACAGCCAACAAATTTCTAATTCCTCATATTTTTGGATTTTAGCAATTAGGATATGTTGATAATACTAATTTTCATATTAAGATATTAAGAAAAATTGTTACTTCCTGTTATTTTTGTTGTTAGAGGTGGAATTTTTGTGGGTTTGTTAAAAGATTACTTTCTTGCTTCTTCTAGGGTGTAGTTTTGCTCCTTATGTTGATGTTTTCCATTTATTATCCTTTGTAGGGCTGGATTTGTGGAAAGATAGTGTTTACATTTGGTTTTGTCATGGAATATCTTGTTTTCTCCATCTATGGTAATTGAGAGTTTTGCTGGGTATAGTAGCCTGGGCTGGCATTTGTGTTCTCTTAGGGTCTGTATAACATCTGCCCAGGATCTTCTACCTTTCATAGTTTCTGGTGAGAAGTTTGGTGTAATTCTGATAGGCCTGCCTTTATATGTTACTTGACCTTTTTCCATTACTGCTTTTAAAATTCTTTCTTTGTTTAACGCATTTGGTGTTTTGATTACTATGTGACAGGAGGAATTTCTTTTTTGGTCTAGTCTATTTGGAGTTCTGTAGGCTTCTTGTATGTTCATGGGCATCTCTTTCTTTAGGTTAGGGAAGTTTTCTTCTATAATTTTGTTGAAGATATTTATTGGCCCTTTGGTTGGGAATCTTCACTTTCTTCTATACCTATTATCCATAGGTTTGGTCTTCTCATTGTGTCCTGGATTTTCTGTATATTTTGGGTTAGGAGCTTTTTGCTTTTTGCATTTTCTTTGACTGGTGTGTCAATGTTTTCTATAGTGTCTTCTGCCCCTGACATTCTCTCTTCTATCTCTTGTATTCTGTTGGTGATGCTTGCATCTATGACTCCTGATCTCTTTCCTGGGTTTTCTAACTCCAGGGTTGTCTCCCTTTATGATTTCTTTATTGTTTCTATTTTCATTTTTAGATCCTGGATGGTTTTGTTCATTTCCTTCGCCTGTTTGATTGTGTTTTCCTGTAGTTCTTTAAGGGAATTTTGTGTTTCCTCTTTAAGGGCTTCTAACTGTTTACCTGTGTTCTCCTGTATTTCATTGAGGGAGTTATTTATGTGCTTCTTAAAGTCCTGTATTATCATCATGAGAAGTGATTTTAGATCTGAATCTTGCTTTTCCAGTGTAATGGTGTGTCTAGGACTTTTTATGGTGGGAGAATTGGGTTCCGATGATGCCAAGTAACCTTGGTTTCTGTTGCTTATGTTCTTGCACTTGCTTCCTAACCATCTGGTTATCTCTAGTGCTACCTGCCCTGGCTAAATCTTACTGGGGCCTGTCCTTCCTGTGATCCTGGTTGTGTCAGAACTCCTCAGAGTCAAGCTATCTCTGTGATCCTGTGATTCTGGGATCCTGGGATCCTGGACCCATTAGAGCTCCCAGGAGTGGAGTTTTCCCTGGGTGTTGTGGGACTGGCAGCAAAATTTGTGTCCGAGGTCTGCTCAGAGCACGGGCCCAGACAGACTGGAAGGAACCTGTGCTACTAGGCTGGCGGAGCTCCTTCATGCCTGGGTCCAGCTGGTCCCAGTTACTCTTGGTGTTGGGACAGGTGTTGCATCCTCCTCACCTCTGATCCTATGATCCTGGGCGTTGTAAAAACAAAACAAAACAAAACAAACAAACAAACAAAAAAAGCAACCTGATTTGATGACATAACTTTTGCATAGTCTTCCACTCTGTCTCCTCCAGTCATTTCTACTGCCAGTCATAACTGTCCAATTTGGCAGTTTTCACCGTCTCCTCACTGCGGGTATCTATGTGCTGCTCTGTGCTCTTTATGCTTTCCCTTTGCTTGGTACATAGCTAATGCTCTCACTAACGCTGGACCAAAACCATAGCTACAATCGCAGGTCCTTTTCCAAATGGAACAGCATCCAAGAGACACTGAATAGCTTGTTCTGGCCCACCTGGAGAATAAATGAGGGCACGGAATTCTAGCTGGGCCTCTGGCCACTGTCTGTTCTCCTGACCATGATAATCAAAACAGAATTTATGTTTTTACGTGTTTCCCCAATGTGATCACTTCAAAACACGACAGGTTTTAATTATGCAGACTTCCAACCCAATAAAGTTTATGAAATCTACAGACTCATAAGTTATTGTGTTCCTTTCTACCGCCTCCACACAAACATTTCCAAATGTTATTTTTCCTTTTTTTGAGGATGGCCCTCTGGCATAACTTTTCCTATAAGACTTAGTGTAAATGAACTAGAGAGAGGAACAAAAAGACTATCCATTCTAGTTTTGTTCTGTGGCTGTGATCAGACACTCTAGCCAAAAGCAACTTATGGGCAGAAAGAATTTATTTAGCATAAATTCCTGGGTCACAGTCTGTCATTGAGGGAAGTCAGGGCAGGAACTCAAGCAGTAGCTTGAAGCAGAAATAGTGGAGAAACACTGGCTCCTCACTGGCTCATGCCCAGATAGCTTTTAAAAATAACCTAGGTTCATCTGCTTAAGGAATGAGGTTACCCACAGTAGGCTAGGCCCTCACACATCAATGAATAATCAAGATATGCACCCCAGCCCGAGATATGCCTACAGGCCAACTGGATCTGAGAAATCCCTCAATTGGGGCTAAAGTGATTATAGGCTCTGTCAAGTTGATGGTTAAAGCCAAGTAGTACCATATTTGTTAAATGTGAAAGAGCATAGGCTGTGTGCTATAGTCTGGGGTGGAACAGAGTCTCTCAATAGATATGAGCATTACAACTTATTTAAAGCATTTGCATAAAATATAACCAGGAGGAATGCCTAGAGTCAGCTGTAGTCGCAGAGTCCAGGCGTCAAGGACTTTGCTGTGAGAGGAAGTGATCTTCCTGCCTCTCCCTAGTGACTTGTGCTTCACTGACAAAGTTCAAAGCAGCCACACCTCTGCGGGATGCATTCTGGATAGGACTGCACAGAGGCCCCCTGCTATATGGGTTACAAATCAAAGACTTGGAAGAAACTTGTGTGCCTTTCAACCATCTCTGCCTGACATAGACAAGCACAAACAGGCAATCCCAAATCTTTGCACATGTTCAGGGGTATTTGTGAAGCGACACAAGCAATATCCCAGAACCATGAGTTGTGTGTGGTGTAGACGACAGCGGTCCCCTTTGCAGGAAGCTGTTGGGGTTTCATCAGAGTTTTTCCCATAGTGAGCCCTCCCTAGCCCTTCTGCTTCCATCAGAGCACCCCCTCAAATCCTTTTGCTCCCTACACTTGTGATATGACAGGAATCTTGTGCTTTTAGAAGTGTCTAACCTAGCTCTTCCTGCTTTTATAAAAACCCAAGTTGGTTGAAGAGTTATTATTATTATTATTATTATTATTATTATTATTATTATTCAGGTTAATTTTATAGGACGGTTTGTAACCAAAATTAATGGTGCAAAAGCAAATTAAAATTTGCCCCATCTCCTATGTGAGCTCAAATCACCTTCTGGCTTCTTAAAATAAGCCTGACATTTTTCCTGGCAGTGTGTCTGAGGAGATAAGATAAATTAGAATTCCTGAGATGGTAGCGGGCAATGGGGAGGATGATTGTCTGTAGCTTCAAGGCAGAGACATCTGCTTTCTTTCTCCTGGATATTAAGAAACCATTGACAGGAAGAAATGTTGACATTTGGAAAAAGAAGGCAATGGGTCTCATATTATTCTAGAGAAATCTGGTTAATGTAAGAAGAAATTTATCTCTATAATGACTATGAGTCATGAGAGCGATCTTTCCTGCACTGTGCACTCTTGGCTGTGGGGCCTCTGTCTTCCACAGTTAGTGTGAGCTGGCCCACTGTCCTATCAGAGTTCATTGCAGCCATTGTTACTTGGATGGAAACCTTGACCCTTCTATGACCTTATAGCTGGCCAGGCAGGAATGCTGGGAGTGGCAATCAGTGTCTAAGAAAGTAATTTATGCTGACAGCAGGTTCTCTCCCACTTTCCAGACTCCGGGGTCCACCACTGCCTGCTGGGGCTGCCTGTGGGAACAACACAGGCAATGTTCCAAGCAGGCTATGGACAGCTCTTTGGTTCTTACTGGCCCTTAAATCCAGTCCTTGTAAGAAAACACTTGGTTTGCTTCATCCCTTAAGACGTGGTGCTAAAACATGAGTGTCTTTTCCTGTTGCAAGATTTCAAGTTTTTATTAGTCCTGGAGGGGCCAGGAAGGCTACAGAGAGGTCTTTCCTTCTACTACCAACTTCAGATCATTTGAGCTAAAACAGAAGTCCAAAGACGTTTGAGTAGTCTTATAGGCTGTTTTGGTTTAGAGGATGAATCCTGAAGGCAAGATTAATATTACCCACATAAAGAGAAATTTATGGAGATGAGATGGCCCTTCCAGTTAGTCCCCAGGAAGAACAACTGATTCAGGACAGACCCCGTATTGGTACTGCCACCTGTGATCAAACGTTTCCACAAGTCACCATGACACACAGAGTCCCCAGAATTCCACTGTGGCAAGGGACAAAAATGCCAGAGGTCTAGTGGAAACCTTGGCTCACAGGACCAAACATTCCAAGAACCTGGTACAGATTGTTGAGCCAGAGTTGAAATAATACCGTTAATAATTTGTCTGTCTCAGATGGTTTGGAGTATAGGCAAACTGGGCATACAATCTGAGCCAGCCACAGCGTGCCAGCTCCAAATCTGAGAGCCTGGGCCAGGAGCACTACCTCCCTTTCTTAATTCTGTATCGTGAGTGAGTGACTTGCTAGCCTTGCCTGACTCTGCAAGGTGATCTCCACTCTCTATATTGCCATCTCCCTCAGGTGGGCTCTTCCACACAATGCCTAGAAGATTAACAAAACTCTAGACACAGTTGTTATCACTGCCCCCCAAGCCCAAACTCCAAGCCCCGGCCTCCTCCCGAAACGTTCTCCCCTAGTACTAACTAGAAAGTGAAAACACCATTTGTGTGCAGTGGTCCTGACAACCCAGCCTGGGTGTGTCAATGTTCTGGGCTGTCCACACTATTGTCTTTCCTCCAAGACATTCAGCTCAACCACAGCGCTTATGTTCAGTCATGTGATAAGTCCCCACAGCATGGCACAGCCATTAACTAAAAAGGAACTCCATCCTGCTCACCATATAAGGAGTAGTCAATGGGCCAGGTACGTAGGAAACAGCACTGGAGGGAAAGCCTCATCTCAAAGCAGCACCTCACCTTCACTTGTGCTGTGAATCCACGTGGTAGGAAAGGGCATCAGATCCCATTAGAGATGGTCGTGAGCCACCATGTGGGTGCTGGGAATTGAACTCAGGACCTCTGAAAGAACAGTCGGTGCTCTTGACCACTGAGCCATCTCTCCAGCCCCATGTAGTAAGTTCTTAATGTCCAAAAAGTTTTGATAGAAGTAGCCAGTGTGCTTCAGGGGTTGCCATTGAAATTCCAAGTAAGGTCGAGCCTTGTATAAACCCGGAAGACTTGGAGTTGTGAAGGAGTCTTTCTGTAAGACTCTCAGAATGCTTTCGCTAGTGAAAGGGGGTGGGGTAGGGTGGGGTGGGCAGACAGACAGACAGACACGGAAGCAAACAGCATATATATCTATCTCAAATTACACAGAACGCTCTGCCGCTTCCTGCTGATGAGGCTAAGCATTTGTACTTAGTGTAGGGTGCGTACACTTTACATATTGGTGATTTTTTAAAAGATTTATTTTATTTTATTTTATTTTATGTGTATGAGTACACTGTAGCTGTACAGACGGCTGTGAGCTATCATGTGTGTGGCTGCTGGGAATTGAACTTAGGACCTTCTGCTAGCCTCGCTTGCTCCGGCCCCGCTCACTGGTGTAATTCACTGTAGCTGTCTTCAGACGCATCAGAAGAGGGCATCCGATTTCATTATAGGTGGTTGTGAGCCACCATGTGGTTGCTGGGATCCAAACTCAGGACCTTCGGAAGAGCAGTCTGTGCTCTTACCCGCTGAGCCATCTTGCCGGGCCCATATTGGTGATTTTAATGAAAATGTAGTGCATCAAAAATTTACCTGCATGTTCTTGTGTGTGTAGAGGGGGAACTAACACAGAGAAAATAATTTAAAGCAAAACTACTTCTGAAGAGTAAATTCTATTTTTTATTTTTGTTTTCCTATTATTGATCATTGTTTAGGATTAACAATGGGATTGTACTGTAAGACGTGTCTCAGATTTTATTATGATCTTTGTGTTTCCAGCTTATGCGATGATAACGGGATGTACTGTAAGACATGTCTCAGATTTTATTGTGATCTTTGTGTTTCCAGCTTAGGCGATGACAATGCGTATGTTGTCTAAGACCAAACCTCCCTGTCTCTGTATTTAAAAGTGTTTAAGAAGAAAAAACATCCTAGCCAGTAGGTTTCTGAAGCCTGCATGGGTCCCACATGGTGGCCTATTCTGGGAGGGTATTCTGGACCCCATCGGAAGTCACAGGTGTGACTGAAAGCATGCGAGAAAGGGAGGAGTGGAGCTGAGGATTCTCCAGCCAAACCCAGGTGAGCAGGAGAATCCCATTCTCCTAGCTGGGATTAAAAAAGAAAACTTGTGTTTTAGTGACAAAGCAAAATGAAGAAAAGCCTTCAAAGTAGATGCATCCCAACATCCTCTAGTCTAGGAAAAAGAGAAGGGGAAGGAGAGGCCGGGGTGGGGGTTGAACATAAAGGAAGACTGTCATTGTCAGAGAACAGAGCTCATGGTGGCTTTGTGTTCCCTCTTGTAATGGGTTTCTGGATGACAGTCCTCACCAGCTTGGTTTGTAGCTGTGAAAATAAAACCCTCCCTTGCTGGTAACCATGGCCTGGTGTTCATCCATCATTTAACACATTTGACAGGATCCTCATAACCTGAGAATATCATTTTACATAGGGTAGGGATGTCAAAATGCGTGATTATTTCAAATTGGGTAAGTGTGCCAAACCTGATCATGGGAGATCCTCTCCTTATTGTGGAGAGAGGAGGACACAGGTAAGAGAGAGAGAGAGAGAGAGAGAGAGAGAGAGAGACAGAGAGACAGAGAGACAGAGAGACAGAGACAGAGAGAGACAGAGAGAGAGACAGAGAGAGATAGAGAGACAGAAATACAGAGAGACAGAGACAGAGAGAGAGACAGACAGAGACAGAGACAGAGAGACAGAGAGAGACAGAGACAGAGAGACAGAGACAGAGACAGAGACAGAGACAGAGAAAATCTGGTCCATGCCAGATTTTGGCCTATAGTCAACAGACAGCACCCTTGCTGCCTCATAAGCTGCTTTGTGGAGTCTCCACTGTCCCCCACCAAATGCTGACAGACCCAGTCAGTGTGCCAAGTGCAATTCCCAGGGGGCCCCCACAGAAAGTATGTGCATTTGGACAAAAAATGGTGTTTCCACCAGCACCTGCTCCCCATCCCATCTCAGCGACACAGGAAGCCATTGTAGAAGACACAGTTCTTGGTTCAGCCCCAGGCAACTGGCCATTTGTCACTGTCTAGTTTCACCCCATTCAAATATTTATAAGTCAAACTTCCAAATTCCTTCTGTCTTCCCTGGATTAAATTAATCATTTTTCAAAATGAGATTTTCTGTATTATATTTCCATGGTCATCTCTGCCCAGGATTTTAAAGTCTTACTCAAGAAAAAGACTATGCTGTGCTTGCTTGTCAGAGAGGGAAGCCTGGAGGCAAGTTCAGTTTTCATGCTGTCTGAAACTGTAGGTTAAGAAGCCTGCGACTTCTTTGAAGGGGATCGCCTCATCCTTGCCTCGGTATTCAACACATCTGGTAGAGCAGGTGTGTATTAGGGCCACAACGATCAGTTCTTGCCAAGGCCATCCACCAGTCTACTTTAAACATAGGTGTCCTATATTCTGTTGATCAGGCATCAACTTCTACTGCTTTAAGCCTTAATTTTTAGAGAAGAGATTCTATTTTCAAGATGGGCTTATCACTTGAAAAAACGTGTTTGCAAGGACTTTAGCAACGGTCTGGCTCAAATTCTTCATCTGCCTTTGGAAATCAAGGATTCCTCCAAAGTAAAATGTTCACCTGTGACAGACTGAAGTTTTCTGCCAGATGTCACACAGTCTTTGGAGATCTCACCGTACCTATAAGTCATTCTGGCAATGTGTGCATGAGCTGAGAGCCAGAAGTCAACATTGGTTCACTTGTTTGTCTAGATCGGCTGGCCAGAGAGCTTTAAGAAACCACCTTTGTCTATTTTGTAGCCTTGGGATTACAAGCCAGGTCAGCCGTGTCTGGATTTTGTGTGGGTGCTGGGAATCTAGACTTGGGTCCTCAGGTTTATGGCAAACAGTAAACATGGGTGCTCATGAAGCCATCTCTCCAGGCCCATCACACTAATTTGAATAGAAACATTATTGCTACCATCTAATATGAGCTGCAGGACAGCTTGTGGCCATCTGTCCAGTGAAAGGCACACTTATTTGCTGTCTAGCTCTCAAACTCCAGATATTAAAATAAAGTGGCTATGTCGACTGACACTCATGCTAACTGTGGTGATTCACAGGACAGTACTGTGCTCCTGGGTAACTATGATGGTTACATTAATGGCTTCTTTTGTGCGAGTCAATGGCTTCTGCCCGTCTATTCCACAAAGCTCCACAGGTCATACAGAAAGACGTGGGTAAGCAAGACACGTTCTTCTCTTGGACAAACATATTATACAAGGGCCTCATTGGTAGGACTTTCCATCGAGATGACAGTTCCAAGTTTACCTTGCAAGTGAGCTGTGGTGAGTTGAAATGATCAGATGGTGTCAATGAGGGAATAGGGATACTTACCAGTGTAAATCAATGTGGTCAACGTGGCTGTGAGGTGTGAATCTTTATTTTACTGGATTCTTAATAAAATTTTCCGAAATGTGGATGCTATTGCCACATAAAGTGCAATATAAAGTATCTTGGAAGAATTTGTTAATCTTCTTATTTTGGCCAAATGATTCCCCCAGATGGGTGGGGACTCAAGACTCAGATCCAATCCTGGCTGTGCCAAATGAAGAAATGGAAATAAGTTTGAAAGGTGGGAACTCAGAGTGGAAATTTTCTTTCTCTTTGCTTTCCAACTTAGGCTCCACTCAGACATGTTAGGAGCGCTCAGATTCCCACAGTGGGAGAAGAGGATTTCAGGCAGAAAATTTCATTTTTAGTGCCAAGGGCCTCTTGTCTCTAGGATAACATTTTGTTCTTTCTTGAATACTCTTACCTCTCCCTATTCCTTTGCTGACTAGCCGTTTCATTTGTATTTCTCTCTGTTGCGACAGACACACTAAAGTCTGAAGGTTTTTCTACACAGGGTTTTGTGTTCAAGTGAACAAAGGTCAAATCCTGTGTTCTGTAAAAGTTGTCAACATATTTCCAAATAAGGATTTGGAAGATGATAATGGCAAGGAGAACCCCAGCGCAGTCAGCTTATCACTCTTGGGCATGCAGTTTCCACACAGGCAAACCATCCTTCTGGAACATTTGCTTCCACCCAAGTTTGCTTTTACTTCAGCCAGCGTTGTCTTGTTTTCATTTGTGTGGATGTGTTTCCTATAAAGAGTTGAGGTGAATTCTGAAGCATAGATGCATATACATTCAAGCTGCTGAGCCTGACTGCTTTACTCCAGTGGTGGGTCCTTGGTGGAAACAGAGCTTGGAGTAGCATTCTGCACACACAAGGGTCTGCTTGGTGAACAGAAGAAGCAGAGGAAGACTCTAGTTTTAGAGCCAGCCTTGGCCAACTCACAGGAGGATCGAACGGAGACAAACTCCATGCAAACTTGGCTCTTGGCTTCTGGACGATGACTTTTTCTCTTGCTCTCTAAGCAGTAACAGCATAAGAGATTTACGACAGGGCAATAGTGGCCTCCAAGAAGAACATAGGACAGAAAGACCATTAAATGAGTTATCGCCTTTGGGTCACAGGACTTATGACATCAATGGAGAACATAAATCCTTTGGCTAGAGAGAGAACTTGGCGGTTAAGAGAATGCTTTGCTCTTGCGGACGACCCAAGTTTGACTCCCAGAGCCCATGTTGGATGGCTCACAACCTCTAGCTACAGCTCTAGAGGATCTGCCATCCTCTTTTGGACTCTGTGGGCAACTGTACTTATATGCCCATACCATCCCAAATAGATGCACACTTACACATATAATTGAAAATAAAAAGAAATATTTAAAACATATAGCCAAATGTAAAAAGAGAGGGGAGACCTGGGAAACCAACATGTTTACATTAAGAAGCACAAAGACCACATTTTTGGAATTCTTGGTTATGCAGAGATGATGCATCTCCATCTTTATTCCTCTTTGGTGTGTGATCTCCTAACAGACAGGCATGTTTTAAAGACCAGAACTGAAGATTTGGCCAAAGAGTCCAATGAGTGGAATGGAGTTGCCTGCAGCCGGCAATATTTGCTTCTACTGTGGGGAAGGTGTAGGATGTTTGTAGCTTGCCCATTAAACTTTGAGTTTTATCGGACTTCCTTGGAGCTGGCATTCACTGATGGCTGACAAGGAACCCGGAGCACGCTGAGTGCTCCATGTGTCTCTGTACTTGTCATGCCACGTGTTTCTACTATCACATCTCGTGAGTGCCTGTGTTTGTCGTCTCCAGTATCAAACAGGGATCTCCATGGCAACACAAGTAATGGTCGAGAGAGACAAGGATATGGGACACATGTTGGGGGAATTGCGACTCACAACTAGAGTACCTGAGCATTCTCATGCTACCCAAAAGCTAGAGGCCACAGAGAGCTGACACGGCTCTGTCCAAGTCTGAAGGTCTCCCAGCTAAAGAGATCAATGATACATTGTTCATACCCAGGTTCCTGGCCTGAGAACCTGGAAAGACGAGACATTGGTATAAATTCTGGAGTTCAAAGGCTAGAGAGCCTGGAGTCCTGATTTACAAGAGCAGAAGAAAGGGGATGTTGCTCTTGGAAAGACAAGGGTAAATTCTTTTAATATATTTCTTCTTGAGACAGGCTTGTGTGCATTCCAGGCTGGCCTAGAACTTGCTAAGTAGCCAGGGATGACCTTGAACTGCTAGCCCCTCCGTTTTCTACCTCCCAAGTGCTAGGAATACAGGCATGATGGACCATCCTTGGGCTGTGCAGTACTGGAGATTAAACCCAGGGCTTTATGCATGCTCAGCAAGCACTCCACCCACAGAGCCACACTTCCAACTCCTTCTCTCTGTTGTTAACGCTTTGTTTCTTGGTGAAATTGGGACAACGTTTTAAATTTCAAAATTTTAAGTTGTCTGTTTGTGTATGTGTGTGGAGGGGGCTGTTGTATAATGTGCCTGTTGCCGTGTGTGTTCATGCATGTGTGTGTGTGTGTGTGTAGATGCACATGGGTACACGTGGGTATAGAGAGCAGAGGTTGATACTAAGTGTCTTGCCTCGATCATTTCCCTCTTTATTTTTTGAGATGCTGAACCTGAAGGTCATTAATTCAGCTAGGCTGGCTAACCAATGAACTTTAAAAACTGTATGCATCTGCATCTCCTATCCACAGGGTGGGTGTTCAAGAAGTGAGCTGCTCCTCTTGATTTTATGTGGGTCCTAGGGATCTGAATTCAAGTCCCAAGGTTGCCCACCTAACACTTGACCAAATGAGCCATCTCCCCCGACCAGTAAAGTTACTGCACCTTTTATTACATTTATTTATTTATTTATTTATTTATTTATTTATTTATTTTACAGTGAGGGAGCACAGGTGTGCCATGACTCATGTGTGAAAGTCAGAGGACAACTCAGAGGAGCCAGCTCTCTCCTTCTATCCTGTAGCCTCTGGAGATCAAATATAACCAATCAGGCTTGGTGGCACATGCCCTGAACTGTTGAGACATCTTGCTGGCACCAATAAAGGCTTATTTTTTTTTTTTAAGTCAGTAGGTAGGCAACATATAAATCAAGTGAGATCCTGGAAAATACAAATTACCAAGTCAAACCAAGATCCACAAAATACTATGTTGGGGCAAGCCCCGTTACTCATTTTTAAGAAACACCAAGTTTTTAGAGATATTGAGTAAACTAAAATAAAGCGTTCATACCAAGTCTCCTGAACCCTGTAAGATGCCATCTCTCCAGCATCCTCATTTCCTGAACCTACCACGCTTATTTCCTGTGTCAGGAACATGACAAATACTCTCTCTTGTCACCCACTATCCTTAATCTCCTTCCTTAGAATGCTTTTAGCTGAGCCTGCCTTTTCTGCCTTTTGTTTTTTTAATGTTATTTCTTCAAAGAAGCCCAGCGCCAGGAGTGGGTCGCCTCTGTTGGAGTTCTTGGCCAATGAAGTCCCCACAAGTCTGCCTCCAGACACTAGGCTACTGCCAGTTCTCTTGGTTACCCTCAAGAACGCGACAATAAGACCTGATCACTGAAGGCTCCACACACTTGAGTCTAAGAACAATGAGAAATCAGGCTGATATCCACGAAGTCCACCCCTACCTACGGAGCTCTTGATAACTGACAGCCTCTTGGAGAAAGGGGCAGGGAGTTGGTTTATTTGAAGGATCTTCAAGCAGCTCTGTTGGGTGCCCCACACCCAAGTGTGTATGGGCAGAACATTGCACTTGCTTTTTCTTTAAGACATTGTACTGGCTGGTATTGTGTGTCAACTTGACACAGGCTGGAGTTATCACAGAGAAGGGAGCTTTAGTTGGGGAAGTGCCTCCATGAGATTCAGCTGTGAAGCATTTTCTCAATTAGTGATCAAGGGGGTAGGGCCCCTTGTGGGTGGTGCCATCCTTGGGCTGGAAGTCTTGGGTTCTATAAGAGAGCAGGCTGAGCAAGCCAGGAGAAGCAAGCCAGTTAGGAACATCCCCCCAAGGCCTCTGCATCAGCTCCTGCTTCCTGACCTGCTTGGGTTCCAGTCTTGACTTCCTCTGGTGATCAACAGCAATGTGGAAGTAAGCTAAATAAACCCTTTCCTCCCCAACTTGCTTCATGGTCATGATGTTTGTGCAGGAATAGAAACCCTAAGACAGACATAAATTTGTGTGCTTAGGGAATGGGGCAGATACGGGAGGAGTTGCAATACGTAATGGGTAGCCATACGATAAAAATACACTACAAAATTCTCAAAGAACTAATGAAAATTGGGGCGGGGGTTAGATCTTCTAGACACTCCCCAAGTTGTTAGCCTCCTATCCACGTCATCATCTCACCCTGTTGTGTGCTTTGCCCCACTTGTACCTAAGGTCTTTTATTTTTCTTATGTGTGGACTGCCGCCTCTGCACACATGTAGGTTCTTTTACCCTGTAGGCACCCAGTCCAGGCTGCCATAGATGAGGAAGCACACATATGACCCCAAGCCCTCTGGAACAGGCACCCATCTCTCATTACGCTCTACACCTAGTTTCCTGATGCAAGCCATCCCACCCAAACCAGCTGCGTTTCCCAACCACACAAAGCACCACGCCCCACTGAGGACAGCAGAGGGAGACATTCAGATATCGAGGAGGCAGCTTTTCTTCCTCATCAGACTAGGGGTGGGGGGAAAAATCCTCAGGAGCGACCTCAACGCCTGCTACAAATTAGTTGCCAAAAAAATATTTGCTTAACTCTTGAACTGTATGCTTGGGAAATAAAAGGGAATTTATTCTTGCTTTGTAACCAGACCCTTGAGAAATACCGGCTGCACTTCCCCAACTCCTTTGAGAATTACCTGGACACCCTATGCCCTGCCCTTTCTTTATCCCTTCTATTAAATGAGATATTTGTGTTTTAAATGAAGACCATTGTTGGCCCATCATCGGTGGGAAAGCATCGCTGTGCACGCATTCCTCCTGTAATAAAAAATAAATCCCTTAAGCCTATAATTTGCTCCTGTGGGTTTTGAATTTTGAAGTCCAAGAATGCATCTGCCATCGGGGAGGTGGATGCTGGGGCTGAACGGCTCTGCAGCTGTGTGTGCACCCATTGTTCATGGTGGAAGAATGGTTAGGAGGGGCTCGGTGTTCTGTTCCCATAATAAACCCTATGTTTCTAAACACAGGTGCCTTTGGATGCAGACACCTGTGTCATTAAATGGGGACAGATTACAATAGCAGCTCAGAAATGAGCCCGTTGGATATGTGGGGTGCCATTACAGCAGGAGCTCTTATCAAGCATCGCTATTATTTCTTTGATGACACTGTGGTACAAAAACGGTGGTGACTTACTAAAATATCTATCACCATGCTTTCAACTTGCTGCCTTATACCATGGAGTAGGGGAGGGAGCCAGGCTAGAATCTGACCCCATTGTCATCACTGAAAAGAGCCATCAGACGGCCCCGTACTTTTTCCCACTATCACTGCCATCTGCTTCTTCCTTCATCTCTGTGTCTGTCTCTGCGGTTTGATGTACAGGAATGAAAGAGTTCATGAGAAATGCTTGCTCACTGGGGGCTTTGATGAGGAGTCCTGGGAAATTATCAAAAATGCACAGGGAGAAAAAAAGGAAGGCTATCAGGTGACCCGTGGCCATTCTTCGGAGGTTCACCCCTGGATTCCTGTAACTCAGACACAGGGACTCAAGACGAGCCTTGCAGGGGTTGGTATTCTCTGCTGTTTCAATCCGTGGGAACTTACCCTTCTGCGCTTACTTTTGTAACTATCTGTCCTGGCTCTAAATTAGTGTGTTCTAAGACATAGGATAATAAGAGTGTTCTTCAATATTGGTCAACAAAGTTCATTTCCACTTGTACTCTTAAACATTTTGTGGGGATATAGTTGACATGCAAAAAACTTGTTTATATTTAATGCATGCAACTTTATAAGCTTTGCGATAAGTACACCTGTGGAAACATCACCACTGTATACTCGTTGAGCCTGCAAACTCGGGAGCCTTCCCTCTCTCTCTATCTCATTGTGTTGTTGTTGCCTTTTGGAACTCAATACTTTACATGAGAGCTACTATTTCCTTAGCAAAATTTCCCATGGGCCACATGGTATTGTGGATTTTAGGCATTGTGCTACAGTTGCGGTTTATTTTGTGTAACTGAAACATTTGCCAATTGATCAATACGTATAAAGTATGACTCTCCTTTGAGAAACTCATTGTGCACCACCCACACCTTGTTATGTCTTCTTCCTCTAAGCCTCTGTCTGTCTGTCTGTCTGTCTGTCTGTCTGTCTCTCTGTCCCTCTGTCTCTCTCTTTGTGTGTGCATCTGTGTGTCCGTCTGTATATCTGTCTGTCTCTCTGTCCCTTCTTATGCTTAATTCTGTGTTCAAATCCCTCCTGGCCAACTCAGACTTGGACTACTTCTAACTCATCCTAATAGTCATTTCCGCAGAAGAGTCTAGGGTCCAGTTTTCAATCGACAGCTTGTAAAGATGTCCTCACCCCACTGTGGACCACAGCTTGGAGTTGTGTCTCTGGCCCAAGCACTCGTGCTAAGTGAATTGCTGAAATAGTATGGCTGCCATTCTCTAGAAGGTTCTCAACCTTTGTGATGCTGTGACCCTTTAATACAGTTCCTCATGTTCTAGTGACTTCTAACCATAACATTATTTTTGTTGCAACTTCGTAACTGTAATTTTGCTACTGTCATGAATCACAATGGAAATCTCTCTATTTTCTGAAGGTCTTCGGCAACTCTGTGAAGGGTCATTTGACCCCCAGAGGGACCATGACCTACAGGTTGAGAATCACTGCTCTAGAGCCATGTCTAGTACTGTCAAAGCATCCCCATGCCCCCAACTCCTCCCACACTGGGATCTGACCTCTTCAGTTCTGTGAGGCCACTCTGCTCAGGATCCAGGGATCCTGAGAAACAGTGTTCTCTCATTACAGAAGAAAACGTAGGAAAAATGAAAAGCAAAATGTGACCTACACGTCTTGGGAAATATCCATGTGCAGCTTGCAAAGTGTTGAAGTGTGTCGGTGACCCACAGTGCACTTCACATGTCATTACTTCCTGAGGTTGCAGAGCTCTCCTGTAGAAGCCCAGCCCCTCGAGGGTAAGAGCTGCCCTGGAAGAGTATCCTCTGTCACACTAATGCTCTGACATTCACGTGGCTGTGTCTCCTCTGAGAGGCACCATAGTCCCGTTTCCCTACCCCCACTCCCCCTTTTTCCACATTTCCATAGTTGCTCCTTTTGGCTCCTACCCAGGGAACAGTTGCTTCCTGTGGACAGTCTTGTGGGCCCAGAGTTCATGGGAGCCTCCCACATGATAAGTGCCCTTCCCAGAAGTAGCATTTGTCCTGGGAGACCTGAGGAACATCACATTTTAAAATCAGTGTCCCCTTTGCTACAGAAATATGACTAATTTGTTGAAATTAAAGATAGCATCTTATTGCTTTTGGGAGCAAGATGAAAACCTCTCAGGCTGCAGTGAATTGTGAGCCCCAGGGCTCTGGCCTCTCATTAAGTTTAAAATAAGGGAGAATTTCCAGACCCAGGCACAGAGGGCTCTTTCTCTTCAGATTCACACACAGATGTGAGCCTCTTGTGTGTAGAAATCCAACACGACCTCGAGGAGACTGGGGATGAGCCAGCCATTGTGATTGATAGAGAGCATTTGGAGCCAGACCAATGCAGATGGGCCATCCTTGCTTACAACAGAGACAATTAAAATGCAGGATTGCCACCCCAAGTCTCACCCTGGTCTCAAGGAGAGTGCTGTAAACGTGCCTTTGATGGTACAGTTGAGTCCTCTCAACACATACACTAAGAGGTAGACAGACGTCCCTTTCAGTGCGGAAATATTTGAGGCTATTTTTTATTGTTTTCTTTTGTCTGAGAAAGGATCTCCTTATATTGGCCAGGTTGATCTCAAATTCGATATGTCTCCTGGCCTTGAACACTCAACAGTCTTCCTGCCTAGTGTCCACACACTCTGGGATGGCAGACACGTGCCACCACACCTAGCTCCCCATTTGACTTTAAGCTGAGAGGTGTTTGTGGGAAGAAAGCTTGCAGATCGTTTGTCAAACAATTACCGAGTGTCACCCACCACCATGGAAAACAAAAGCCTGAGGTCTTTGCTGTATTTCTGTCCTTCTCCCTACCTTAGAGCAAAGCTCGTTAGGTAAAATATTTTATGTATTGACCTTACATGTCATATTAAGGAGAAATATTCATTTATTCATGTGAGTTATGCCCATATCCAAATATTTAAATTAAGTGTGCCAGATTGCCACACAAGTTTAAAACTGGCATTGTCAACACTGTTAAATGAGGGACTGAGCAACATTGCTACACAGACGTTAGACATCAGGTTAGAAAAAGGACTTCTCCCGTGGATATATGGTTCAATACTGACCACAGGTCCCTGCAAAGTGGTTCCAGAGTTTCCCACTGTCCTGGAGTAGTAAGTCATGCAAAGGCGAGCATAAAAGTGGGTATTTGTTTTCAGCCAAAAATATGTCCTCCCTGTCACTTCTGACCATAATGGAGTCACTCTGCCCTTTGCCTCCCTCTGCTTCCCTGGTGCTCTCTGTAGAGATGTGCTGGATGGCTCAGCTGTAACTGTTTGTAAATAGTTGCTATTTTGACATTCACAAGCTCCATACCCTTTCTCCTGCTACTCCATGTGTTAAGTATCTATTTCTGAACATAAGCTTTTATTCAAAGATGACGACAAATTGTATGCAGTGTCCCCCGAGACTTCATCTCGATCACTGAAATCAAGGCTACATGAAAACCTTTCTTACCATGGTCTCTACCAGGAGTACACTCTCCCTGATCTGAGAGTTCTGTGAAAAACAGAGATGATGGGGGAGAAAAAGGAGAGAGAGAAAGAGAAACCGACAGAGTGTCAAAGTTGAGGGATGTACGTCTCTGCATCAGAGCCTTACGTGGTATTGTGAGTGTACAACGGATCAGACTTTGTTGACACATCACTAGTGACACTCAAGGACGGGGACCTGTCCCTACAAGGCGCTGCTAGGCAACTCTTTTCCTTTTCAATAATAATTACCTTTTATTCAAATTTAAGAAATACTTTATTTTTATTTCATGTCTACGAGCGTTTGCCTACATATGTGTATACACACTGGTGTGCATGCATGTTACCCACAGAGGCCAGAAGAGGGCATTGAAGTCCCTGGAACTGAAGTTACAGAGTGTTTTGAGTCACCCTGTGGGTGCCATGCAAGGAACCAATGACCTCTGCAAGTGCAGCCGGTGCACTTCCCGCTGAGTCATCTTTCTAGACCCTGAATTCTTACAGTTTCATACATGTGCACAATGTGTTTGTGAACACCTCTACCCTGTGCCAATGGCGTCCATTGATACAACGGTGGCATGACTGTTCTGGTAGGAGTAGCCAGCTGCCGTTTTTTTTTTTTCTTTTTTTTTACTTATAATGAAAATTCTTGTCTTTTTTTTAAACTTTTATTGCATGATTTCAACATATCTGAATTTGTTAACATTTAAGAACATATTGACTCACGCCTTTAATTCTAGCACTTGGGAGGCAGAGGCAGGCGGATTTCTGAGTTCAAGGCCAGCCTGGTCTACAGAGTGAGGTCCAGGACAGCCAGGGCTACACAGAGAAACTCTGTCTCAAAAACAAAAAAACAAAAGAACAAACAAACAAACAAAAAAAGAAGCAGACCTGCTTGTTAAAAAATATTATTCAGTTTCCTTTAAAAAACAGAAAAAAGAAAATTCTTTTCTAAATATAATAATTTATTGATTCTTTGAGAATTCCATTCAGTGTATTTTGTCCTATCCTGAAGACACTGCCCAGGTTTCCTGAGACCTCCCTCTGACTTTTGCTGTCTTTCTGCCCCTCGCTCTTCTGTGATGTGAGCCTGATAAGGTAGGCTTGATAGGACCTGTCTTAGTCAGGATTTCTCTTCCTGCACAAACATCATGACCAAGAAGCGAGTTGGGGAGGAAAGAGTTTATTCAGCTTACACTTCTACATTGCTGTTCATCAACGAAGGAAATCAGGACTGGAACTCAAGCAGGTCAGGAAGCAGGAGCTGATGCAGAGGCCATGGAGGGATGTTACTTACTGGCTTGCTTCCCCTGGCTTGCTCAGCTTGCTTTCTTATGGAACCCAAGACTTCCAGCCCAGGGATGGCACCACCCACAATGGGCCCTACCCCCTTGATCACTAATTGAGAAAATGCCTTACAGCTGGATCTCATGGAGGCATTTCCTCAAGGGAGGCTCCTTTCTCTGTGATAACTCCAGCTTGTGTCAAGTTGAGACACAAAACCAGCCAGCACAGGACCCCAAGATATTTACATTTAACCAACTGATGGTTTGGGGGACAGCTTCTTACCATGGAGCCCAGGTTGACCTTGACCCTCCTGTCTCTGATTTTTCTGGGATCCTAAGTGTGAGCCACCACTCCTGATAGAATCTCCTGTTCTTTGTGGATGACATGACCAGCGTGTCACTGGCATTGCACAGTTTCCTATTATGAGATAATGGTCAGTCAATCTGTCTGTCTGTTGGTATGTCTGTCTGTCTGTCTGTCTGTCCCAGGGATATGTGGGCTGCATGTGAACAGATGGGCTATGTTTTTTGTTTTCTTCACAGCTTTATCCCTGCATCTGGGTGACTCCTGACACCTACTGAGCATATACGAGAAAGGCCCACTGACAAGCTTCAGCCAGGTTCAATAACCCTGAGCTCTTTGGAGGTCACCACATCATGCTCTGTGTGCTCTTTGCTTCCTGTCCTATCTCTAAACAGTCTCCTCTGCTCCCTGTGGCCTGGCTGGAGTCTCCTCACTACTGTGGTTGACTGCTTGAAAACTGTTCCTACTCCCCTCCCCTCCCCCACCTTCCCTCTTCTTCCTGTTTAATCAAACCTGACTTAAGGAGAGGGACACATTCTGAAAACTTCCATTAGGTGCCCTCACCATCCTGTGAGCATTGCAAAGTGTCCATGCATACACCTAGAAAGTAAGACACTCCCACAACTGGCTACATGGTACACACACAAAGGCACTCTGCATAATATGTGTAGTGTTTCCTATTGCTCCGAGGGGTGCCAGAACAACACAGTAAAACTGGATCAAACATAAGAAAAGATGATAAAATGAGGAGTAAGTTACTCTTGAGGTTTCATCTTTTGCTTATATTGTAATGCTAAATACTGGCCCCCAAGGCTTAGTTGCCCCCAGGATGAGAGTATGCACTATGCCCAAGTGATACTATGCAACTTTGCCCTCCAAGTTCTCCCCGATTGGTGAATAAAGATGCCTACAGCCTATAGCTGGGCAGAATTGAAACAGGTGGGGTTTAGGGTTCCTGGGGTCTGAGGAGAACCCCAGAGGGAGAGGAGGAAAAAGGAAGAAAGGAAGGCACCATGGGGAAAGAATCTTAAAATCATGGCCATGAGAGCTGGCCAATTGGAGATAAGAGCAGCCAGATGGAACATAGTAATATCTTGGGATTGTTGATGGAAGAGTAGATTGTAAAAGCACAGAGGGTAGATGATCTGCTCAGCTTTAGTGCAGATAAAAGCTTATTATAATCTAAAGGTCGCATGTGTCTTTTATCTGGGAATTAAATAACCAAAGTTGGGATAGAAATCTCTGATTGAGATTAAATATTTTCTACAACAAGGCTGCTTTCAGTGGGACCCAGATGTAGTGTTCACCAGTAACTTTTCACATGTAGGATAAACTCTGAAATACCCATAGAAGCAGAGAACCATGCAGTGAATGCACAGCCAGGGGCATGGCCGTTTGTTATGAAGCATTACATGTCGTGCTGCGCTTATTTTTATGATGGCCAGGTTGCAGGTTTGTTTCGCCCCCATGACTGTAAGCATGTGAGTAGCTTCCAGTCATTTACATAGCTGAGTTCTGCTAAAACTTTAGTCTGGTAAACTTATGTGGATAGCTGACAGTTTTAAATCTAAACTCTGTAAAGATACGTACAAGGTGGGGAATGTTCCTTCCTTGAACTTGCCAAAAATTGGCCAGTAAAACTTTATGGGCTTTTTGGCTTTTAGAGTAATCCTGATTTCTGCTGTGACAGAATTCTGGGGTTGAATAGAGTAGTTTGCTTTTAATCGTCTTTTAAGCCACGGTATTTGCATCTAAGAGTTTAAATTTACCTCCAAGTCTGGCTTTTGCTGCTCTCCGCCAAATCGCCTGTTCAGCCACAACACTACTGGAGTCATCTCTTTCTAAATCCCATAGCACAGAATAACGCTCCTTTCAAATGTCCAAATCTTGATCCCCAGGACTCAAGTGTGAATTTATACGACTTTGTACAACTCTAGTAAACACTCCAGGTAATGAGCTTATAAAGAGACAAGGTTTATTGGGCTCACAGTATAGAAGGTTTCAGCCTATGGTCACCTGGACTCATTGTTCTGGGCTTGTGACAAAACAGAATATCATGGGGGATGTGTGTGGCTGAGCAAAGCCACTTACATCATGGAGGAGAAACTAAAGGGAAGAAGGGACAGGGCGTGGGTTACTCAGAACTCAGGGTATGTGAAGAGGCGTATAAAACCCTACTAGTTTACAAATTAATGAAAACACCATTAGAGTTTGAACAGAGATGCATTCTTGTGGATAATGCTGTTCCCAGAACGCACAAGTAATCAAATGAAAAATCTCAAGTATGGGATACTTCCCTAGGAGTTATTGATCAGGAGATCCCAGAGACACCCAAGGAAATGTGGGCCATGGTCATTGCTCTTGGTGGTCCACTATATAACTAGATGATAAGATCTAGTTGAGGAAGACACCTCACATTTGGTTGTAAAACACAGAGAAACCATCCTTGAATTAACCCAGAACCTTCGTTCCTGCTAGCTAGCACTCAGAGCATTAGAAGGGGTTGTGTAGGCTGAGGGCAGGGCAGGAAAAATCAGTGGTCTTATATATTGCTAGACCCTGCGTATTACAATACCAGCCTGCCAAGCAAGAGATGCATGCTGTGTAAGATTGGCAAGAAGACTTCTGACAAGGGTAAGTAACCACTCTCTTGATTGGATCTGAGGCTCACTCTACAGGAGGGAACTCATGCCCAGTACAGCAAACGGGGCAAAACCCATAATGAAAAGAGCCAGAGGTCCCAGAGAAGAACACATTGATGGTCTTCTCTCTAAGTGTTCATGTTGTCAAACTGTCTTCTAAGTGTTTATATTTATATCTGTGGATGTGCTGCTCCCAACCTTGGTCAGAGAAATATCTTATTGCCAGAAGTACAGGATAAGGCAGAGACTCAGCATCAAGCGCTGAGAACACGTGACTGAATTCCTCCAAAGATGGAATAGCTTTATCAACACGCATGTGCGCATGCATGCACGGGCGTTTTAGCCACACTAGGACCAGCAAAGCTTCATGAACTATTTGTCTCTTCTGCTGACCTTGCTCATTGTTTCTGGTTTGTTTAGCTGATGGTAACACCACAGCCAGACCAAACTAATTTGGCAAGATTTGGGGTTTCTCAATAACTGTTACTTTCCTGGCTCGGTTGGGATCACATGTTTCCTGTGTGTGCCTCTGTTGAGAGCACACAGCCGCAGTGTGGTTCATGGCTCGTCTTCCCCAGGCAGCAGTCTGTAAAACAGAGTGTAGCAAGCATAGCAGGGCTCTGAAGAGCCGCGGTCTCCTCCGAGTCAGAATCTGCCCTCAGAGATGCTCATGAAAGATTCTCAACGCCAGCCATCCACCCTGTGTCATCTAAGAAAATGAATAGTCTTACCTCTCCTGCTCACCATCACCACTCAGCCTCAGCATCCAGGCAGTTACAGTCATTTCAAAAGAACACATTTCCATTGGATCCTTGTGTTTCATCTAAGTGCATCGGAATCTGAGTCCGAGGCATTCTCTTTACTTTTCTTTGATTTTCTCCCCATTGAGTCAGATTAAAAGCTGCTCTGGCTGGGCAGTGGTGGCACAAGCCTTAAATCCCAGCACTTGGGGAGGCAGAGGCAGGCAGCTTTCTGAGTTCCAGGCCAGCCTGGTCTACAGAGTGAGTTCCAGGACAGCCAGGGCTACACAGAGAAACCCTGTCTCAAAAACCAACCAACCAACCAACCAACAACAACAACAACACTCCCAAAACAAAAAACAAAACAAAAAAAGCTGTTCTGTAGTATTTCCCCCTTCTCCATCTGTTGATTCTGACCATACTGGCCAAGGAGGCTAGACTGGAAGTATTTCATGGTCACAGCAAGCCCTCTAATTGTACAGGATGCAGTCAACAGATATGAATTCAAATGAAGAGAAAATCTAATCATCTCCAGGAATGTGCTTCCCAGAGCGCAGAAATACTTCTTTCAGGAATGAACATAATTTCAACTTAAACACACACACATACACATGCCCTCACACACAAACACACATATGAACACACATGCATATACACACAAACACACACACATGCATACACACACAAACACACACATACACATATACACACCCATGCACACAGACACACACACACATATACAAACACACACACAAACCACATCTACACTCTCACCTACACACACAAACACACACACACAAACATGCACACACAAACACACACATACTCACAGACACACTAGCCTAGGGTTGTATTTGGAAAACTTTGATAGGGACTCTTCACTCTGCACTTGAGAAAGTGTATGTATGACATCAGAACTCATAGGTCAGGTCGGAACAAGTCTTAACGAGATGGCTTCCTCAGGGAGTCTTCCACAGTGGGCACACTTCAGGTGTTCTCTGAACTAAAGGGTCCAGAGAGTATCCAAACCTCCCTGGCTTCATCCATCTCCCATATCTAGTGCCTGTGCTGTGGCCACTGCTGTGTGTTTGCTAGGCAGCTTCGTGCTGGCACAGATGCTGTTCTTACATGGGGCAAGGCGGGGGGGTCGGGGGTGCAGTTACTCACTCACGCTGCAGACCTGCACGAGCCCCTCGCCTCCTGTCTCCCTCTACTACTGGCACCCAACCAGTCCTATCCAGCTTTTGAAGATGTCTTCCAGAGGTGCCCAGACCCAGAATGTACTTAGCACTGGTTTTTGGTGCCTGTTCTCTGTGCTGGATCCTTAACTGAATGATTCCTCCAAGTCATTGTATTGAAGCCGCAGTATTATGAGCAGTACACACTTGTAAGAGGTGGAGCCAGCAGCAGAACTAAAGTCATTGAGATGCTCCTTGAAGGACACTAGGAATCCAATCTCTGCCTCTTCTACTCTTTTGTGTCCCATCCAGGAAGTGAATAGTTTGTTCCATTCAGTGCCCCTGCCATGATATATTTCCACACCACAGACTCAGAACAACAAGGCCCATTAGTCATGGGCTGAAACCTCCATTGCTGTGGGCCAAAATAAATCTATCTTCTTTCTAAGTTGACTGAATTGTTCTGGTGACAGATGCTGGCTAGCACACCATCCTTCATGCTGGCCCCTGGCTTATGTCGCCCAGTGGAAAATTTGAATTTAAGCTTTGTTCCAAGTTCTGCTTTTTTGAAGGGGGGGAAAAAAGGACAAAAAACACATTTCCACTTGGGAAATGTCACATTCCATATTTTATTTCTGGAAATCTGGGATGCCCATCTGTGTTGGCTTGAATGAGAATGGCCTACACAAGCTCATATATCTGTGTGCTTAGTCCCCAGTTTGTAAACTATTTGGAAGGATTAGGAGGTAGATCTTTTTGCAGGGGGTATGCACCTGGGAGTGAGTTTTGAAGTTTCTAAAGCCCAGGCTAGACCCAGTGTTGCTCTCTCTATCTGCTGTCTGCAGGTCAGGGCATAGCCGTCAGCCACATCGCTAGCACTGTGCTTGCCCATGTGCCACCATGATGGACTCACCTTCGGGAAATTGTAAGCAAGCCCTCAATTAAATGTTTTCTTTTATAAGAGTTACCTTGGTCACTGTGTCTCTTCACCAAAATAAAGTGGAAATAAAATAACCACAACAAGACTTACTTGTTGTTTAACTTTAAGTAGAAAATGACCCAACTCCTTAGATTATGAACCTTTCTTGGGAAAGAGCTCTTTAAAATGGTGTGCGAGAAATCTATCCTAAGAAATGCAAAACTAGAATGTTCTATAACCACATTAAAAATTTAGAATCCCTGAGATCTAATATATACAAGTGCAGTAGTGAGTGAATGGTGGTCCTCAAAAGACCTGTCAGTGTCCTACCCTTGAGAGCAGGTGTTTGACTTCACCAAGATAGAATCTTTTCCATTGTGATGGACTTAAGTACGTGGAGAGGAGAAAATTGCCTTGCATTAACTGGACTAAGCCTATGGTCTTAAGGCAGCAGCTCTTCAGTCAGGAAAGGAAAAGAAGACAGAAGCACAAGTGGAGGGAGGAGTGGGAAAGAGACTAGAAAGATCTTACGGGAAACTAATGAGCAGTAAGGATCACCAGGAGCCAAATGTGAACAAGGAAATGTTCTCTTCCTTGGACTTCTGACCTCTTAAGCTATAAAAAGATATAGTTCTGGTGCTCCGAGTCAAGGGGAAACTGAGGGGAAAGACTCCTGGCAGGGAACACCCCATGTCATCTGGACCCCTCTCTAAGGAGATGTTTATACACAGCAGGCACTCTTTGGGGTTCATTCTGGTACAGAGAGACTTGTGAAGAGCATGCTCATGTCAGGGTGAGAAAAGGTGTGGATAAGCACAGATCCCAAGAACGCTGGCTTGTGGGAGAACCAGCTTTTTGTAGCCAGTGTTTGAGGGAAGTGTATCCGTGCAAAGTTATTGGATGATTATTGCAGTTCCTCTGGCTCTAAGACCATCTCTGGCTCTAAGATTTTAGGACTATCCACAGGAATCCTTAAAGAATGCACTCTACGTACTTTTAAATTTTATTTTGCAGTGCTGTTCTTCCAAATACACCTCACTTGCACGTGCTAGGCCAACACTCTACGGTGACCCACAAATTCCAGCCCTCAACAATTTTCTTCAAGTAGCTAAGTTTTCCACAGTGCTAGTTACTAATAGTCAACTGCAGTTCAACAAAAGTAGATGATCCGTAAGCTTCGAACTCCCCGCCATTCTGAGTAGACTGATGAGCGTAGTCATCCAGTCTTCTCCTCTTGATCCAGTGTATCCATGTTGTGCATGTGTCCCATCTGTTAGTCACTCTGTAGCCATCTTGGTTAGCAACAGACTGTCGTGGGTGGCATCGAGGTGTTTGGATACAGTGGCCAGGGCTACCTGGGTTTCAGGCACTGAATGAGAATCTTGGAATGGATTCCGCCCAGACTGGACAAGAGCAGATGTGCGGGCTACAAGACTGGCTAACATGCTTATCCAGGTAATAACTGGCTGGCGCTTGGGTCCTCTCACATGAAGGTCCACACAGGCTTCTCCTCTACTTCTTGGATCATTTCTAGAGAAAAGTATGGGCAACAGTGTCTACTGGAAACACAGATTTTCTAAAATTCCAGAAAAGCTTGATGCCTATAATCTCATGGACTCTTGGTTAGGTTTTTTTTTTTCTTGAACTCTGTAAATCCATGGACAGCTAAGAGTTGGGGGCTAAGGCCTGGCCCCAACCTTCTTTGGAAATTCAAATATTTCCTTTCACAGCTGGTTTTAAAACCAATGACTGTTTAAACCAATGACTGTTTCAGGGAAGTTAAGCGTTGTTTGTTTGTTTGCTTGCTTGCTTTGGCTTTTTATGAGATGAATTATGTTTTTAAATTTTTTATTAACGGATTGCAACTTAAAATTCTTTGATAGATAGACCAGCAGTCATTATGTGCTTCAAGGGGGCAGCCTCACTTTCCTGTCTTCTGGTTAGTATGTAGAGAGATGTGCCTGAAGGCCCGCCATGCCTTTTCCAGACACAGAGCAGCACCACGCTGCTTCCTGCAGAGCCAACCTGTCAGAAGCACTGCGCAGAGCTCGGCCTGCGACCTCCAGGCTACAGCAAGCAGTGAAGAGATTCTTGAACTAGATCCAGATGGAAAACACAGTGACAGCTTTGGATTCCTTCCAGGGGCCCCAGAAGAGGTGCCGTAGACACACATACTTCTTCACAGGGTCTTTCGAAGAGAAGGGGGCTGGGGAGCCATGGCCCTAAAATCTTTCCACGGTCAGAAGTAAACAGACCTGTTATGGGGCCTATATTTCATATGGACATTTTCACAGGACTTTTGTAGACTGTTACGACCACAGCCTTCCTGGTGTGAAGAAAACTCGGGCTAAGAAGCGAGTCTGGCTTGGCTGTGTGCTAGGGCTGCGCCATGATCTGGCCCCTCCCTTCAGCTCAAGTTTTAATTCCTTCTCTGAGAAGAGGAGGGGGAGGAGACTAGCTTCTGGGGTCATGGCGAGGACACAATGAGATTGATAGAAACTTTAGTTTGTAAAGATGGCGCCTGTCATACAGATATATTAGGAATGGTCCGAGGGAGCATTTCTCCTGAAAGAGACATGTATCATCCGATGGCTACAAGAGCTCTCTGCAAAGAGGCGAGCCGGGGAGAAAGGCTCAGGCTCCTCTTCCTTTTCTTGAGAAAATAGGTTAAAGTTGAGACTCCTCACTTCCTGGGGTATCCAAAGATTTGTGTGCACAGTGGTTCCTCAGAGAAGATAATGGCTGTAGACTGGCCCTGGAATCTTGCAATGAAGGGATCTGTGGGGATCTAATGGGGACACATATCTATGTGACAGCCAAAGTCGCCAATATACTGTAAATCGGGTACAGCGCAGTGGGTGTTGCTACATCTAGTGCAGTTAGAGACATAGTGTTCTACATGGTTGGTCAGCTGTCCAAGCTGTAGGGGATCTTAGGGTGACCAGTCCCTCGTCTCATTTCAGGGAATAAAGCCTGGGCCCTGTGTATTTCCCTAGTCCCACAGCTAGGTCACCCAAGGGCTGTGTTGGTTTGGTGTTTTCTTCATACTCTCTCTTCCTTTGTGAGGACTGGCCTGTATGAAACCTACAGCGTGCTCTTGGCCACTCAAAGGGGTCTCAGGGCCTACAAACCCACACTTTCTGTGAATGAGGAAACTGTGCTAGAGAGATTCAGAAGCCTGCTTAGAGTTGCACAGCTCCCTACTTCTGAGGCTCATCTATGGTCATTATGGCTGTTGGAGGACTTCCTGGCTCCTCGTGTGACCTGAAGCCAGTCATGTAATCCCTCCCCCATGCCATGGTACTCAGGAGTGTGGCTAGTGGATCAGCCCTGATGGATGATTTCACTAAGGACCTTGGCAGACACCGAAACCACTCCACCCCTATACTTGCTGCTTCTGAACCTTCGGACGAACATTTCCATTCAGAGCATTCTTCTTCGTTGCTCATTCTTGAGGGAAGTCAGAGACCAGAATCTTCTCTCTGGAATCTATTCCTTCCAGGCTCTAAGACGGTCTGAGTTCTTCCGTCTGAAGGATGAATGGCTCAAAGCCAGCCTGAAGGTCAGAGTGGAGGGCAATTGACAAGGACGTGACCCTTTCTCTTGGGGATGCTGTCTCTGGACTTTAGGAATTAGGCATTTGTAACCAGGATCAGTGTTAGTCATTGAGCCAAATCAAAGACTTGTCCTCAGTGGTCCTCAATGCCTCTGAGAAGGACTGAGCACAGTGAGTGTCTGCAATAGGAAAGGAATGAGTGTGGACACGCAGAAGAAACACTCATGCTGAGGCAGGCCTGGTACAGTGGGCCAGCAGAGGGTGGGAGACCTTGGCATTGGAACTAGCTCTGGGCCTTCCTTCTCCTGACTCACAGCCTTCAGAGTGTCTCCTGACTGACTCCTTACAGGCTTATACACGACCTGTGGAGTCAGTGATTGATGGACCTCGTATATTGAAGATCACAGAGCCCTTGGCTCAGATTCAAGGAGACCGGAGTCCTTGTCTCAATTCAGCTACCAAAAAAGTTAGGGGAAAGCATGGAAAGAAAGCTTAACTGAACATCCCGGCTCCTCCTAATTGCAATAAGAAAGAATCCTAAGTACCCTCACTGATCTATCAGGCTGCAAGATCAGGGCTTACAGATATGCTTCTCAGGCTGGCAAGAGGGCTCAATAGGAAAAGGGGCTTGCTGCCAAGTCTGACAACCTGAGTTTGATCCCTGAGTTCCACATGATAGAAAGAGAGTACTGATTTCTGGAAGTTGTCTTCTGAACTCCACATATCTGCTATGGCATATGCACACCAAGAAATACTACTCACACATATAAATAAATAAATAAATAAATAAATAAATAAATAAATAAATAAATAAATAAATAAAAATTTTAAATTAAAAATAAGTTTTAAAAAGTGTCTGTCTGCTGAATGTGGCTGAGGGCACTTCTTCCCTGTCCAAGACTTTGCTACACAACAAGAGAAACGGGGGATTCGGAGTTCTCGGATGCCAAGAAACAGAATTCCCAGGGAAACCGAGATCTTTTTATTCAGTGGCTTTCTATAAGACTGCATTAAGTGAAGGATGAATCCCTTTTACTTTGGTCTCAACTTAAATAAAAGAGTTACATTTCTCACATCTTCTAATCAGCCCTGTTCTTTTTTACAAGACCAGGGAGATATATACCCAAGATAGTCTTCGGTTTTGTCTATATACAGGGGACGCTGATCAAAATACCCAACACAGTGACACCCCTCCAAGCAGCTTTGCCAACTTCCCTCTGGATGGAACACCCCTCTCTCTAGCCCCAGCCAGTCAGTGTTTCTGACTTAAGAGCTCCATCATCAACCTCAACCTTTAACAATTTATTTTATTTTATTTTATTTTGCGTGTATGGGTGTTTTATCTTCATATATGTATGTGTACCACTTGGATACCCAGTGCCTTTGGAAGTCAGATGATGATGTTGAATCCCCTAGAACTGGAATCACAGATATTTGTAAATGATCCTGAGGTTTCAGGGAATCGAACCTAGGTCTTCTGGAAGAACAGCCAATGCTGCTCACCATTGAACCATCTCTCTAACCATCTTTAGGCACAGAGTTCTTCACAAATATGAGGCTTAAAAGTGGCTTTCTATTGTCACAAACATGGGCATTTTACTAGTCCAAATTTGCCTTTGAAAGTAACAAAGAGATCCGCAAAGCTTTGGTTGCCAGACATTTGTAAATAAGTTTTCTTTTGTAAATGCCTTTAAAACATGAGTTCTCTGGAATCTCTTGGCCCACAGAGTGGCTCTCTGCCATGGGACCTTGGTAGGTTTTTTCCCATGTTAAACCAACTGCTGAAGAAAGGTGTCTTAGCCACTGTTCTATTGCTATAAAGAGACTTCATGACAAAGGCAATGGTTAATTGGGAGCTTGCTTACAGTTTAAAAATGTTAGGCCATGGTCTCCAGACAGGCATGGTACTAGAGCAATAGCTGAGAGCTTTACATTTTGATCCATAGGCAGTAGGCAGAATGAGAAAAAGAAATGGGGTGGTGGAGAGAGAGAAAAAGAGGAAGAAAAACAGGGTCAGGAGTGAGCTTTTGAACCCTGACTGCCCATCCATAGTGACACACTTCATTCAACAAGGCCACAACTCCTAATCCTTCCCAAACTGGTCCACCAACTGGGGACCATGTATTCAAGCATATAAGTTTGTGGGGGCCATTCTCATTTAAACCAGCACAGAAGGACAGGTCGTGAATGATGATTCTTCAGGGAGAAGTTTTCTAAAACTGGCTAGGAGAAGGAAGGACCCTCTCATTTCCTTCTAAGGCACTGAAAAATGTTGTGGAGATTTTTTTTTTTAATTTTTTAAATTAGTGTGGCTAGCAGATAAATAGTGAATCAGAATTTTGAAGTACATCCAACTGAATGGAGAAAGTGTGTCCTCCAGTAAATTCTCTCTCTCTCTCTCTCTCTCTCTCTCTCTCTCTCTCCTTCCCTCCTTCCCTCCCACCCCCATCCTCCCTCCCCTCTCCTCTCTCTCTCCTTTTTCTTTTAAATTTCAAGTCAAAGATCTGTACCCAGTTGAAATTCAGCTCTCTGTAAGAGCTAGTTTTTCTATGGAACTAGAAAAGGTTCTTGGTAACTATATCATGGACCAAAGAGAGACTTCATGTTCATAGTGGTCACATGACAGGGATCATCAGTCACTACCAAGCTCCCACATAATCTAGACCTCATGAAGACCAGGCTTTACTGTAAAGATCAACATAAATCACCAAGAGAGAAGAATTCGTTCCCGTTCATAAACGGGCCAAAGAGGCATCTGGGCAGAGGCAGAGGCAGAGGCAGAGGCAGAGGCAGAGGCAGAGGCAGAGGCAGAGGCA